>NC_034590.1:117798231-117838334 GCF_900095145.1 Mus pahari | reverse complement strand
TCATGCCTTTAATCCCAGCATTCTGGATCCAAAAAAAAAAAAAAAAAAAAAAAAAAAAAAAAAAAAAAAGCTTGGTAGATAAGAGCGCTTGCTGCCAAGCCTGGTGGCCTAAGTTCACTCATTCACTGGTTGCTACATGGTGGACAGAGTATCAACTCCTGTAGGCTGTGCTCTCACAAGCATATGTGTGTTGTGGCATGGGTGTCCGTACACACAGTAGATAAGTGGAATTTTAAAATAATAATAAAATGAAATGGAGGTTTGGGGAGGTGGGTCCGTGATATTTACTGTTCTTCCAAAAGACCTGACTTGGGTTCCCAGCCTCATTCAAAACCCTCTGTTTCTCCATTTCTGGGAGATCTGATCTACATCTTAGCCTCCAAGGGAACCAGGCATGTGCACACACACACACGAGAGATAACTAGCAAGCAATGGCACTCACCACCCAAGCCTGACTATCTGAGTTTGATTCCCAGAACCCATGGCAAAGTGGGAAGGAGAGAATCAACTCCACAGTTGTTCTCTGACCTCTGCATGTGTGCTGTGGTTCATGTGCACACGCACACACACACACTAAAAAAAAATTAATCTTTAAAAAAGAAGCCTTAAAGCCGGGTGGTGGTGGCGCATGCCTTTAATCCCAGCACTCGGGAGGCAGAGGCAGGCAGATTTCTGAGTTCGAGGCCAGCCAGGGCTACACAGAGAAACCCCGTCTCGAAAAAAAAAAAAAAAAAGAAGCCTTGTTAGCCTGTTAACCATAGTTCATATATAAGAGGAAATTCATGCTGGGCAGTGGTGGTGCATGCCTTTAATCCCAGCACTTGGGAAGCAGAGGCAGGCAGATTTCTGCGTTTGAGGCCAGCCTGGTCTACAGAGTGAGTTCCAGGACAGCCAGGGTTACACGGAGAAACCCTGTCTCGAAAAAGAAAAAATAAAAAATAAAAAAAGAAGTAGATGCAGTTTCTGAGATCCTCGGCATGTCTTAAAGGAAAGCCTGACGAGATGGCCCACACCTACAATTCCAGCACGTGGGAAACTGAGATGGAAAAATCACCATGAGTTTGAGGTCAGCCTGGGCTATATAGCAAGAGTGGAGTGCACACACAAACACACATGGACACATGGACACACATACACATGGACACAGACATGGATAAGAATGTGGTCGAAGTGAAAAGCACTGCTTACTACAAAAGCTGCTTAGGGCTCAGGAATAAGCCTGAGGAGATAAACAGACTGAGGGCAGCAAGAGGCAGGAGGGGGTCAGGGGTTCTGTCTGCACCTGCCAGCTCCAGGTGCACACAGTGTCTTCTACCCCACACCCACCCACAACACAGATCCCAAAGCATACGCATGTGAGTTTTTATCAACACATATGGCTTTACCACAAGTCTTTGTTCTCTCAAATACTTATTAATATCTCTCCATTCATTCCCCCAAGTCTTAATCAAACACCCACTGACTGCTGTGCACTGTACTCAGTGCAGAGACACAGACACGGCCTGCCCTTTACCAGACAAAGCACCTCTTTCTCAGCTGATCACACGCCGCGGGATCTACACACCACATCCACGCCTACCCGTGCCAACTGTCACACACAGTGGGTCAGATGCACGTACACATCTTTCTCAGCTCTGCCGACCCAAACATTTATTTAACTCTAGCACATCCACTCAACAAAGCCATTCCTCTCACCTACAAAAACTTCAACTTATCTGAACAATGGATGCTTTCAGAGAACGGATCAGCAGAGATGCCTCTGAGTGCAACTGATATACTTGGGCCTAATTCCACCGCGGAGAGACCATGCAGCAATTACTATAACCTCTTCATGGCTCAAATTTCCCCTCCCTTAAATCAGAAAGACAGTTAGTTCATTGTGAGTTTTGGGGTGGTATTTGTGTGTCTGTCTGTCTGTCTGTCTGTTGGCTTGTGTGTTTGAGACAGGGTTTCTCTGTGTAGCCCTGGCTGTCCTGGAACTCACTCTGTAGACCAGGCTAGCCTTGCACTCACAGATCTACCTGCCTCTGTCTCCCAAGTACTGGGATAAAGGCATGGACCACCACTGCCCAGCCCTCCTGTTTTCTTAGGAAGGTTAGATGAGGAAGGACCACAGGAACTGGATAATAAAGTTAAGGTTCTGGAAATTTTGCATAAGTTCCATGTCCTATCTCGGCCTCTCAGTGAAACACATGCGTGGGAACCTGCACGTGGCCACAGCCCCTCCCAGCTGTATTCTTGCCTCTCTGCCAGGTACCGGTCTCCAGTCGGTAAGAACGACAAAGACAACTCAAACAGACCCATTCACACATAGGCACCCAAACACACTGGCAGCCTCACGGGCCTCTGCACAGTTTCACAGTTTAGGGAGCGCCTGAGCTCCTTGGAGAAAAGGCGAGAAGGTGTCATGTTAATACACTCAGTTCCTAAAGATGCATCCCTGAACATAGCTCCACAAAATCCAAAACCCCCTCCTTAAATTTTCTGTTTGCTTGCCTTTTTGCTTTGAGACAGAGTCTCAAACAGCCCAGTCTGTCATCAAACTCACTAAATAGCTGAGGATGACCTTAAGCTCCTGATCTCCCTGCCTCCGCGCCTCAAGCGCTGAGAGTGTGCACGTGCACCAGCACACCTGCCTCCTTCCTCTCCCTCTGCCATGGCTACAAACACACGGTCGAACCGCTGAAGAGCAGCCTTCCCATAACAGGGCTACATCTGCAGACTCCTCCCCAGGCTGACTGGATGCACGCCCCCGCAGGGACACCATCCCCAGGGCCACACTAGTTTGAGGACAAACACTCCCTCAGAGACTCCACCTCTTTGAAGGTGCACACATGTACACGTACACACATGTATACACACACACACACACACACTTGCAAAGCAATCCCTGACTTGCAGAGATAGAAAAACAAGTGCTACCATATACACCTGCTGGGTAATGAGCTGCCACCTGAAATCAATGCAGAAAAATCTCTCCTCTGACCAGTCACACCAAAATAAAAGCAGCTATTTCCTTTGTCCCCTCTAAAGCACAGCCTAACTGCCCTCAATTCAACCTCCGTTCTTTCTCTTGCCTGTCAATGGGCTCAGTCATGCAATCTCTCTTACAAACTGGGGTGCTGGCAGAGTTCCCAACATCTTCCTTCCAAGTCCCCCATTCCATATTCTGTCCCACCTTCCAAGGTGTCAGCAAGGCTTACCCAGCCCTGTAATCTCCATCCCAAACCCAAACTGGAAAGCGCTTCCGAGTTGGAAACACAAGCCTCCCCTCCCAGTCTCAAACCTGGGAGAGACTGCCTGCCATGCAGGCCCAGTACCAAAATGTCAACTTTTAGTCAGGAGCCTCAGCCACCCTCCCATGGAACTCTGGAGATTCTGTGATAATCTCTCCGGCCCCATCCCTCTCTCCGCCCTCTGGTGTAGGTCCTCAAGCGGATTTCTGTTCAGGTCTCACAGATCAGTCCTTCTCACAAGACAGTGGCTAACCTCAGCAAACCCCAGTTCTTCAGAGGCCTCCTTCACTCAGATCCCTTCACCGCTAATCGAAAACCCCGCCCTCAAAGGCCAAACCCTGCCGCAGGCCACACAAGCTCCCACCCCAGGTACCGGTCCCTACTCTGTGACTCACAGGTCCTCCCACAGTCACGGCCTGCGCAGGCCCCACCCGCACGACCTGACCATCCATCCACTCACAGGCCCGGGACCTCTAGTCCCTTCTGGACCACACCGCACAAGCCCCCTAAAGGTCGTGCTAGCTCTCACCCTGGCCACGCCCAGGGCCACGCCCACACCATCCGCTGCGGGTTTACTCTTGAGCCGCATCCGTCCTCACGCACTTGTGCCAATTTACTAAAACCTAATCTGGGAACCTCCATGCAACCGTGGCGGGCTGAAGCGCGCTCTCCCTCGGCCTCCCGCCCCAGCACAGGCCAGTAGGCCCCGGCCCATGCACCCTTCCACCTCGCGACCGCGCCGAGGCTCACCTTCACTGCAGAACTTGCCGCCGAAGCCAGTGTGGCTGCAGTCGCAGCCCACCTCGCCGGGGGCTAGCACGGTGCAGAGACCGCCGTTGGCGCAGGGATTGCGCGCAGGCGCGCACAGGGGGTCAGCGGCAGCACCGCGCAGACCCTGGCTACCCAGCAGCGCCGGCGGCCGCTCGCCCAGCTTCAGGTTGGCCAGGAGGCCGCGGAAAGGCGGCTCGTACTTGACAGTGCTGAGCGTGAGCGCAGATAGGCGCACGTCGGGAGGGATGCCGCCCACGAACAGGTCGCTGGCCACCTGCATCTCGCGCCGCTTTGAGCGGACCTCGGCAGCGCGGGCTTCGCCGTCCACCGCCAGCGCCGTGCGCCGCGCGTCGCGGGTCAGCAGCACCATGTGCCAGCGGTCGTCGGCCACCGGTGTGTCCAGCTGCAGCGTGGCGGGCTCGGCGCAAGACAGCGTGAAGCGCAGCCGCAGGCGCCCGTCCACCAGCAGCAGCTCCAGGAAGTCGCAGTCGCCGCCGTCGTCCAGGTAGAGCAGCAGCGCGCGCGTGGCGTTGGTGCGCAGGCTGAAGCTGAGCTCGCCGGTGCTCGCCGCTCCCGCCCAGCGCGCGTAGCGAGCCCACTGCCCGGGGCCGCCGCCGAACTCCAAGCCACGGACGCCCGCCGCCAGCGCCAGCAGCAACAGCAGCGGCGGCAGCTGGGGTGGCGGTTGCCACCGACTCCCGAGCGCCATGCCTCTGGCGGCCCCGACGCCGCCCGGCCCCCGGCCCCGCTCAGGGTTCAGAGCCGCGGGCGCATGGGGCGGGGAGGGGGCCGGGCGCCCCTCGCGCGGAGCGGGGCTCCCTCGCCGATTCACACTGCCATGGACTCAGTCGCCGGGGCTCACGTGTCCACGTCCCGGGAAGGCAACGACGGCGGCTGCGGTGGTGGAGCCCCTCCCCCGCGGCGGGCTTGGATGGAAGGTGGGGGAGGGACGCCTGCAGGGAAACAGAGGAAAGGTTTAACCGAGGGTTCAGATTCAAGGGGTGTCGTCGGTGTCTGGCTCTCCATCTCAAATTAGCAGGTGACCACCTGTTTCCTTTTCGCACTTTCTGTTTTTTGGAGACAGTCTCATCTAGCCCAGGCTACACCCACACCCACACCCTCCTTATGTAGCGGGAAATGACCTGGAATTTCTGATATCCTCCCGCCTCCACCTTCTCTTTCATGTGCTGGAATTACAAGTCTGGTCCAGCTCCCTTGAGATTTCCAGATCGCCTTGACCCGCATAGGTGCTCCAAGAAAGAGATACCATCATTCTTGGATGTACTGGGGGGGGGGGCAACAGGTGCGGTGGTGTTCACTATGGGCATTATTGGTTTGAGGTGTGGACCAGTGGGAAAGTGACACGGTAGAGTCTATATGGAGAAGAAGCCCTTACTAAAATCCAAGGGTCAGGACCAAGGCCAGTTCCTCAAGGGGCGGGGCGGGGCGGGGCCGAGGCGCACTCCTCCCGCAGTTTTAACCCCAGCCACCTCTCTGAGCTGCCTAACCTCTGGGCCTGGCTCTCCCGCTTTCAGCCAGGGATCAGTCTCTCATCAGCTCTTGATGTTGGATAATGAAGTTGCTAAATAATTCATTGGGATTAATTAAATGCCAATTCGTCAATGGTACCACAGGGTTACCAGGCTGGGAAGGGGCGAGGGAGAAAAGTCAGCCAGGACCCAGGTATCTATCCACTGGAAAGCACAGACACCATTTTCCCTAAACCACACTAAGCCCTTTCTGGACTCCCAACCTTACTTAGTGGCCCACTGTCAACTGTGCAGTTTCCACTTGCCCAGGTCTTTCTGAAGCTAAGGGTGAGTCGCCCTCAACCTCCTCCCAGATTCAGTGACTGGGGTTCTCTTCAACACTTAGCTCTTCCAGGCCCCCCACCCAGGGCTGGGGGGAGCTACCAGGAGGCAGGCAGGTTCATTTGCATAAAATTGCCTTTCTGAAATGATTACCCTTGTAACGGGCTGTCAGAGAGCAATTTATACCCCACGACAGGGAGGGGAATTTGCATCTCGTTAAACTCCAAGTCGTAATTATTTATATCCAACAACCCTCCTGAATATTGCATTGATTTTATTTTGGGGAGGGAGGGTGGGAAGGAGGGAGAGATGGAGGTGATGAGAAGCCTGGGAAAGAAGCAGGGAGGGGCCGGAGTTTCAGAGGAGCCGGGGACAGGTGGAAGGAAAGAGAGGAAGGAGAGAAAGCACGTGAAGAGTGGTGGAGGTCGAAGAGTAATGGAGGGGAGAGGAGGGCTGGTGGGGAGAGAAGAAATAGAAGGTTGAAAAATTAAATTCCAAATTCAAATGGCATTTGTCAGGGCCCTGGATCCGGGCATTTTACAAATGTCGTTTAACTTGATCACTCAAAGAGTTCCATTACTCCTGTTCACCCTTGAGGGACCCAACAGAGAAGTCTAGGGACCTGGCCAAGGTCACACTGACACCCAACAGCATATTAGGCTTCAAATCCAAGTCTGTCCAACCCCGAATGCTCAAGATAGTGATGGAGAGCCAGGTCAGCCACAGGTGAGCGCGCGGCTTAGGGGACAGGAGGAGACCCAGAGAGCAGCCTGGGAGGAAGCTGAGCTATAAAAAGAAGCAGGCAGGGCTACACTGAAGAACCACATTCAGGGGGTACAGAGAGTGACAGGAAGGCAGGTGGCTGCAGTGACCAGCGGTCAGAAGAAAGGTGGGCAAGAGAGGGCTCTGAAGCCCTCGGGAGCAGCTAGGCAGACAATTGAAACACAGCTGCAAAGCCAGTCCCCTGTCTCAGCTCTTTCACTCCTGCCGCTGCTGCCTACCCAGAGTCCTACAGGATAAGATGGTGCTGGGAGAACCAAGGTACCCTGCCTCAGCACCCTAGTAGGGCTGCCCCTTCCCAGTCGGGGAGAAGGTAGCCAGGCCTGCAGCCCCCATCTCCCTGCAAACACTGTTGGTTATATATAGCGAGCCACTGCTTCTCCTCATTGGGTAATGGAGATAATTAGCATGCGCGGGCTAATTAGCCAATCAAATTAAATGCAGCACCTGCTCCCAGCCTGATTGACGCCCTCACCCCCCCACACACACACACACACACGCACCTCCAGCCCAGGGCAGGGGCAAGAGACCCTGAAGCTGGAGAACAGAAAAAGCCAAAGCTCCCATTCTCCAGAAGGGGCAGCCAGAGACCACCCCCCAGCAGAGGCCCAGCCCTGGTGTCCAAAAGAGTGACCATCCCCACCTCGTCTCCCCCCCTCCTCTTCCCAGGTCTCAGTCTCAGTCTGGCCCAGCCTTGCCTCTGTCTGCCTCTTTCCTAGCCCCCACCCCCCACCTCCGGACACTATTTTGGGGAGAGAATTAATTAGCTATTGATTTCCACTGGTGGAAGGAATGAGATTGTGTGCTGTTGTCCACTCACAAACCCCCAGCTTGGGGGAGGGGTGCCTTTCCTCTGCCCCACCCCCACCCCAGTCCCCTGTCATGCTCACAACCTGGAGACTCAGCCCTCTAGGCCGTAGAAGAGGAAAAAGCCTAAGGAAGGTGTCTTGTTCTGTCTGTCCAGTCAAGAAGTTGAAGGAGGGTGGATGGATAGAGTAGGGGAAGGTGGGGAGGAGTCCAGAGGCTACCAGCTAGGGGCTTGGGTCCTAAGAGCCAAAGACGGGTTATCTGGTTGCGGGGCAGGGTGCAGAAGGGTTGAGAGTCCAGAAAGCTTGACTCCAGTTAGTCTGCATAGAAAGAGACTAGAGAACGGCCAGGTGCAAGCACCTGGCTGTAGGCGGCTGTTAGGGGCAGAGGCTGGGTTTGTGCAGGACCTCTAGGGAGAGTGTCCTAGGGGCTGTCTTGCAGACCCTCCATGCTCATTCTCCTCACAGTTCTGCACTAGAAGCCTCCAGACTGTGCACCAGGGTCAAGCAAAAGGAAGCCCAGCCCTCCTAGAGTCCCCTCCCTGGGGACCCGGGGACCCCTGGGACAGCTTCCGGCTTGCTATGAGGCAGAAACAGCCCTGAGAGAGCAAAGCAGACACCTGGGTCCTTTCCATGCCACCTCACCCCACAGTGTCAGGGGCACCAGCTGCTCTTGGCTCCCCCCTGCAGCCTTTCCTTCAGTGGGACCAGGCTTTTGCTGGCTCTACCTCCATATGCCTCTACTTCTAGTGTCCAGGGGTTCCTAGCTAGGACAGTCTTCCTCTGGCCTCAGCGACAACCCAGGATCCAGAGATCTACTCCACTGCCTTGCCCAACGACATCAAGGTAAAAGCGTGAAGGGAGTTGTGCAAGGCAAGGCCCCTCTCCTGGGCTTTGTACCCTCAGTATCCAGGCACTGTCTCCACAAGACCCATGCTTTTTCTCCAATGCAGGGACACTGGCCAAAATAGCCCCTGGGGGCTTTTGCCTGTTACAGATATCAATGCAGTCCACCCTGCCAATACCTTCTGGCCATAGGCCACTGGTCCTCTGGGGAGTTGACCTTTCCCACGGCATCACAAGATTCAGCACCCTGCCATCACCCCAGCACCCCTACCCACAGATAGTCTCAGGCAAGTGGTGTGGTGCAGGGGGAGCTGGGGCAGGGTGATTGGCCACATTCCCTCATCCTGAAGGCCCACACAGCTTCCCCCATCCTCTCAGAGCCAGGCCTGCTCCGTTGCAGCATGTGAACTGCAACTCTTTTGTGCTCCTTGCTCTGTGAGTTGCCAGGCTGGACCCTCAGGTGTCACCCTGTGCCTCTCCTGGCCCTAAGAAGGAGTGTCATCACCCACGTTCACAGACCAAACAAAGGTGAGGGCAGGGTCTCCAGCACAGAGGTTGAGTCACTGGCCCCAGACTCGATGGCATTCTTCAATGTTGTATTGCCCACAGGCCACCAGGCAGTACCTGAGGCCCCCCAAGCCCATCTGCCTTTATTCTGGCCTTCACCGTGGACAGACTCCAAACCCACCTCAAGACTATACCATTTGTGGAGTTCAGTCCATCTTTTCCCTAACGTAACACAGAGACTGGGCTGGAAATATGGCTCAGCACTTAAGAGAGGGGCAAAGAGTGTCCAGTGTTGACACAGAAGAGTAAGACTAGAGCAGAGTTCACTAGCTCCTTACTCTAAATACTCCCACTGGGCCTGCTGGTCCTGACCAACTGGACTCTCCTGACCGGGCTCCTTAATTCCCAGTGCGGACCGAGCAAAACAGATACCAATTCCATGCCCATCCTGGCCAGCAGCCCCCCCCCCAGCGTCCATTCAGCTGGCTCTCTGGCCGGGCCCCCACATACACGCATGCATGCATACGCACACGCGCACACACACCTCCAGCCTCGCGAATGCCAGCCTCTCTCTGGTTCTCCTCTCTTCATGCCAGCTGGGAGAGAGAGAGACAGCAGGGGCCTCCCCCGGGCGCCACGGAGGAAGAGCTGGGTTTACACACATTCTGGTGGTCCCAGAAGGCAGCCCACGGACAGGTGGGAGAAGTGCGTGTTTTGAGAGGGAAGAATTTGGCTCAAGCTCTACAGAAATTTGCCAGAGGTCCCAGCCACGCAACATTGGAATAGGCCACCTCAGAGGGTGTGGGGAATGAGTTCCCCGTCTGTGGAGGTGTACAAGCTGAGGAGGGATGACAGCTATTCAGAGACTCCAGGCGTAGGAAGGGGGTGGCTCTTGAGTCATAACAAGGGGACATCAGACAGTGTGGCCCAACATACCCTTGGGTTCATAATGGTTTCTAAGGACAGTTTTCCCACTAAAGCCCCAGGCAAGACTAACAGCATCCACAGGCCACAAACAGTTCTTACTTTCTTTCTTACTCTCCTTTCTAACCATGATGACCTAGGGAAGACAGGAGAGGACCCAGACAGACAGACAGACAGACAAGCTACAGTCTCAAAACAGGCCAGAGTGTGCATGGTTAGAGCCAGGAGCCTAGCTTCTAATGCCAGCTATACCTCCATCAACCTGCGTGACCTTTGGCAAGTTACTTAGCCTCTCTGAGCTCCTATTTCTTTCAGAATAATAAAAGTATTGTCACCATCAGGAAATGTGTAAGAGTGCAGTGTGGCTGAGATTTCTGAAGTGTGGGGAAGTATGTGTTGTGTTAATGATTACTTCCAGAACCTCTCAGCCTTTTACAGCTCGAAGCATTGCATGTGTCTGGTGTTTACTTTGACCCTTGCCAGGGCCTTAAAGAACTCCCCTGACAAGGTCCAAAGGGGATCTTAGTGAGCTTCCCTTTTACAAGAGATGGGGCCACACAGAGTGGCACTGCCTAGCGACAGAGCTGGGACAGCCTCCGGTTTGATTCTACCTTTGCCTCTGGGCCCTTCTCCATCCTCTTGAACATCTCATCTTGCTTAGGAAGAAGGGAGAAAGGGTGAAGAGACCTGAGGCCAAGTGAGCATGGAATGCAAAGTGGTACCTGTGTCCCTGGAGACAAACGGCAAGGGACAGAGGACAAGAGAGGCAGCTGGGAGTGCATGCATGGCGAGGCTGCTGACACGTGGGTAGAGCTGTGTGGTAGTTGGGCTAGGGACTGAGGTGCAGTGAATGGCTTAGTAGACCAGGGGCTGGAACACAAGTATATGGAACCCTGGGGTGAGCAGTGGGAGGGGCGAGCACAGACGTCATCCCTATGCCATGCAGAGCTGTGACACACAGACTTTTACAAGTACACCCCAGTGATGCAGAAGGGACAGATGGCTTCCAGGGGTGGCCTCGTGAGTAAGCCTGAAGTGGTTAGATGCTCTTGAAGGTGTCTGACAGGTGTGTGCATGCATGTGTAGAAAAGGATGTACTAATGATTAAAAAAAAAAAAAAATTACCTGCTGCTGGGCCAGTGGGGCCAGTGGGATGGCTCAAGGAGTTGCCAAGCCTAAGTTCGATACTCAGTATTTACATGATAGAAATAGAAAACCAAGCCCTGCAGGCTGTCCTCTGACCCCTACATAGGTGCCATGATGCGCATACACACAAAAAGGAATAAATGAATGTAAAAACTATTTGAACACCTATCGCTGACTAGGAACTTTCCAAGGGCCTGAAAAATACACCAGATTGAAAAGTTCACTGTCAGGAACACAGTCGGTGCCTACTAAATACAACTGTGGCTACTATGATTATGGTCATCAAAAATCCTCTCAGCCAATCCCTGAGACATGCCTCAGTCATGCGGATGGAAACATACCCCTTTTACAGATAAGGAAAACGAGGATCACTAGTGAGCAAGGAAGGCATGGGTCATGAAGCCTCCCCCTCCTCCACCCACACTGAACAGTGGCAGTGGCAGAAAACGACAGCGGGGTGTGCATTATTACTGAATGAATCTCAGCGAGTGCACAGGCCTGTGAGTGTGGAAGCAGCCAGGACAGAACTACACCAACAGATGGAACCACAAGGGGTGGGTGGTGTGTGAGGACACACTTCTGGGAGTCCCCGTGGGGGCTGAGCGGGAGCTTGAATCAAAGGGACGGACATTATGTCTCCAGTGTCAGGCAGGCAGAGAGCCTTGTGTGGAGGACAAATGCTGGGGCTGAACGGCAGGTTCTGCAGAAGGCAGGCCAAGCTGGCCTGCAGTGACTGTGGTCACCATCAGGTAGGAGTAGGTTTAAAAGCTTTCTAGAAGTCCATTAATGACAAGAAAGTGACAGAGAAGGAACTTAGGTGGGAGTCGTGAGGTTTGGGTCAAGGCAGAGAAGATGTGCCCACCTTGTGCCCTAGTGCGCACACACACAGACCCGCAGCACAATGCTTAAGACCCAGACTGGCATGCGGTGCGTGTGATATGGCAGGCAGGGGTTGGTGTGTCTGGGAAAGTGTGTAGGCGTGGGCGTGTGTGCCCAGGAGAGGAAGCAGTGCGTGCCAGGAGGGCAGGTGGGCCTGAGTTCATGAACAGTGGCAGACGCTGTGCATCTCTGAGGGGAAGGGCTGTCAGGCAATGCTTTGTCAGGAGACCCCGGGGCACTCAGGGGCTCTATGCGTGCTGTGAGCTCAAGTAGGGCTCCTGGGGGAGGTCCCTGAGGCAGGCAGGAGGTGGCAGTGTCTCTGGGCGGGGAGCGTGGGCGGTTTGCTGCCAGGGCGTTGTATTGTATACGCAGGTGTGTGCGCCTTGTGTAGGTGTATGTCTGGGCGAGTGCCACCAAGTGTGTGGATCAGTGTCGGGATGTCTGTGTCACTGGCAAGGGTGGATGGAACAGAACAGAAAAGACGGAGCCTGGAGAGACACGGAGGTCCCCGGTGGCTATTCTAGAGCCCTGTCCCTTCCTCTCAGGAGCAGCTGTCATGTGGATTCAGCCAAGGAGCAGCTCCCCAGCAGCCACTGCTAGCTGATCAGTCCCGCCCACCCCTGTGCGGCTGAGGATGGACTGAGTCTGAGCACACTTCCCTTAGCAAAGGTAAGGGGCCTCCCAGCCAGACCCTACTCCCCGCTGCTACAGACGGAAGTTGCTCTGGCTCTGACATTATCTATCCCTGAGCCATCCCCAGGTTTGGGGTAGCAAGCTGGGACCTGAGTAGCTGAAGCACCTACAAAGCCGAGGGCCCTCCATGTAGTTAACTGACTAGCCGACCTCCCCTCCTCTCTTTTTCCTCCCTGCTCACTTCTCTCTCTTTTTCCAGCAGAAAACAGGGGATGTAAAGCTCTCCCCCAGAAGGAACGCCCAGACACTGAGAAGGTGGACGAGAGGGAGGATCAGGAATGACTAGAAGGTCCTTGTCTACCCCACCCACCCACAATATGTGCAAAGGACGAGGGTGCCCGAAAGCCGGAAGTAGTCAAGGGGGCTGGAGACCCAAGACCCACCCCCTCAGATTTTCTTGAGCACTGTGGAGCTGGGCACCCTTTCACTGTGGAGCACCAAGAAACTACCCCTCCCATCCCTGCCGGTTCATGAAGGCCCTGGATGCCTCCTAGGACTCAAGAGGGGGTGATGGCAAAGGTGACTGGAACAACCCAATAGCCCCCACAAATCCAATTTCACCTCCAGGAGCCCACCCAGGGTCCTTGTGGTCATATCCCCATCCCAAAGAACCCAGGCAGACTGCTCCTCCCTCTGGGGGAGAAGGCTTGGGCGTGAGAAATGGTCCCCACCTCTTTGGGGTGGAGGGATTAAACCCAGAAGATTCCTCTACCCTTCCAGTACTCTGTGACCAGAACCCCATCGCTGCCTTCAAGTATATTCTCACCCAAGCAGAGTCTCCTCTGACTGGTTTCCCTCTCTGTCGCCCCCAGCTTTCCCCAGCAAGCTTCTCTCCTCTCCCTCAGGCCCCCCATCTTGTCCAGTTCTTCCCCGTCACAGACTCATCTATGCCTTGAGCATCCTGGCACCTTCCCCTCTGCTCCCTCCTGATAACCTCCTCTCCCCTTGGCTCCCATCCCCCAGTAGTCTTTTCTTCATGGTTGCCCCCAGACCTCCCTCTCCACTTCCCAAACCTCTCTCCAGCCTGCCTCCTCTCCCACTAAGACCAGTGTTTCTCCCCTGCAGACCCTTCAGACCACAACAGCTCGCAGCTTCTCTGGTCCATCACCGCTTCCAGCTGCCAGGACCAGCATAGACTGGGACCTCCCCCCACCCCCATTTCAGAGCCCTTCTCACAGCCCTATGGATGCCCCTCCTTCAGACCCTCTTCCCCCATCGACCCTCCCTCACCACCTTGCATTCTCCCCAGCTCAGGGCCAATGCCCCTTCCACAGGGAGTCCCCCAGCCTCCCCCAGCGTCTTCGTCTCCTCGCTGTCACCCAGCCAGCCCTCTCTTCTCGGCGCTCCCGCCCCCCAATCCGTCCTTTCTGCATCCGCCGCCCCCTCCGACCCGCTCCCCTCCCCCGATTGGCTCCCGCCCCCCACCCGTCTCCGCCGCAGCCCCCCCCCATACCTGGTTCTAGGGGCGCCAGGAGCTGAAGGGTGGGGATCCGAGCCTCGAGACCGCTGGGTCTACGGCAGGTAACAGATCCGGGGCCAGCGATATCGGCCGCCTCGCGCCTCCTGGTCCCCGCCGCGTCCCCGCCCGCCCCGCCGCGGTGCCGCTCCGAAGAGGATGCTCTGAGAGTCAGGGCGGCTGCTCCCGCCGCCGCATCCCTGCAACACCGACTGACGGCAGCATCAGCACCAGGACCCGCCCCCCAAGCACACGCATTGGACCACGCAACACTGACGGACGAGCGGCACGGCCAATGCGAAGGTGCAGAAGCCGCTAGTCCCGCGGCTTCATGACCCGCCTCCCTCCTCCGCGAGGACCCAGGCGTCCCGGCCCCAGGGCATCCGAGCCCTTTCCCACCTCTCAGGACCTTTGCCCGGACGTCCAGGCCTCTTAACCCAGCAGGTGCTCTCCCCGGGCTCGGGGTCTTGGGGATCCAGGTACCCTAGCTCCCTCCCCTTAGTTGGGTTGTTGGATCCCACACCCACCCGCCCCTGCCGGCGGGTCCCGAAGATAGTGCCCAGGGCTGGGACAAACCAAAGGAGAGGACTGAACCCCGACTTGAGGCACCGAGAGAGCAGGACCCGAGCAGGGCCTGGGCCACAGCGCCCTCTGCTGGCGGCGGCAGGGGGCTGGCCTGGGCTACCCGAAGCCAAGGAAGCCTCTCCCACCCCAGGACTGCTAGTGGCTTTTCCAGTCGCTCGCAGAAAGCCTACCAATCACTGTCTCTGTATCTTCTAGCTGGAAGCCTCCGGAACTGAAGAGCTAGGGGCTTTGCTGAGATAAGGACGAAGCTTGGGGGTGGCGAGATGCTAAGCAAGAGACAGAACAGACCCGAGGGTGTGGGGTTTCCCAGACCAGACTCATGGGAATCCCAGAGTTTGGAACCAGCTTCCCACCCCTGTAGAAGGCTGGGCTGGGGTAGGAAAAGGCTAGTGGCGGGGTGTAAGCTACCCACTCCCCGTGACTGAATACAAGTCTAGTAGAATCTTCCCTTCGAGCTCCTACCCTTAGCTGTGAGTTTCAGAATGTGGTCCTGGGGTGCAAGTCTTCTGCAGTAAGAATGTCTGCATCGCCGCGTTTGTGTCAGAGTGTGAGGGGGGAACACCCCTCTTCTTTTACTCCACCGAGAAAAGGTAAATCCGGCGCCTAGGTGTGTATACCATTAGCTAAGTTGGACACAGGGAGGGCTTCTCAATGAGGCAGTGTGCGGGCGTGGGTGTGGCCGTGGGTGTGTGGCAGACCATCTTGCCAGTTCTCGACAGGCCCCTGATTTCTGTTACAGGGCCTGTGATCTGCACAGCTGGTAGCAGTTGGCATTTCCTTAGCCAGAGGCAATATGCAAGAACACACGTCCAACCACTAATGTATGCAACCACACATGGGGGCACACAGCCATGCACACCTATCCGTGTGTGCCCAGCATTTCCAAGAGACACAAAGGGACACTGCAGAGATGCCCCACCATGGTAAGTCACCACAGGGGGGAAAAAAACACACACACTCGCTCAAGAACCTGCCTACTCGTGCACACACAGTTACCTGCACAATCAAGGGCAAACACACACCCAAGGGACTCACAAGGGACCTGCCCATGGAGTCTCCCTGGCCGTTGGAAGGTGCTTTACAGAGCAGTCAATTCCTGAGTTAATGAATGTGGACACTCCCCCCACACCCCTCTTTAGAGAGGACCTCCTTTGATAGCCTGTAAGGTGTACAGGAAAAGGACCTAACTGCAAAGGGTATTTCCTAGGCAGTGGAAAGGGAGATTCCTGAGCAAGGTCCCAGACTTGGGGCCTACTCTGACCTTGGAGAGACCCTCAGGCTGCCTTGCCCCCACCACCACATCCCCCACACCCCCTACACCCCCGGCCACCAAGGCCAGTTAGAGGCGGCAGAACAAGAACTGCTGAGTCAGGGCCTCTCTGACCCACCCCCACCCCCACCCCAGCCCACTGCCCCACCCATCCTCTGCTGTTCCTCTGCCTGCAGGCCCTACACTCACACATTCACACACCAAAATGCAGAGGGACAGACAGGCAGGAGCAGTGACCCGGTGACAAGGCTCAAACCCCAGGAGTCTGAGTGGGGAGGGAGGCAAGGGTGAACACCGCTCTCCTGTCCCTACCTTCAGCTTTTCCCATCAAGGGCAGGAAAGGTCGCTGGAGTCTGCTACACCTCCCTGTCCCTCTCCTCTACAAGGAAGGTCCGAGATTCAGATCCCTCATGGCAGCTGGGCCCCACCACTTCAAAACATACTCCTCAAATACACAGGCTCACACCCAATGTGGCATTGGTGGGCAGCATAAAGCAGACACCCTTCTAGGCAGGTACTCAAGCCAACAGGAACATATAGGGAGGGAAACCCTGGCAAATGCAGGTGCAGGTCCCACACGTATATGCTCAGGCACACACCATGTGAGGGCCAGACACTCGATTCTGACACATTTGAATGACATGGAAAGGCAGATACAGGTCACAACCCAGATGAGGCAGAGCTGAACACCGGGCAACACCACACACTGGGAAGAGGCCAAGGAGGGGCTGGGGGTGGGCCGGGGAGCCGACCAGGCTGCAGGGATGGAGGCAGCGGGAGGCAGGCTGGCAGAGCAGGAGCGAGCTGCTCTTCACAACACAATCGCCGTCTGTTGTTATAGCAACTCAGCCCCCAAATCGTGAAACGGATATTACAGCCTCAAGAGGGGGAAGGGTAGGAGGGGGCTGAGGACAGAAGGAGGGGCAGTGTAGGGGACTCAATAAGGGACAGGGCTGGAGCTGATCATTGCGACAGGGCAGGGGAATGGGGGAGCCCCAAATTAGGACTAGAAGACTGGGGGATTGAAGTCAAAAAGGTAGAGACAGGCAGGAATTGGAGGCCACCGCCAGGTCTGCAGAATAGAGTGATGTACAGATAGGGATTTGGGGGGATTTAGGGTGCTCCTTCTCAACCCCCAGAACAACCCAACAGCTGCTGTAAGGCACCCTACAGTGTGCAAGTCTGGGGATATAGCTCCCATTCTCAGCATTGCTATCTGGTACCTCCTGACCTTAGGGACATCTGGGTCAGGCTCTAGATCCTTTAGAAAACTCCCATAGACCACCCTCCTCTCCCAAAGCAGTCTTAGAAATAGCCTTGGCCTTAGTTAGTGGTGACAAGCACCGCCCCCCCCACCACCCCCCCAATTCTCAGTGCTGCCAACTCAGAAGGGAAGCGCAAGCTGGGTTAGGAGAGGCCTCCGGAGCTGAGCAGGATCAATATGCATTTCCTCTGGAAGTCGCTGTCCTTCCGGCTGGCGGCAGCACCAGGCCAGGAGGCTGCATGACCAAGGATGTCAGCCCCCACCCTGAGGCACACCAGCCCCAGCCTCTGGCTGTCCCCACCCCTCCTAGCTCTGCTCCACAGCCCGTACCCTGGGCCTGCCCTCTCCCTGCTGTGAAGTCCTGTCACTGTAGTATTGATCCAGAGCCTAAAAGGTTATCTGGAGGGCAGGAGCGGCTTGCTTATGGGTTGAGAACTCTAGCTACACCAGTACCAGCAATTCTAGGGTGTGCAAGCTCACTAGTCCCAAGGCTCAAGTCCCCCAGATTCAGGACTCCTCCCATTCTTCCCAAGAATCTTGTGTTCTGAGGTTTTCTGCTCCTGAGACCCCATCACCACGATCAGGTCCCAGTCTATCCACCCTATGGAATTCTAGACCGCAACAGCGTAGCTAGAAGTACAGCATCAGAGGGTTTTAGGCTGATGATCCAGGTTAGTTATTCGGGCCTTTATTCCATCTGGAAAATACAAATATTCACAGGAGTCTGTACAACCTTAGGGACGCCAGCCCTGGCCCTCTTCTCAATGCATGCCACCCTCGACCCCCACCCCCAGCCCCAACCTCCTGCCCCGGAATCCCTGGCTCCCTTCTCTACTCCAAGTCTTTCCTTCGAAGCAGGAATGAGTGAGTCCTTGAAAGTCATAGCTGGGAAGAGAAAAAAAACAGAAGTTATGAGGAACTTCTTGTCAAATGGCCCATTTGCCCAGGCCCTTCCTATAAGCTGCCCCAGCCCTCTGTGGGACGACCCCGGTGGCAGCCTGCAAAGAGAGGACTCACCATCTTATAAGTGGATGTCAAACACTCCATCCTCCACCGTCTGCACCTCCTCCTCACGGATCTCTGTGGAAAGGGACGGGAGAGTTGTTCACAAACCCAACCCTGGGTCCCTGTGACCCCAGCAGCCATCTCCTATCACAGGAGGTTCCTGTCCCTTCCTCATCCTGGAAGCAGGCCCATCTTCCAAAAATCAATTCTCAGGACGACCAAACGACCCCATTTTTTGAGGTTTATTCTTCGTTTCTTTCTGCCGAAGCTCTTCCCACAGCCACATCTCCGCCGGTGCAGTTTGCTTAAATGTCGATTTTGTGTATATTGCACAGTTTAGAGCCCAGCACATCTGAAGACTCACTGCAAATGGGTTTCTCTTTTCTATTTTTGAGGACTTACGCCAACCCAAATGATTGTGGTCAAATTGCCTTAGACCTCAGTTTAACTGTCCTCGGGAAAATAATCATTTGGCAAATCATCATTCAGCAAACTGATCAAAACCAACAGAGACCCCAAGAGACTCGCCCAGGGGTTATTGGGGAAGGGACATTTATAATGGCAAGCAAAAAGAGAAATGCAAATGGCTGGTGGAATGCCAATCCCCCTTACAAAACAGTACAGTTGGGATTCTGAAGCTTCTTCAAAATTAGGGTGCACGCCCTTAATCCCAGTACTTGGGAAGCAGAGCCTCCCTTCACCCCATCCTCAGAAAGTCGGAAGTTCTTTGGGCACTTTCTGGCATTGTTGCCTATCTAACCCTTCTTTAAAGTGCCACCAAAAAAAAAAAATTCACAATGTCTGAACCAGCCGGCATCCTGGATAAGTTAATAGGCCTTTCTAGAGGCCCTCTTACCTGGGGGCCGAGAGCTGCGCCTGCCTGGGCGAGGCAGGGAGAAGCTGAAGGCCCGATGGTGGGTATGTGTGGGTGAGGGAGAGGGTGCAGAGCCCTCCAGGCTGACACTCTGGGCCCTGCGGCGACATTCCACTGACAGGCGCTCTTTGCATTGCTTGTGGCAGTTCACACCACAAGCTGAGGAAGGGAAGAAGGGAGCCCAGCAAGGGCCATGGGTCAGAAAGCTCTCCACCCCATCCTCCAAGGCTGTGCTCCTCCTGTACCCCTGAGATACCACCCCCATCAAACTACAGATTGCTTTCTTCATGTTAATTTAATACCGGACTATGCCCTCTCCAAAGTTTCTTTTCCTAGGCAGCTTGGCTCACCACAGCCTCTTAAAAGATAACCCCCTCATGTCAGTCAGGGTGCCTCTCTGGTTACAATGTACTTCACCTCCTGGAAATCGCTGCCATCAAAATAAAAATCCCTACAGCAGTAACTCTCCCCTCCACACTCCTACCACACCCCCAAAGCTTGATCCACCAGCAAAGCCATTCGTTCCACCCATCGTATCTTACCTCTACATTTAAGGCCCTGCTTGTAGATGCCCAGGATCTGCAATAAAGAAGGGGGCCATGGGACTGGTGAGATGGCTCAGTGGGTAAGAGCACCCGACTGCTCTTCCAAAGGTCCTGAGTTCAAATCCCAGCAACCACATGGTGGCTCACAAACATCCGTAACAAGATCTGACTCCCTCTTCTGGAGTGTCTGAGGACAGCTACAGTGTACTTACATATAATAAACAAATAAATCTTTTTTTAAAAAAAAAGAAGGGGGCCATGCTTGGGGGTTAGGGTTTTATAGGTCCGAAGGACAAGGCCTGAGTTCTACACGTTCCGCGGGTTGGCTAGTGTTCCCATATGGGCCAGCAGAAGAGCGGTCTGGAGGGACGGACGGATGGAAGCGCGCTGAGATTCTGGGCAGCGGGGCGCTCACCAGAGCTTTGCAGTGGCGACAGGCAACCGGGCGTAGCGAGTTACTCTCCTGGAAGTTGTGTACGAAGCCCATGCGGCCTCCCAGCACCGAGCTGGAGCGCAGGAAGTAAGAGACCATCTCTTCCCGGCTGATGCAGCCATCCCTGGTGGTGGGCGTGGGGGCGCCTCAGTTTGGGTCCTTCCCTGGGGCAATCCCTAATCCCATCGGCAGCGGAAAAGGTCTCCACCCAGCTCATGACTTTGGACCTTCCGTGCAGGGAACATCTGCTACTAACTAGTGTGGGCTAAGCCGAGTAATTTCCCTAGGGTTTCCTCCTCAGGACAATGGGGTGTCAGCTAAAGAAGCTGGGAGCCGTGTGCTATGCTACACCTGCAAGATGCCGGAGGAGAATTGGGGTTCTCTGGAGCAACTGCGCCTGTGATCCGGGGGTTTCCTCCAGACCCCGGCATTCCAAGGGCCCCTTTTTCATCTAGTAATGTATTTTAGATGCCAGAATGTGTGTTCTGGGCATAGATCTCAGTTTAGATCCCAGCTCTAACTGGCCATGGTAGCACATACCTTTGATGAGAGTTCAAGGCCAGCCAAGTCTATACAGTGAGCTCCAGGCTAGCCGGAACTACACAGAGAAGCTGTCTGAACACTCCCACCCCCCCACCCCCCCCCCGAACAAATCGGAACGAGCTCTACCTCTCAGCCCTGTGACCTGGGGCTGACTAATCACCCGGTGCCTGAGTTTCCTTATTGCCATATGGGCATAATCCTATTTCCCCGTGCTTCCTGGATTGTTGAGGCTCAAGGGAGAAAATGCATATAAAATGTCCAGGCGGCTAGGTGGGTCCTCGGTCACTTCTCTTTTTTTTTATTTTTTTACATTTTAAGTTACCCTGCCCCTGCTCTCTGTTTGTTTGCTTGTTTGTTTTTGAGACAAGCTCTCCTTATGTAGCCTAGCTGGTCTGAAACTTCTTATGTTCCTAGACAGGATAGAACTCACAGAGACCTGCCTGCCTCTGCCTCCCATGTGCTGAGAGAGCCTGCGCCATCTTGGCTTGCTACT
This sequence comes from Mus pahari, assembly GCF_900095145.1. Lineage (NCBI taxonomy): Eukaryota > Metazoa > Chordata > Mammalia > Rodentia > Muridae > Mus > Mus pahari. The sequence continues at coordinate 117,817,467 of NC_034590.1, read as the reverse complement.
GTTTTGAGGTGGTCTCCAGGACCTCAAACTTGTTATTATTGCCAAGTCTGGCTTTGAACCTGATCCTCCTGCCTAACCCTCTCAGAACTTGGAATCACAGGCATGTGCCACCACACCCCGCTCCTTGGTCTGTCCCTTCCACAACTGGCCCTTATTTATAGTCTATGATGTGACACTAGAGAGCCCTCATCTCAATGGGACACCTAGTGATTTATAAAACAAATACTAAAATATAGACTTTATATGGCATATGCAAACTGCATGAAAACCACGTTCTCCCAGAATGAGACACAGACAGAAGAGCACATAAAACCATGAAAGGAAGATTTGAGAATCGTTCCGTGACCTTGAACGGGGCCTTTCTACACACCATACAAATCCAAAAAAGCCACCAAAGGAAAGGTTGACATATCAAACACACAAAGCTTTAAAAAAAAATTTTTTTTATATGGAAAAAAGACAACATCAGTGACAAACGGGAAGAAAATATTTGCAAACACACTCAACAGCAAGGGGTTAACATCCATTAGTACAGATTCTAAAAATCAATGAGAAGAAGACGCACAAACCCAGCAGGATGACAGACAAAGAATATGAACAATTAACAGAAGAAGTATAAGTGGCCAATAAACATATGAATAGATAGTCTCCGATCGAACTTAAGAAATGCAAATTAACAAGGACACCATTTTCCAACTCAACTGGCAAAACTGCAAGGCTTGTTATTATAGCCGCTGCTCTTGGCGAGGAGTCTGAGACACAGGCACTTGGGCACGGCTGATGGGGTGCAACCTGGCACAACCTCCTCCGAGGTCAAGTTGGCAGTCTCTCCCTCCTAACTTAGAATGTGTCCTGCTCTGGATCCAGTGATCCCACTTTTAGGAATTTCTCCTCCAGAAACATTGGCCCAAAGGAATGGCTACAAAGACTTCCCCAGCAGCATGGCGGATAAATACAGCGAAGCTCTGGACCGGTCTACAAGTACATCAGTTGGAGGAGGCACAGGTGAAGGGCGGCCAGCCACACCGTGCAGTCCTCTAAAGGATGACACAATATGGATACCACGGCCCAGTGGCAGGGTGCTTTCCTGAAACATGTAAGCCCTAGTCTTCATACCCAGAACCATAAATAAATAAATAAATACATACATACATACATACATACATACTACACACCTACATGAATCCACATGGAAGATGCTTGTGATATAACAGAAAGCAAACATAAAAACAGGCCTGGGATGCAATTCAGGGATAAAAGTGTTTGCCTGGTATGCAGAGGCCCTGGGTTCAATACCCTGCGCAGAACTATACTAAAAAGTGGGCCATGATGCTCATCCCTGGAATTCCAGCACCCTGGTGGCTAAGGCTGGAAGACCAGCCTGAGCTACATAGTAACCTCCCAGCCAGCATAGGCTAGAATGAGACCCTGTCGCCAAAAGAAATGAAGTAAATAAATAATAATAATAGAACTAACCAACAGGTTTTTGGGTTTTTTGTTTGTTTGTTTTGTTTTGTTTTTGCAAGAGATAGGAATCTATCTCCAAGTTCCAGAAGCAAAGAGAGCACTTTGGGAGCCAGATGTGGTGGCATACAACTGTATCGGAGGAGCTCTGGGAAGGAGCCAGGGCAGGAGAGTCGGGAGTTCAACACCGCGTTCAGCTTATACAGTTAGCTGGAGGCTGGCCCTGATAACATAGCCGGCTCCAGGGCAGCCAGGGCAACGTGGGGAGACCCTGTCTCAACCCCAAACAAACAAACTTAAAAAGAAAGAAAAGAGGGGTGGAGAAGCAGGGATAAAGAATGAACTCAGGAGAGGCAGGGGACTGGGACTGGGACTAGGGAGAGGGGCTGGTTGCTCTTGCTCTGAGCGAGCTGGAGATGAGACCCGAGGCCGAGTGCACGCTCAGCCTGGTACCTGCCACTGACCCACAGCCCAGGGAAATGGCCTCCTCTCTCTTTATAAGCCCAATACTGGCGTCTGGTGGCCAATCAGTGGTCCGAGTTTATATAAGGTTGAATCTTAGGGCAGGGGCTCCCTGAAGCTACGAGTTAGAAAGAGCTGCATCTCACTTAATAAGCCCAAAAAGAAAAACAAACAAACAAGAAAAAAAAATCAAAAACCACCCACCAGCCCAAGAAGGAACAGGGAACTTCTGCTACAGTCTAGCAGAAGCCACAAAGCTACCAGCGGGAACAGATCCACCCGTGAATCCTGTTTGTCAACAAAACTCACTTCAGACCAAATCTACATCCATTTTACATGGATGCCAAAAAGGATGGAGGCAGCCAGGCATGGTGGCCTACTCCTGTGATCCCTGCACTGGGGAAAACAAGGGAAGAGAGCTTTGAGTTTGAGGCCAGCCTGAGGTATAGTATGAGTTCTACCTAGCCTAGGCTACATAATGAGGAAAGGAACATTTGCTTGATTTTTCAGTGAGGGTGGGGTGTGGGGTGTGAGGGTGCTGAAACAGGCTATCTATGTAGAACAGGCTATCCTCAAAGTCTACCTGCCTCTGCCCTGCCCCCCACCAGTGCTGGGATCAAAGTTTACCCCACCCCTGTCCTGCTTTTTTTTTTTTNTTTTTTTTTTTTTTTTTTTTTTTTTTTTTTTTTAATCTTTGCTTACTTTGTTCATTTATTTTATTACCTGGATCTTGTTCTTACATACATTTTTGTAACGTGGGAACAATAATAATAAACTTTTTTTTTTCCAGACCAAGCCCATGTAGACCAGGCTACCTTTAAGTTTGCTATGTAGTTGAAGATGACCTGGAGCTTCTGATCCTTCCGTTTCTACCTCCCCAATGCTGGGATGGCAGGAGCGTGTCAGTCTGCTCATTAGTCAGGCTTAGAGATGAAACCCAGGGCTTCAATCGTGCTTGGCAGATGCTCTGCCAACTGAGACACAGCCCCAGTCCCCAAACCACATAGTTTTGAAATACAGGTCACATTTAAAAATAAATCAACCTGGGATGGACGGTAAATTTTGACTGGGTTTTTTGTCATCTCAGCAAAAATGGGGCATAGACATGGGTACAGAGGGCACATTCAACCTGCCTCAGAGATCCAGGTGTTTTCCAGACTGTCAGCGTGTGAGTTGTGGATAAGCAACTGGGTGCTGCTAATTACGTACGGCCTTTCCTATCTGTTCATTAAAGCCAGCTACCCAGGGGCTCCACTTGCCCACACTCTTGGCAGCTATGAGCTCTACAAATAAAAGTGTTCTCTTTGCCAGGTGGGGCTCCCCCATCTCTCCAAACTACCAAAGTGACACTATCCCTCTACCCCAAAACATCGCAACCCCATGGGCGGCTTCCCGAGCAAGGCCTCACTCTCTGCACACGCAGAAACTGGAGCCCAAGGGGGAAGTGGATTGATGTCTTCCCTCTACCCCAACCCCCAGGCCCTTGTCCTCCTCACTGGTTCTGGTCCAGGTCCCCAAAGGCGCTGAGATAAGGGAAGTTGCCCCGGATGATCTGAAACTCCTCCTGGGAGATGTGACCGTCCCCGTCCACGTCAAAGTTCCGGAACACGGACTACAGAGGAACACACGAGGCCAGGAGAGGGGAGAATTAAAGGAACCTCCGAGCCCGGTCTATATTATAAAGAGTATCAGAGATATCTCCCATGCTCCTTTTTGGTCCTGTCTCCCCAGCCCGTAATGCAACAAGCTTGCCTAGTTTGGTGCCTGCTGGGGGTGGTCAGCACTGGTATTAACAGTGGCTCCCAGGGCAAGGCTCTGGGGAAACCACCGTCACAGACCCCTATTTCCAGCAGATTCCCTCGGCCACCACGCCTCTCTCTCACCTCTACCATCTTCTCAATGTGCTCTGCCACCAAGGCTTGGTCCAGCTTAGGCTTGGCAACTGAGGTCCACTCTTCCAACACAGGGGGCCGGGGAGGCGGGGTGCAGCTGGTGGGGCTGGTCGGCTGTGGAAGAGGGTCAGGTCTGAGCCAGGGCCAGAGCAGGAATGAATCTAAGGCTCGAGTAAATGGAAAGAGAGCCTGCCCAGAGTCACCCCACCCCCACTCCCAGCATTCCACTGCCAGGCAAGCCGGTGAGTGTAGTGGATGGGGTTTTGTCTTTGCACCCTAGGATCCTAAAGTGCAGTGAGGGGGGAGGGGGGAAGGGGCTCCCTTACCGATGACTTGGAACGTGGCTCTCGCTGCAGAGAGAGCTGGTACAGCTCATCCTCTGTCTGATACTGATCCAGGGACACCTGCGACACATAGGTTCTGCTCATACCCTCTGATCCCTGCTCCTCTCTCACACAGGAGTCACAAACCCAGGGCCACAAGGACTACCAGTCTGCCCAGAGCCTGATGTGAAAGCTAGACTCAGGACAAAGGCCTGCTAGAAAACACCTGCAACCACTTCCGTGCCAGCCAACCCACAGAGCCAATTTTAAACACAACTTGTTGCCAAAATATCAACCAAGACGCAGCCAAGACATGGCCTAAAGACCTCCATGAGTTCAAGGTTAGCCCAGGCTCCCTAGTAGGTCTGAGTAGCCAGGCTAACAAGTGAGATCCTGTCTCAAAAACAAAACGAATAAATACTAAAAGAGCCTCACTCAGGAGCCCAGGGCCATGTTAAAAATCACCCATGTCAGGGCTGGAGAGATGGCTCAGCGTTCCAGAGGTTCTGAGTTCAATTCCCAGCAACCACATGGTGGCTCACAACCATCTGTTAATGGCATCTGATGCCTTTTACTAACGTGTCTGAAGACAGCTACAGTGTACTCATATAAATGAAATAAATAAATCTTAGAAAGGAAGAAAGAAAGAAAGAAAGAAAGAAATCAATCAATCAATCAATCACCCATAGCACCCACAAATCCAAACGTTAGTCCTGCCTTTTGAATATAATCCACTGCCAGGAGCAAGGACCCAGGCCCAGCCTCAGACCAAGTCTATGAATCACGTGTAACAGCCTCCCGAGATCAGACCCCAGGCCCGTGTCTCAGCCCAACCTTGAAATCGCGTCAGAGTCCAGAGCAAGCCCCAGACAGAGCCCAATGAAACCCAGCAAGCACACAGCCACAGCAGATGCAAACGCAGCCTTGCTGCTTAGCCCCTCACCGTGAGCAGGCTTAGCAGGTCGGGGTTGGCTTGTACGGGTGGGCGAAGGCTGGTCACCATGGCCAACTCCTCCAGAATGCAGAAAAGCTGCCTCATCTTAGCTCCATTGAGCCGGGTCCGACCTGGGTCCAGCCAGTCGGGCAGAGCCAGCTGCAGAGCCACTAGATCCTTGAGGTGCACTCCCAGGATAGGAAAGCGGAAGCCCACGCAGGCCGCCAGCCTGCGCCGGTAGTTGCTGTAGTTGCCAGTAGCTGTCACTAGTTCTGTCAGACCTTCCCAGAGCTGGGGGAGGAGGGGGGGAAAGGCAGAGTGTCACGCACCCACACCACTCAACCATCCTCCCACTTCAGCCCTGGAACTGTGGGAAGGGATGGGGAGCAAGGCCAAAGATAGGCAAGAAGGTCAAATCCTCCCTTATCGGCTCCCAACACTGCTCTCTCAAACTCCAGGGGTCAAAGCTCACGGGTTGTGAGTCCAAGAAAACAACTACAACCAGCTACCATGCATGCACATACGCACCTGGAATGAACACAGGTTACCAACATTTAAACACCAGCCTATTGACCAAGAAGGATGTTATTAGGCAGGGTGTTTGGTGATGGCAAACACTGGGAAAAAAACTTAAACTGAGCAGGGCGTGGTGGCGCACACCTTTAATCCCACCGCTCGGGAGGCAGAGGCAGGCGGATTTCTGAGTTCGAGACCAGCCTGGTCTACAAAGTGAGTTCCAGAACAGCCAGGGCTACACAGAGAAACCCTGTCTCAAAAAACAAACAAACAAACAAAAAACAAAAACAAAAAAAACTTAAGCTGAGCCTGGTCACATAAGCCCAAAGTCCCAGCAGTGGGGAGGCAGATGCAGGAGGATAACTATAAATTCAAAACCTGCCCCACCTTCATAGTGAGTACCAAGCTAGCCAAGATTTTACACAGAGAAACCTTGTCTCAACAAGTGGTTGGGACTGGGGAGAGGGGTTCAAAGGAAAAGCCTGAGCTGGAATTCAGTTCAGTTGGTGGCGGGGCTCTCTGGGGCTCTCTGACCAGAGGTAAAGGCAAGACTGCAGGAGGGCAAGGTCACAGCAAGTTCAAGGACAGTCTGGAATAGATGAGACCCCCATCGCAAAAATAAACAAACAAGACCCTGATGTGGACTGGGGAGGCAGGCCAGCCACCTGGTCTACATAGGGAATTCCAGGACAGCCGGGGCTACACAGTGATACCCGAATCCAAAAGAGAGGGAAAAATAAAGAGAAAAAGAGAGGAAGAAGGGAGAGAGGAATGGAGGGAGGGAAGGAGGGAGGGAGGGAGAGAGGCAGGGAGGGAGCTAGCAAAATGACTGAGAGGGTAAAGGCTTGCCATCAAGCTTGAAGACCTGGTTCAACCTCCAGAGTCCTCATCATAAAAGGAAAAAAAGACTCCTGCATGTTGTCCTCTGAGCTCCACACAAGAATTGTGGTATGGGCACATACACACACACTAAATAAGTTCATTTATAAAGAAGAAAATTCTCAAATGTTCAACAATACAGCAAATACTAAATTAGGACAGACTTACAATAACACGCAACAAAAAAAAAAAAAGAAAGAAAGAAAAAGAGTGATCATCATATGACAGGATGGGAAGCTCCCATCACAGAATGGAAAGCTCCTCCCATTCGTGCGGAATAAGAAGCTCCTCCCACCTACGTTGAAAGAGACCATCTGAGACAGAAAATCCTACGTGTGTCTACTCAGAAGACGGCAGAAATCGACAACAAAAAGCCCCGAGCTTTGCTCTGGGGTACAAACACAATAAAGCTAGGGAGAAAAGGAAAGTTCTCGGCCAGGAGGTTCTGACCCTGAGCCCTGCTGCTTGGGCAGAGGTCTCACGAATATCCTTTAAGACACAGCAATGTTTTTTAAATTTCTGGATTTTAAAAGGATAAGACAGGTCGGGCGTGGTGGCGCATGCCTTTAGCACTTGGGAGGCAGAGGCATACGGATTTCTGAGTTTGAGGCCAGCCTGGTCTACAGAGTGAGTTCCAGGACAGCCAGGGCTATACAGAGAAACGGATAAGATGGAGTTCAGAGGAAGACAGTAAATGTCAAGCTTCGGTCTCCTGCATGCACCGGTGAACATACATACACTATACAAACACACACACACACAATAAAATAAAAGGAAGAAATTAGCTTTGGGTCCAAGCAGGCCTGGGAGCCACCATGGACACTTGCATTGTACAGTTAGACACCTTGTTCCCCACTTCACGTCTCAGTTTCCTCAACTGTCAGACAAGAACAGTCCAGCCCAGATCCCAGCACTGCACTGGGAAGGCCGCAGCTGTGAGGCATAGGCCCCTCCCGAAACCAGGCACCTTGATGGTGTCGGGGCTGACGTGGCTATGGGTCTCCTTGAGGCGTGAGATGGAGCTGTGGCTCAGGCCTCCCACGACGGCCATCAGCGTGTTGAAGTTCTGCAGCTGCAGCAGCTTCTGGAAAGCAAACGGAGAGGGGGAGGCGGCGCGTCGCCCAGCAGCCCTTAGGAAAGGAGGGGCGAGGCTTGATAGACACGCGGAGGCTGGGCACAGGGAAAGGTGGGCACCTCTGCCACATGCACGAAGTGCGTGATGACCAGCGCCCGCTGCGTGGCTGTGGGTTTGCTGAGGATCATGAGTTGCACCCACTGAGAGACACTGTTGAAGAGGGAGATGAATCGCTCCAGGACTGGGTTGTCTACGGTGCAGCCATGAGTCACAAAGCTGTGGTAGTCCTGGAACTGGGGACAAGTGGGGTTGGCCTGAGCGCCCTGTTGGCCTCTCCCATCACTGTCCGCCTTGCTCACCCTCCCGCTGTCATTTGATGAAACTGCCCAACCATCCCTTGGAGCCAGCACACCCCCAGAGTCTTAGCCCTTCCTGGAACCCCCTTCTCAGCCCACACTGCACCCCGACCACAAGCCTTCGGGCCACACCAGGATCTTGCAGAAGGAACGGTACTCCAGGTAGGTAAGATGTTCTGCCAGCTCCAAAGGCTCCAAGTGATCAAACAGCAGGGACATCTTGCGCTTTTTCTGTTCCACGGGGTTCCGCTGGGTCACCTGCCGCTTCCATTTGTAGGTAGGGCTGGGGGGAAGGGGGCAGGGGTAGTGAGCCCTGTGCTGGAGATGTCCCCTGCTTCCTGTGACCCCACTCTCACTCAGACATGCCACTCAAACTGACTTAGGACCCAAACAGCAGGAGCCACCATCCTAAGCACTAACATCCCCAGGTCCCAGCAACTCCCTCATGTGTCCCCTTCACCACGAGCTCAATAGACACTGATGGACAACGTACTCTGTGCCAGGCGCTGTGCTAGGCGCTGGGGTACAGAGATGAGCAAGACACGGTTCCTGCCCTCGAGGAGCTCACAATCTAATGGGGGAGACAGACACAGAAACACACTGTCACCGAACAGGAGTCTGCCCAGAGATGGCAAATTTTGCTCTGCAAGAGGGGAGCACCCTCACCGGGCAGGGACTTCACACTTGTGCTGAGTCTGGTGAGAATGGAGGAGACAGGGCAACAAGAGGGAGCACCACAGAGAGGAAGGATGCAAGACAGACAATGGCGAGCAAGGGCCGCAGTATGAAATGTGTGGGAAACAGGGCGGGAATGTCAGGCTGGCCTGGCATCACAAAGGGTCTTAATAGCTGGATGGGTGTTCTGAAGGAGCTAGGGGGCCATGGGAGGTTTTAAAGCGAGAGAGTGACATGACCCTCACTCATTCAATTGAACAGACATTTATTAAGCACATATGGTGTAGCATGCGTAGTGCCCCCGGAGCTCCGCCCCCACGCACACACTCTCGATGTCGATGAGGCTGCTGTGTCTGCGGTTCCCTTCTTGGTCTAACAGAGCCTTTAGCTCCTTGATCTGTTCAGCCAGCTCTGGGTTCAAGTCGAACTCTGCTGGGAAGGCTGAGATCCAGTACCTGGTGGAGGCACAGTAAAAGTCATCTAAGGCGACCTTCCCTTCACCCACCATCCCCAAGTGGACAGGGGAAGAAACCACCAGGACTGTATTCACCTGCAGAGTGAGGGAAAACACCTCAAGGTGCATTGTGTTGTGGTGAAATACAGACATTTCATCCCACACCTCTGCATCCACAACCCCAACAGAAACAACAAGCAGGACATGGCGAGGCCGGCAGCACACACGGACAGTGTTCCCTGGCAAACCCACGCGGTAGGGCCCCTCAATGCTGTCCACTCCCAGAGCCCACATGCAGCTTCAAAAGGGTAGCAAGAGGAGGGGCCAAGGCCCAGACCCACCTGACCAAGTGACACGTTTTCATCTGTAGAGAATTGGAGTTGTCCTTCCGGGATTGCTGATAGGTAAAGGAAGGTTAAGGACAGACAACAGACTGGAACCTATGGTTAGGAAGAGGGGCGGAAGAAGCCCCCATGGGAAGAGACCTGGGCTCTGACGCGTGGGATGCTTGGAACGCAGGAGAATGCATGGGGAGAGGGGAAACTGATGTATCAACTCTTTGGGGGCAGTATCGATGGAGGTAGAGGGCTGGATTTCACTATAGATGGAGAGGAGGACCTAGCCTCAAAGAAGGGCAAGAGGAGGCCCTGGGGCAGAGCAGGGGCTGATCCAAGACCTTAGGGGAGTGTGATGCCAAGACCTAGGTAACAGAAGAGCCCACGTACTCAGTTAGGAACAGAGCAAAGCCTAAGTCCTAGGAGACTGGAGAGTGTCTGACTTGTGGGCTATAGGTAGGGTCTGCACTCCAGGTTCTAAGGTCTTGAGCAAGCCAAGCAGAATGGACTCGTGGACAATGGAGCCTGAGCCATGGCCCATCAAGGATATAAGTGGAGCAGTTTCGAAGCCAGCTGAGAGGAAGGTATGTACCAGGGGTGCATCATGAGAAACATGCGCACTAGCTGTGGATCTCGCACCTTTCCGGAGTCATCTGCCCCAAAGTCCAAAAGAAGCCAGGTGACCCTTGGTCCGGAGGCTCGGATGCCTAAGCCTACTCTGCAGTCTGGTGACAGGTCCCTGGGTCTACACTCCCAACCTCACCCACCTACTGCATTTCCCAACACTCCAAAGCCAGGCGTGAAAATTGAGAAATAAATCTGGGTGGATGAGGGGTACCACAGGATCCAGAGGCTGGAGGAGAAGAGCTTGGAGCAAGCCCGTCGTCCGGAGGGGAACCAGCTGGAGCGGAAGGAGCCTGGGTTCCCCAGGGTCAAGAATCCAGAGGTCATTTCCTGAGTGTTGGGGGAAGGGGCACCCCTTTCACCCGATAAACCAACCCCCATCTGCCGGAAACAGTTCCCAGGCTAGAGATAGAGAGTTCCTCCGGATCCCCCAGGGAGACAGATAATGCCCCTCCCAGGTCAGAGTTAGGACCCCGGGGCCCCTTCCTTGACGTCTAGACAAGGGGTACATTGGGGCACTTCTCTGCAAAATCGAGGAGCTTTTCTTAAGAAGACTTCAAAATAGGAGCCTGGGTAGGTTCTGGCCTGGAGTCTGGTTCAGGGTCCAGCTGGGTGTGACCCCTCGTGCTGCATGCAACTCACCAAAGGCTTCGATGCAGCCACGGAGTAGCTCCTCCACCGTGCAACCCTTATCCAGGTCCAGAGTGCTCGCCATGGCTGCCGGTGCCAGTAGGCTAGACCCAAGCTACACTCTCAGAGCTTCCCACGGTGCTCAATTCGGACCCCTGTCCTGGGAGAAGTGGGAGTCAGCAGAGGCGCGGGAGGTTGGGGGGAGCGGCTCGGCGCGCAGGAACGGGGCGGAGTGGGCACGCCCCCTGCTGGGCAGGGGCGGAGTTGCCTGCCGCTGCCCCTCCAGGGTTAAACGGTCCTGCCCCGGGATGGTGCAACTCGCTAGTTGGGAAATGGACTAGCTGAGAGGCTTCCGGCCCACCCGCGGAGTCGCGGGCATGTTAGACGGGTTCTACGGAGAATAAGGGACGAGCCAGGACCCCAGGGGTTAGTTAGTGCCCCAAGCCTCCTGGTGGGCCCTTCTCTCCTTGCATTTGCTCCCCACAGGCACCTGCAACACCCCACAGCTTGACTCTGCACTCCTCCCGCTTCCCCTCCCTTCACAGCCTCCCTTCCCCCGCAGGGTTATTTTGGGAACCCAGTGCCTGAGGGGACCTCGGAGGAATTTCTCCCTGGGATGGGAGGAGGGAGGAGGGAACCCAGGCGTCCTGCCTACATCTCCCCATCCTGGGCTCCCCGAGTGGGAGGCGGGGCCGTAGCATCCCCCAGGGGCCTGCCCTTGGGGAGGAGGGCTAGAGAGAACATTCCTGGGGCGGGGGTGGGGGTAACCCACTGCGGCTGGGAGATGTCAGTGGGAAGCCAAAGCCTGGGAACCGTGAACTCCCAACCTACCAAGTACTAACATCCCAGGAGTCCCGTCCTAGCCCTTCCAGAATTGCCATATATCTTCCCAACCTGGGCTCCCGCCTTCCCATCCACCATGCTGCATAGTTAAATGGTGCGTGAGAGCACCGAGTAGGGTGCCCAGAAGGGGCCGCTAGCGCCATGGCCTGCATGACACCATTAATAACCCTGGTCATCAGTGGAGACTATAAAAGCACCCATGCAGGAACAAACACCTATTCTCTAGACTAGGTATTTGCCGAAAGCCAATGACCTACATTAAGTGCAAGAAGACCCTTTTCACACACACCGGGGTCATAGACATCTCCCGTCCTGATCACACAATGGCACCCACATCCCATGCACACCTGCAATGAAAATCCTCAGCCACACATACCCAAGTCCTTTACTTCAGAATGCAAACCCGAATGCAGTTCACCTCCCAGACCTTCTGTTCACTTGAACCAGCTCAGCCTCTGATCCCTCGATCACAGTAGCTCTGACATCTGAACACGTGTGCACACACGCAAAGACAGTGCATCTCCACGCATGTACACTCCCACACGCATCCACATACCCCCTGGTTGCGCACACACCCATTCTGCCGCCCTTCCCCCCTCAACCAGGCTCCAGGGCACGCAGCCCCAAAGCCTGGGGTTCTTTACATTCCTGGACCTCGCCAAAACCTTGCCCCAAGGAAAGGGACTTCGCCCTTACACAGACTCCCCTACATTAGGGAATCGTCCTGAGGAGTTCTCAGAGTCCTTCCCTCCTGACTGTTGCTTCCTTGCTGGGTGACCTTGAGAATCATTTAATCTCTCTGAACCTCAATTTTCCCATCTGTCAAATGGGGACTTGCAGGGAAGAGCCTGGTAGATACGTTTCAGGCGAGCACCGGAATGCCTCGAACGCCCCCCTCCTGCAGGTGGCTCTAAGTGGCTTACCCGCTCCGCAAGGTCTGTTCCACCCAGGACCGCAGATTCCCCACCCACCCGCAGTCCCCGCCAGCCTGCCCCTAGGAGATCCCTAGGGGCCGCACCCTCTGTGTCCCACGCCCCACCCGCGCGCGTGCTCGCTCACTCACTCTTGGGACCCGCAGCGCGGACCCCGAACCCTGCCCGGCCCGCGCCACCTCCGTGCGCTCCCGCCCGCCGGCCTCGCTGCGGCTGCGGCTCCCGCCCGCTCTCCGCGCCGCGGCCCAGCGCCCTGCCGCCCCGCCCCCTCCCCGCCCCTGCACCCCGCGCCGCGCCTCCTCCACCGGGGACTCCCCCTCTCGCCCCGCGCGCGCCGGGCCCTGAAGCAGATTAACCCCTCCCCTGCCACCTCAGAGAGCTTAACCGCGGGCGGGGGGCTGCGCCACTGTTGGTGTGGGGACCGCGTGCGACAGCCCTCCCCCACCACGACACCCCCGGGCTCTGCGCCCCGCCTGGGTGTCGCACGGAGGAAGCCGGGAGGGGCAGGAAGCGGACTGCGGTGGGGAAGGGGCGCCCCGCCCAGCCCCCCGGTCCGGGTTCCTGTTTTCGAGACAAACCGTTCCCACGGGGTTCACCCTGCCCGGGCCGGGGCGTCTTCCTGCGGGCGGCGGAGGCCCGGGCGTGGTGGAGGTCGCGGGCGTGGGGCTGCGGGTCCTTGCGATGGCCTGGGGGAGGGGCTGGGACAGAATGCGAGCTGGTTTTGGTCCAGTGGAGCCTCAAAAAGCGAGGAATGAATGAACGAACACGCGGCTCCCTGGGAACCCAGGCTCGTTGTCTAGAGATGGGGCGAGGGACACCCCACTGGGCAAGAGAAAAAAAGGCAGCTACAAATTGGGTAGGTGCTTTGCAGTTTCGGAACTGGAAGCCTTGGATGGATGGGGGGGCAGCCACAAGCAGTTAGGTCCCTTACACGCTAGCCTAGGGATAGGTAACAGTTTCCGGCCGTTTAGACTCACTATGAAACCCAGGGCCCCAAAACGCCTTCCGAGGATTGCCCCTCCTTGTCTTGGGCGAGAGAATCAGTCCTCTGCACTTCAATCCTGGTTTATGTGAGGCTCAGAAGAGGCCCCTTCTAGACCTCAGTTTCTCCAGAACTGGGAATATACCACTGTTGTCGCCTAAACGGTCCTGTGAATGCCCTAAGCCCTAACACGCTCCTGGTTTTGAATTTATTTTAGCCACCTGCTAAGAGACCTTAAAACGCCGCAGTGGGGCGGGGCTAGGGGTGGAGCCAAGAAGGTGCCAAGCCTCCTCTAGACCCTCCCCAGACAGCGGGGAAGCTCAGTAGTCCGGGAGGATTCGGCCGGAGTACCGACTCCTTGACCCGGTGGGCCCCACCCTGACAGATGCCCCGCCCCCGACCAACTAAGCTGGCCACTGACCTAGTATGGACACAGCGCTGGGAAGAGAGGCGTGGAGGGCGACACCGGAAAAGGGACTGAGTCCCAGACACCGCCTTTGGGCCGCCCCTCTCTCCCCACAGAGGATGCACCTGCCGCGGTGTGTGGAGGGGGAGCGGTAAGGAGATGATTGCACAGCAGCTGTTAAGCTCTCCAAGAGCTAAAAATATTTTGCAACAGAGAGGAAAGTAAGGAAGCTCAGGAAGAGTCGATTTATTGGGGAGTGGGTACACTTGGTTAGACCCCATACATAAATAAAAGGAGTAGGGAATTGAGGGAAATGAAGAGGGCAGGGTCTTAGTCACACTAGGCATCAGGACCTAGAGACTGGGGAAAGTGGGTTCCAAAAGGGGAAGGGTAGAGACGAAATTCCAGAGGCCCACCTCCTGGAGTGGGCCTGATCCCAGGAATTGCAAACAGACTCAAGGGCAGGTATGGGGTCTGGTGTGGAAGCTCAGATCTTCTCATCTGGGGCTGGCAGGCGCTGGCGAGAAGGTTCAACACCCCAGATCTCCCGGGCATACTGGGCAATGGTGCGATCACTGGAAAACTTGCCAGAGGTGGCTATGTTCCTGATCACCATCCGTGTCCACTCTCTTGGGTTCTGTAGACAGCAAGGAAAGCTCTAGGTTCATTCTGCCAGCAGGCTGGTCCCACTCTCCCTCATCCCGGCCAGAGCCAAAGCCCTGCCAGCCCCTGGTTGATGGCCCCCTCACCTTGTACAACTCACTAACTTTGTCCTGGCATTTAATGTATTCCTCATAATCTGCAAAGACTTTAAACCTAGAGGAGAAAGGAGAGACTAGGGCTCTGTGAGGTCAAAGGCCAGGTCCTTGGCGCAGGCACAGCAGACAGCAGGAGCCTTCCCACCCACCCAAGCCCTGTTCATCCATGAGCCCCCACGCAACCTCTCCAGCCAGCTCACCTGTCATGGTGCATGAGCATATTGACAATGTCCTTGAACAGGTCAGGTTGTTTGGGGGAGAAGAAGCCGCTGCTCAACTGTTCGATGATCTGCCGAAGCTCAGGAATTCGGTCGTAGTACTCCTGGGCATTGTACCTGCCAGAGCGTACCTGTGATCAGCTCCCTGCAAAGGGGTCCCCAGTTTCCCAGAGAAAAACTGGGAAGACCTGAGGCCCAGGGCCTCCCCAGCTCCAATGCACTGTAGTTCTCCTCCAACCACTTCGTAGATAGAAACACTCAGGCCCAGAGAAGACAAAAGATGAATCTGGGGCTGGAGAGATGGCTCATTGCACCCATGTACACATAAACATACACACCCCTAATTTCAAAAAAAAGGGAAACATAAAGACAAGGCTTGGTTTTCAAGCCCCCAAGCAAGGACTCATCTTCCAAGTGCTTGGAAATCAGGGTGCTGGCCTGGAATGTGAAGGTCCCTGGCTTCTATCCCCAGCTCCACCACAAAACCAAACCTTCCATGAATGTCTTTGTCCATTGTCCCAAACCCATCTCTAACAGGCTCATCCTTGGACGTGGCCTGTAAGCTCCCACAATCAGACCAAGCTCATTACAGGCTGGTACCAGCTTTCCCTCGCTTTCGAGGTAACATCCACTCACCCCCTATCTTAAACCCATCACAGAGACGGCCTACCCTCACTCCCTGACTCTCTGTCCCCTTCTGGTCAACAATAGAGTCTTTCTCTTTCCACAGTGACCCCAGGTCCTTGTATTGCCCTGCTTTGTGACTCTCTTCGCCTGGGCACCGTCTCCACCTGGCCCCCTACCCTGTCCTCTGCAGTCATATTGTTTTCAAGTCTGGAGTCTGATCTTGAACATCCCAGATCTCATTCAATGCACCTTTGGGCCCAGAAAACAAAATCTGAAATTTCTTTTATTGATTTGTTTGTGTGTTTGTTTTCCTTTCTTTTTTTCCTGAGGCAGGGTCTTACTACAGAGCCCTGTCTGGCCTAAGAACGCTCCATGTAGTTCAGGATAGCTTCAGATTCACAGAGATTTCCCTGCCTCTGCCTCCAGAGTCAAAGGTGTGTACCACTGTGCCCCATTCAAAGTCTGAAATTTCTAGGGAAAAAAAAAAAAAACCCTTTCAGCAGTAAATGCCAGCTCTCTGAAGCTGTTGGTGGAAGTGTAAACTGGTACCAACCTTCCAGAAGCATTTGAAACTCTGTGCCAGAGACTTAGGAACTCTCACATGTTTGTCTCTGTGTGGGGGTGTGAGTGTGTCTCACCAGGGGAGACAAGCTTCAGGGGCCCTTCACCACCTTTCTTTCTGGTTTCTGAGACAGAGTCTCTGACACTGTGTAAGTCAGGTTAGCCAACCTGCCAGCTTCCGAGCCTCCAGTCTCCCATCTGTGCCTCCCTTTTTCTACAGGCTTGCTGGGGTTACACGCGCTTGTGTTACGCTTCTACGTGGGCTCACGCCATCAGACTTGTTCACCAGCACTCTGCTCTACCGAGTCATATGCCTGGCCCAAGAACATTTTGATTCTAATATTTATTCTAAACTCACCCCACCCCCATCATAAAAACCACACCAGCACTCAGGAGGCAGAGGCAGGCAAATCTTTTTTCTTTTCTTTTTTTTTTTTTTTTTTTTTGGTTTTTTGAGACAGGGTTTCTCTGTATTGCCCTGGCTGTCCTGGAATTCACTTTGTAGACCACGCTGGCCTCGAACTCAGAAATTCGCCTGCCTCTGCCTCCCAAGTGCTGGGATTAAAGGCGTGTGCCACCATACCCGGCTCAGGCAAATCTTTGAGTTCAAGTCCAGACTGGTCTACAGAATGAATTCCAGGACAGCCAGTGCTACACAGAGAAATCCTGTCTCGAAAAACCAAAAGATCAAAAGGAAGACCAGTGTGTTTTGCACACTACATAAAGCAGTGGACTGGGCAGTAGCCTAATCTCTTTTGATTTTTTTTTTTCTTTTTGAGATAGAGTTTCATTGTATAGGCCTGGATGTTCTGGAACTTGCTGAATAGACCAGGCTGACCTTGAACTCAACAATGACAATCCTGCCTCTGCCTCCCAAGTACTAGAACCAAAGGCGTGAGCTACAACCACCTGGCTTCCCTAATAATTCTCAATGGAATAATCAAACAGCTGGGCATTGACTGGAAAGTTTTCTCCCTGCAATAACATTTATAACAGTTCAGTTTTAATGCCCTGGGGTTTAGAATTGGCTACACTATAGCTTGGCTGAGGAGCTGGAGAGATGCCTCAGCCACTAAAAGTTGGTCTTCCAAGAGACCAGGGTTCAATTCCCAGCCCCCACATGGCAGTTCACCACTGTTTTTAATTCCTGCCCTAGGGAATCCAACACCCTCTTTTGGTCCCATGGCATAGGGCACAGACATATGCAGGTAGAACACAGATGCACATAAGTTTAAAAACATTTTTTAAAATATATAGCTTGGGGCTGGAGAGATGGCTCAACGGTTAAGAGCATTGACTGCTCTTCCAGAGGTCCTGAGTTCAATTCCCAGCAACCACATGGTGGCTCACAACCATTTGTAATGGGATCTGATGCCTTCTTCTGGTGTCTCTGAAGCCAGCTACAGTGTACTCATCATATATATATATATATATATATATATATATATATATATATATATAATAAAATCTTAAAAATACATATATATACATATATGACTGTAGCATGGAGCACTATATATAAACATTTACAAATATGGGGGCCTCTGTGTGTGTGTGTGTGTGTGTGTGTGTGTGTGTGTGTGTGTGTGTGTGTGTATGTGTACGCATTTGTAATCCCAGCACACAGGGGCAGAAGCCAGAGAAGAGGAGCTCAGGGCTATCCAGGGCTACATGAAGCATGTGAGATTACAGATTACAGATGCCAGGTTTGGGGGTTTTGGTTTTCCTTTTGGTTTTGGTTTTGGAGACAGTGTGGCCCTGGTTATCTTGGAACTAGCTCTGTAGACCAGGATGGCTTCAAACTCACAGAGAGGAACCTTGTAGCCTCCCCCAGCCTTGAGTAGTCTGGCCTTGACCTTGCTGCCACTGAGAATGAGACCACCTGGGGTGGAGCCTTCCAACCTAGATGGCTCTATTGTTATGTCACCTGCCACTGCTCTTCTCCAAGCCACTGCTACCTAGGCCCTATATTCCTGAGACAACATTCGGCAGGCAGATCAGCAGATCCCCGGCAGATAGCGGCAGAACGGCAACAGGCTTCAAGAATAGATCTGTAGGGGATGAGCCTCCCCCATATAAACTCAGACTCAGTAACACATTGGGGCCTTGATCAAAAAAATATATATATGTCTTGGCCTCCATTATTTCTCTCACCCTTTTCTCCCATATAGCCTCTGCCTCCCACTCAGGAACCCAGTTAGTGTGGCCACAGGCAGCTACAGAACCTGCCTCTGTCTCCAAGTGCTGGGATTAAAGGCCTGCACCACCATACCACCTTGTATCAATTATTTTCTTTGCTGTTTTGTATCTCTCATTTTTGTTTGTGATATGTGTGTATGTGTGTGTGTGTGTGTGTGTGTGTGTGTGTGTGTATGTGAACCCAGAGGTGGACAATAGGTGTCTTTAATTTTCTGGGGCATGGTCTCTCACTGAACTCTGAGTTAGCTAATCCAGCTAGTCTAGCTGGCAGGCAGGCTTGCTTTAGGGGTTTCCTACCTGGCTTTTATGTGGATGCGGAGATCCAATCTTTGGCCCTCATGGCAAACACTCTCTACCAAGCCCCCTCCCAAGCCTTGTACTTTTCCTGTTAATGACCATGGTGTGTGTATGTGTGTGTGTGTGTATGTGTGTGTGTATGTATATGTGTGTATGTATGTGTGTGTATGTGTATATGTGTATGTGTGTATTTGTGTGTATGTGTATGTGTGTATATGTGTATATGTGTGTGTGTATATACATATATGTGTGTGAATGTGTATATGTGTGTGTATGTGTGTGTGTGTGTGTGTGTGTGTGTGTGTGTGTAGGCTAGGCAGACTGGTCTCTTTGCTCTGTCATCCCAGAGCTGGGACCACTTTTCATGTAATTTAAGTGGAACACATGTATTATCCTTATTTAAATTTTTCACAATGGGAGACTAGAGAGATGGCTTAATGGTTACTAGTGTTTGCTGCTATTTCAGAGGACCTGAGCTCTGTCCCAACATCCACAGCAAGCAACTCCGGCCTCAGGAGAGTCTACATCTTCTTCTGGCTTCCGCACACATGTGGCATTCACTCACATAGGCCCCCAACATAAACAAATAAAAATAACAAAAGTAAATTTTAAAAAAAAAAATCACATTCGGACTGGCAAGATGGCCCACTGGTTAAGAGTACTTGATGTAAAAAAAAAAAAAAAGAAAAAAAAAAGCTGGGCGTGGTGGCACACACCTTCAATCCCAGCACTTGGGAGGCAGAGGCAGGCAGATTTCTGAGTTCGAGGCCAGCCTGGTCTACAGAGTGAGTTCC
>NC_034590.1:117765099-117797576 GCF_900095145.1 Mus pahari | reverse complement strand
TTTTGGTTTTTCGAGACAGGGTTTTCTCTGTGTAGCCCTGGCTGTCCTGGAACTCACTCTGTAGACCAGGCTGGCCTTGAACTCAGAAATCCGCCTGTCTCTACCTCCTGAGTGCTGGGATTAAAGGCGTGCGCCACCACGCCCTCCTCTCTTTAACCTTGTCTTTCCCTCTGTTGTTACTCCTTCTTTCTCCTCTCTCTAACCTTGCTTGCCACAAGCTCCCTTTCTAGTTTCCAGGGTCTCAGCAACCATAACTAAGATGTTGCACAGGCCGGCCAGTCTCTCCCAGCATGCCTCTTGACTGTGAGCCATTCACTCCGGCACTCCTGCCCCCATACCCTCTCTGGTCCAGCCTTTCCACGTCCTCCACTCGCATGCCGAAGATGAAGAAGTTCTCCTCCCCCGCCTCCTCTGCCATCTCCACGTTGGCACCGTCCATGGTGCCGATGGTCAGAGCCCCGTTGAGCATGAACTTCATGTTGCCAGTGCCTGAGGCCTCGGTGCCCGCGGTGGAGATCTGCTCTGAGAGGTCGGCAGCGGGAATAACTGTGGGGTGACAGCAGAAACCCAGTCAGCCCCAGGAAGAGCCCTGCCTGGCTGAGTTAGGGCCCATCACAGTCTCTCATCCTCAATCCAGCCTTTTCTAGATTCCAACCTGAACCGGTCCCTCTGCTGCTTGTGTTGTTTGACACTGGGTTTCACCATATAGCCCTGGCTAACCTGGAACTCCCTGTGTGCACCAGGCTTAAACTCACTGTGTGATCTTTTCATTGATATAGTTTTTTCAAGTTTTATTTGGTTTCCTTGTACATGTCTGATATGTGTCTGCATGCATGCGCGCGTGCACGTGTGTGTGTGTGTGTGTGTGTGTGTGTGTGTGTGTGTTCCTCGGTCATTTTCCATCTTATTATTTTTAAATAATTTTTATTTTATCTTATTTTATTTTGTGTGGATGGGGCATTTTGCCTGCATATGTATGTACCACATGCATGCAGTGCCTGAAGAGGCCAGAAGAGGGCATCAGATCTCCTAGGCTGCAGTTTCAGAAGGTTGTAAACTGCCATGTGGGTGCTGGCAATCAAACCCAGATCATCTGCAAGAACAACCAGTGCTCTTAACCATGGAGCCATCTCTCCAAGTCCTCCCATTTCTTCTTTACCCTGACCACAGGCCAGGAAAAGATGGCTAAAGCCTCCTCTAGCACTGAGCCAGCCAGCCAGAGCTCCCCTGCAGCCACTGCTGTACGCACCTTTCTCAGCCAGGGAGACTCGGTAGTTCTCCAGGAAGATCACTCGGAGGCGGTCTCCTACTGCAGGGTCGTGGTTGACCACATCCCCAATGGCAGTGATAAGCTTGATGATCATCTTAGCCATGTGGTACCCGGGTGCAGCCTGTGGGGCAGTCTGGGGTCAGTGTTTCACCCTCCTTCCCACACCTTGATCTTGTGACTGCCCAGGCATATGTTCAAGACACAGGGCCAATCTGCCCTAGGTTTCTCACCTTGCCTCCAATCATGATAGTCCTCGGCACCATAAATCTATTGGGCTCCCTTTTGATGCCTGTGGAGAAGAGAAGCATCAGGCCTGGATGCTTAACAACACAGCCAGCCACAGTCAGGGATGTTACAGCATGGGCTGGTCACTTTGTTCTATGGCTCTCAGGTCTCCTTCACTGAGCCTCGGTCTGTTCTGTGATGTGGGATGTGATGGTTAATGCTGTTCACTTGACAAACTCTGGGGGAGGCAGGCCTCTGGCCATGTTGGTAAGGAATCGTCTTGATTATATTAATGGAGGGGTGGGGACGCTTTTCCCTAAGTGGGGTATTCTGTACTGTGTAAGAGTGGAGAAAGCAAGCAAGATGAAGGAAAAGTCACTGGCTGCCAACTCTGATGATCTGAGCCCAAACACACAAAGGATGCACAAGGTAGGAGAGAATTAACTCTCGAAAGCTACCCTCCACAGGTATGGTGCATCATGGCATGCACACATACATACAACACGCAATAAATAAGTAAATGTAAAAAAAAAATTATATAAGCACGGAGGATCTGCCAGGCGGTGGTGGCACACGCCTTTAATCCCAGCACTTGGGAGGCAGAGGCAGGCGGATTTCTGAGTTCGAGGCCAGCCTGGTCTACAGAGTGAGTTCCAGGACAGCCAGGGCTACACAGAGAAACCCTGTCTTGAAAAACCAAAACCAAATCAAAACACACACACACACACACACACCCAGAGGATCTGACAGGACAGTGCATGTCTTCAGCCCCAGCACTCAGAAGGCAGAGACAGACAGATCTCTGTGAGCTTAAGGCCAGCCTGGTCTACACAGTAAGTTCCAGGCAAGCTAAGGCTACAAGGCAAGATCCTACCTCAGAGAGAGGGGGCAGGGAGAGCCACTGGCATGCATGCATTAATTCACTGCTCTCATTCTCTGCTCTTGACTGAAGACAGAGTGTAACTAGCTGCTTCAAGTCCCTGCTGCCTTGACCTTCCCACAGGGGCAGGCTGCCATCGGAAAGGCTAAGCCACGCAAACCCCTTTTTCCCCCAAGTGCTTTTGTTGGAGAATCTTATGACAGCAACAGGAAATGAAACTAAGATGTGGGAATACCACATCTTTTAGGGTAGTCACCAGCCCCCAGAAGATGTCACTGGTGGTGCTATGGGAGAAGCCAGGCCCTGGGGACTGAGTCAGGTGGGTCCCAGCCACTCACGGTTATACAAGGTGATGATGTGAAGGCAATTGAGAAGCTGGCGCTTATATTCATGAATCCTTTTCACCTGGACGTCGAAGAGCGAGTTGGGGTTGATGTGGACTTTGTATTCCCTCTCGAGGTACGCAGAGAACTTCAACTTGTTTTCCTACAGATCAAGGAGGCAGTGGGCTCACCAGAGGGGCTTCAGCTTCAAAAACCCTACACTCTCATTGCTTCCGCCTCACGTAGACCCGGAAAGCAGATGCTACGAACGACTTTCCTCAGCCTCCCACCACGAACGGCCCGGTAGGAGAGATGGGCTCCAGTGGCCGCTCCTGACCCAGCCATCAGACCCCTTCCTGTCCGCTCCAGATGCTAGCCCTGAGGTGGGAATCCCAGGTTGCCGGGCCTCCCCACCTGTTTCACTTTGGCCACGTCACGGATAAAGGCTTCATCATCCACGTAGGAGAGCAGCTTGCGCAGCTGGTCCAGGTCTGAGATGTATTCCTCACCAATGCGCTGTGGAAAGACAGCTTTCAGCCAGGACCGCCCCATCCTGGCCTCCGTTCCCCAGGCTAACTAGACCCTTCCACCTTGGTCCCTTCCCAAAACCTCCTAGCCACAGGAAAGTGAATACAGTCATCTTTCTCCTGCACTAACACTGAGCCCCTCCGGTGACTGTCCACCTGACCCCAGCAGGCCTCCTGACCTCTGCCCTTTCCTTCTGTTGGCCTGACCTGGTCCAGCCTCCTCACCAAACCTCTGCCTCTCTGCAGTCTCCTTTCAAATGTGACAACACTTTCCATTAGACTGTGAACTTTAGCAGGTTGGCCTCGATAGCCAGGTCCTCCATTAGCCAGAGGGCAAGCTTGTTTAAGTAAGAAAGCAGCGGCCCTTCCTCCAAGTGGATGCCAGCCTTGGGAACACAGTACAGGATTGTAGTCCTGAGCTGGGGCCATTGTATAGGGAGCTACACACTTGACTATCTTGTAGTGACCTCTATTGGTCCTATCAGCCATACCGTGATCTCTCACCTCAGCAATGACCTCTGCCAGCCCAGGGTTACACAGAACCAGCCAGCGCCGCGGGGTGATGCCATTGGTCTTGTTCTGGAACTTGTGAGGCTCCAGCTCATAAAAGTCCTTGAAGCTGCAGGTTAGGATTGGGTGAGGGTCACCATTAACCTGAAGCGCCGCCCTCCTACCTGGCCCCTACTTGAGGTTTTTTGTTTGTTTGTTTGTTTTTCTGAAAGAGGCTTGGATGCAGGTGCCGACCTGGGGCAGGTAGGGGTGCTGAGTGTAAGAGGGCGTCATCTGGGACAGGACTGTACTGGGAAGAGGCTAGTGTGTTCTAAGAATGGGTCACCCGTGAGGTGGGTGAGATGGCTCAATGTGATGGTCGCTTGCTGCTAAAGTCTGCCCTGAGTGAGCAAACAGGGTGGCAGGTCACTCAGGGGAGGGGTCTGCCCAGGAAATCCTGGCTGGTGTCAGGTGAAGGGGCGGGGCCTATACGCAGCGGAAGTGTATAGCGGGGCTTGTGGAGAGGCTTACATGGTTTTCTTGAGGATTTCCGAATGGATGCGAGCCACACCGTTGACTGCGTGCGAGCCAGCAATGCACAGGTGTGCCATGTTGATGCGTTTCACCGCTCCTTCCTCCACGAGTGACATGCGCCGCAGCCTATCTACGTCCCCAGGGAAAGCGGCCGCCACCCGCTGTGCCCACAAAGAACCAAAAGCTAAGACCAGGATCCGGACCCAGGATTAGTCTCCAGCCCCGCTTCCCCCGTGCCCCCCAGCTTCCTCAACCCCACAGACTCAGCCCATAGGCTTCCTGACTTCAAGGCTGGGGCCCCTCTCCCACGCCGCCCCCAGCTCACGTTAAGGAAACGCTGGTTGATCTCGTAAATGATCTGCAAGTGGCGGGGCAGCAGTGTCTCCATGAGGTGCACTGGCCAGCGCTCCAGGGCTTCAGGCAGCACTGTGTGGTTGGTGTAGGCACAGGTCTTCACTGTCACGTCCCAGGCCTGGGGTACAATGCAGGAAGTCGGGACAGATGATCTCCACACGCTGTGTGGCCAATGGCACCCCCCAGGGCCCAGCTGGGTTTCAGCGAGCCCTTTGGTCCACAGTCTTTATTCAGCCCACTGCTGACCTTCCTCCTCACACCAGGAAGGAGACCCTGGGACAGAGTGGCTCCTGTAGGGTGAGGTGGCTGATACCTACCTTGTCCCAGTCCAATCGTTCCAGGTCCACCAGAATCCTCATCAGTTCTGGGATGGCCAAAGAAGGGTGGGTGTCATTGAGCTGGATGGCCACCTGTAGGGGAAGAGTGGGTTCCAGACCAAGGACTATTGTGAATGCGCCTTGCCCCTTCAGAGTCCCCAAAAGGCCAGATGAAATTCTGTGACTGGGCTGGGACCAGCTGGAGCTGGTGGCAGCTGGAGTGGTGTCCCTGGTGCCTGAAGATCCTGAGCTGAGCAAGCCAGCAAGCCATCCCCACCTCATCCCCATACACTCCACTCATCTGTGAAGTGAGGCTGGAAGGAAGAGGCCATGGGACTCCAGAGGGAGGGAGACAGAGGCCTTCAGGCCAGCAGGCTACCTTATCAGGGAAGGCATCGAAGTTTGTGCGCACAGGATCACGGCTGCCAAACTTGGAGGACTTGAAGCGCCGGATGATGTCCTGGAGGGTAGCAGCCACCACAAAGTACTCCTGCTTCAGCCGCAGCTCCTTCCCTTCAAAGAACTAAGGTGCAAGGCAGAGTGCAGTTGAGATGGCAGGGGGTGGGCCCTAAATGACTGTGAGTGTGACCAGGAGAGCCCCTACCACACAATGTCCCAGAGCCCTAACCTGCCCCCACCTTCTGGACCTAGGGGTCTTTGCCCCACCAAATAGCTACAGCAGATGTATCAGAAAGACACAGATGAATGAGGAGTCCTGTGAGTGTCCCCCAGGAAAACAGTTCTCAGAAAATGTCATATCCCAGCCCCTCCCTCAGGACTCAAAGGGCTTGATAGGACACACAGGGACAGTAATAAAGGACTAGGACAGTCGCAAAGGTCCCCTAGCTCCCCTGTCCCTCCCCAGGGATTTGGGCTTCCAGTCTCCAGTCCGAAGGGCAACGCACATTATCATTGGGGTACAAAACACGCGAGATGTTCTCGGCCAGGTTTCGGTCCAGCACAGCCTGGATGTAGCCGCCAACATTGACTGAGGGACAAAGTGGGTCAGGATGAGGCTGGGGCTGGGCATGGGCCAAGCAGGGGTAACAAAAGCTGCTAGCTACCAGCAAAGGGACTCACAGTCCTTGAGGTTGAAGTCGTTAGGTGCCTTGGCCGACCAGAGGCGCATGGTGTTGACAACATTGTTCCGATAGCCGGGCACAGGAGTGTCATAGGGCATAGCCAGCACTACCTACAGGGGGTACCCGAATCAGAAGCTGGACAGGCTGCCAGGGTCCATTCCTGAGTAGGGCCTGAGTCTGGTTTGTGGGGCCTCTCCCACCAAGAGCTGAAGTTCAAATCGCTGCCATTGAACTCTGCCAATGCCCAAGGGAGACTACAACCCCCCCTGTGGGGCTTACTAGCTGGGTTCCCAGAAGCCTTGTCACTGGAGAAGCTAAGACCAGAGGATCACAAGTTCAAGGCTTGTGTAGGTTACCGGGTGAGTTCAAGACCAGTCTGGGCAACGTACCGAGGCCCTTGTCAAGTAAAAAACAAGGGGCTGAGGATATAGCTCAGTGGTACATTACTTGCCAAACAGGTGCAAGGGCCTCTCAGTCCCCAGTGCTGCAGTCAGTAATTACATAAGCCTCTCCAACATCCCACGGGAAATCCCAACACCTGCCTGCTCTGACTGTCATGAGGATTATGGGAAGGGAGAGAGTGACAAATGCAGAAGCCAAAGCATGCTTCTGTCGTCGGTGGCTGCTCCACAGCCTGGCCTGATCAAATGAGACCACACTGGACTCAGGAGAGGGCTGGGGGATCTTGGGTCCAGGATGAAGATCACACAGGGGTCAGTTCTATCCAGAGCTCTTACATCTAGGTAGCCACTGGGCTAGTTAGCAGTACCCAATGCCAGCCAGCCCCTCCTCCCATGATCTATAAGTACCAATTTGCTACACAGAACTGCCAGCTACCACAGTGCCAGTGGCACCTCCAGAGTAGTCTCTATATGGGGCCTCAGCTTGCCTCCCAAACACCAAGTGATACCCTTGATGGGGCAGAAGGGAATGAAGGTGAGAGAGACAGAGGGACTGTCTGAACAGACAGCAGGTGGAAAGCCAGAGGGAGCCAGGTCTGCAACTTTCCAGCCAGAGCTAACTGTGCTAGGCTGTCTGAGGCACCTGGCGCGTGCAACAGCAGCAGCCCTGACTGTATCAAAGAGCAACAAACGCCATGGCCGAAGGTCTAGGGGTCCCCATGCAGCCCTGGAGGAGACTGATAACTGCAGCCACACGTAGGAGGGAGCCACGGACTGGGGCATCCAGGTGGCTTTCAGACTCTCTCAACTTGCTGTATGGCTGTGAGCATGCCAGTGCCCAGTGCCACCTAAGAGGCCCCATTTTCTTTCCTGCCTCTCTCTCGGGGCTGCTGCCTTCATCAGATCCCCGGCACAGATATGCAGAGATGACTACCATCACTGCGATGTCTTGTGTCAAGAAAAGGAGTGTCAGGGTGGAGTGCTGCTGGAGGAGGAACATTTCATTCCTCCTTCCAGGGGTTGAACTTTGCCTGCCCTCCTGGATAACCCTGGCTGGCATCTCCCCGCTCTGACTGTGTGACTCCAGTAACTCTCCTGACCTTTCTGAGCCTCAATACCCTCCTTTGTAAAATAGCAGGGGGTTCAGAATCCTTCTGCCTCTTTACCGTGTCCTGTTTTCTTGGGGAACTCCCCTTCCTTTCTGCCTCTTACCGAGTGCCCCCCCCCAGAACCTGTGGCCATGTTCATCCTCACCTGTGTGTCCACCCACTTGGCACCCTGGCTGGTGTGCTCCACTCGGCCATAAAAGTGCACAGGCAGCGTGAACTCTGGGCGGGCCTTCTCCCAGGGGTTGCCATAGCGAAGCCAGTCGTCAGCTTCTTCCATCTAGAGGATTGGGGAGAACGTAGGTGACAGGAGCTCCAGGTACTCACCGTACTGTGGGTCACCCAGCAGGACACAGGAAAGGATCACAGGGGTCCCCAGGTTTTGAAGCAAGGGGCAGGAGGAAAGGATGTTTACCTGGGAAGCTGGGGTGGGTTCTGGACCTACCCAGAGAGAGATGACCGAATGGAGAACCTCTCTATTGTGACCAAGCACCACGAGGTTGGGGCTTACCTGCCAGCCCCCACAAATCTTCTGATTAAAGATCCCAAACTCATAGCGGATCCCGTAGCCATAGGCAGCGAGCCCCAGGGTGGCCATGGAGTCCAAGAAGCAAGCTAAGCATACAGAGGGGTGAGCATCAGTGGTCCAGCGTGGCATACAGAGGGGTGAGCATCAGTGGTCCAGCGTGAGAAACTCCTCTGTCCCAGCCCCCACAAGCCATGGACTCACCTGCCAGGCGTCCCAGGCCTCCGTTGCCCAACCCTGCATCCTCCTCAATCTCTTCCAGCTCCTCCATGTCCAAGCCCAGCTAAGGGAAGGGGAGGCAGCCATCAGGCCCAAGTGCCAGCATAAGACAACCCCCCCCCCCCACACAACCTAAAGTGCTTCCCCCACCTGGTAGGTGGCCTCATCACAGGCGTTCTCCAAGGCCAGGTTCACCATGGTGTTCTGCAGTGTCCGGCCCATGTAGAACTCCAAAGACAGGTAGTAGATCCTCTGCCCAGAGACAGGCAAACGGGGAGGAGGGATCAGGGCCACCCCCACTGACATTCAGGCAAGAACAGCTGGGTCTGCACCTCTCACCCTCCTGCCCTACTGCCAGGCCCCAGCATGTCTCATCTCTGTCACCAGTTCTTTTCTGCCTGCTCAGAGTAGCTATTTCAGACTTTGGGGCCCAACAGAGGTGTTGGTTCCCGTGTTCCTTTGAAATGTCTTTCCATCTGGCTTGGCTTCTCTTCTAGAGAGTAAGGCTGGCCAGGCCCTATCTCAGGGGTTAAGGTGCTTGTGAGAAGTGGGGATCCCTTTTGAGGTATTGAAGCAGCTTTGAGTGCTCCCCCAGAAGACCTTGCCAAAGCCCAGAGGAAAAAGTCATTTTCAAGGTCACACAGTGACTCAGGGCTGGAACTGCCTTCTGTCTGTGCTATGCTGTTCCCCCTCGCCCCTCAGCCTCAGTCCAGACATGAGCAGAAGCATGAAGATGCTGAAGGCACGGCCTCCCCATTTCCTGGGGCCCTCCCTGCCCCTCCCCAGCTCCGGTTGTGAGGTATTAGGTTCCTGACATTTACCAATGACCCTACCAGATACTTGATACCTGCGACGCCAGCTGCCCCAGCTTTGCCCTGCCTGTGGCACACGCAGACTGTACCGTGCATACATCTGATGACATGTCCTTCCATGCCAGGTCCAAATCAGGCCACAGGGGTATACATTTCCTGCCTACCAGCAGCCCCTCCAACCCTGGCTAGCACGTGTAGCCTACTCTGAGCACCCTTGGGTCTCCCTCCTCCGTATTCTGTCCAGCACCCCTAGATCCTCCAATCCCAAGCTCCTAAAACAGCAATTTATTTTTCTGAAGAAAACTTGAGCCTCAGAAAGGGGCTGCCACATGCTTGAGATGTCTCAGCTCTCTGCCAGGCCCAACTCCCCGCTAATTCCCACCCAGGGTGTCCCCTCCTGAAGCACCTTGGGGTCCTTTTCGTAGTAATGCTGCTGTGTGCGGATCCAACGTCCCACGAGGTGGTCCCGGACAGTGTGGGCCAGTGCAAAATAGTAATCTCTCGGAGTCGCCACGTTGCGATCCTTGACCAAGGTGAAATGCAGGTGGCGGTTGAAGTTCTTTTTCAGCTCAGACACATTTTCCACTCCGGCTAAGCCACGAACGCTGATTTGCTTTCTCTTATCCTGGTCTGAAAGAGGCCTGGACATGGCTGCGGGAGGGTGGGCCGAACTGGACAGATGATGGCCTCCTCGCTGCCTCCAACCAGGGAGTGGAGCTGCCCAGCTGTGAGGGGATTTAAAGCCTGGCTCAGGGCAGCATGCCACGCCTCCCCGGACGTGGGAGGGTCTTGGCCATGAAGCTCAGGGAGCTATTTTGGGGGGAAGTGGAGAGGAGAGGGAAGAACAAGCTCTCCACAGCCCAGGGAGGG
This sequence comes from Mus pahari, assembly GCF_900095145.1. Classification (NCBI taxonomy): domain Eukaryota; kingdom Metazoa; phylum Chordata; class Mammalia; order Rodentia; family Muridae; genus Mus; species Mus pahari. The sequence continues at coordinate 117,787,641 of NC_034590.1, read as the reverse complement.
GTGTGTTCACAGCTGACCCACTTCTTCCAGGTTTCCTAAGCCTTCTGGCCTTGTCCACTGGCCCCTGGCTTTTGGAAGACTGGAGCAGGGGGAATAATTTGGAAGGCCTGAGGCTTGCCTAAAGCATTCTGGTTGAGACTTTGTCTAAGACATTATCCAATCTGGGCCCTTTCTTGAGCTACAGATGAAAGGTGGGAATAGATTGCAGATCCTCTTTCGAGAGGCCAAAGGGTTGTCACAAGTACGGGACACTTTCTCCTTTCCTCCGAGCAGCAGGGTTTGCGCGTGACATCTGCCTAGAGTACCACCACTGGGGCACAACGAAGTGGCTATCAAGCTGGTCACAGCCACTTCTCACTGGGACACATAGTTCATGGCTGTACTGAGATATGGAGGTTGTAAGCATGGGCAGCAGAACCATCCATCAGCTGAGCGTGTGTCCTAAACAGAGGCACTGCTAGTACAGAAGAGGCTGGCAGCCATGGAGATAGACCAAGCCCCTGGGTTGCAGGGAGTGCTGTGGGGGAGGAGACTTGCGGGGGTGGGGTGGGGTAAGCCACTGCTTTCACCCCACCCCCACCAAAGCCCGGTACCTCTGAGCTTCCCAGTCAGCTGTCCTTCAAGCAGCTCTGAAGTGACCTTTTCCAGAGGGGATGGTCGGGTTACAGGACAGCTTTGGCTGAGGCTGCAGCCTGAAGCAGGGGCTACTGGGAACTATAGTCCTGTGGTCTGTGGTGTGTGTGTGTGTGTGTGTGTGTGTGTGTGTGCGCGCGCGCGCGCGTGCATGCACACACACATGTGCGCATAAGACAACAATCCCCAGGAGTTCGTGACACGGGATAAATGGGGTGTCACCAGCCTGGAATGTTCTTAGGAAGCTGATAGAGTAGGATCGACCATAAGTTCAAGTCTTCTTCTATTTTTAGTTTTCATTTTGTTTATGTGTGGTGTTTCAAGACAGGGTTTCTCTGTGTAGCCTTGGCTGTCCTGAAACTTGCTCTGTAGACCAGGCTGGGTGCCAACTCAGAGCCCTACCTGCCTCTGCCTCTCAGGTGCTGGATTAAAAGCGTGCGCCATAATAGAGGGCTGGGACAATGCACTCAATTTCTATCATCACAAAACCCAAGGAACTAACCAACTCTTGGATAATAGCGGGAGGTGACTAGAGGCTCTCTCTCCTGTTCTCACGCAGGCTCTACAGTGGGTAGGTATTTTTCGTTAGCTCTGTGACTTCAAGGAACCTCTTGTTACTGTTTTCCACTCACCCACCCGTACTAGGCCCTCCCTTCTAGTCTTAGGCTGTCTCCATTTGCAGTCCATGTACTGACCCAGCACTATCCTGCTGTGTGTCCATAGGCTGATTGTTTTACTGGACTGAATCTTGGACTCCTTTATTAAAAGTATACTCTTGAATAAAATTCCTGCCTCTTGAGCTGTTGCCTCCTAATTGTGGGGTGGAGGGAAGACAGACATTAGCTCCTGCTTCTTTGAGGGAACAGAACCTAGGCTCTCAGGCTAATTCAAAAGCTGGCTGTGCCTCCAGAGTAGCAGGCTGACTGAGAGGAAGAACTGGGTGTTCTACTCTGAAGGCCAAGAAGTTGGATAACTACAGGATGCTCCTGAACTGGGCTCTGGGATAGCCAAGCAGTTTCTGAGAACTTTCTACCCTCCAGCAGGTGGGGTTCTGGAGTCCCCAGGGTGCTCAAACTGTGTGGCCTAACCTGCAAGCCACTCAGGTCTTTTCAGGCTAAGCTCTGACTGCCCCTACCGTGGGCACAATGCCCTGCTCACTTCCTGGAGCCAGGTTATCAAATATAGCAGCCAGGAAGCAAACACAGGTGCTTACACAGATGGAGTGGGAATATAGCATGGACATTTTTTCTCTACATTTTCCAGTGCCTAGGACCTTGTGCGTGTTAGGCAAGTCCTCTACACAGAGCTACGTTCCCCCGCTCTACTTCCAACTTTAATTCTTTAAGTTGTATTTACTATTGTGTGAGTGTGGAGAGATGTCAAAGGACAATTTTTGGCAAGTTGACTCTCCTTCTACCTTGGGTTCCAGGGACCAAAGTCAGGAAGTCATCGGGCTTATGCTTTTACCCAGTGAACCATCTTGCCAGCCACGTTTTAGTCTTTCATAATTCTCATTTTTTCAGATGTTTATTAGCATTATGTACAAAAATGGTTTTCATTACATCATGCATATATATGTATGTATTTTGATCATACTCACTCCCCATCTCTCTCTCTTAATGGATCTCACTTCTGATTCTCAACTAGCCTGTCTGCTTCTGTTGTGTGCGTGTGTGTGTGTGTGTGTGTGTGTGTGTGTGTGCGCGCGCATGCGTGTGTCCCAGTGAAAACCACTAGGGCACGAGGGCTGCTGGCTTATAGAAGCATGGATGAGAGGTCTTTACTGGAGCATGGACATCTTTTTTTGTTTTCTTTTAAGATTTATCTTATGAATAAGAATATATTGTAGCTCTCTTCACACCAGAAGAGGGCATCACATCTCATTACAGATGGTAATGAGCCACCATGTGGTTGCTGGGAATTGAACTCAAGACCTCTGGAAGAGCAGTAGGTGTAACCACTGAGCCATCTCTTCAGCCCGGAGCATGGGCATCTTAACAGTGCCTACCCCACTGCAGGAAATGTCTGTTCCCTCCCTTAGCAACCACCCAACTACCCACTTATCACCAGGGAGGACTAGAGCCTTGGGAGTCTCATCCCCTTCCAAAACAGGATGTTGGCAAACCAATCTTAAGTAGTTAATCACAGCTGCTGGGAGCTCAAGACTGCCCTGAAGACTACATGATACCCCACTCTATCCTCCAGCTCCTATCTGTGCCCTGTTCCATGTCCTCTAAGCCTTGGGGTTAATAGATCATTCATGACTGAGCATTGGAGTCACCCTCAGCGCTCTGACAGTAAGGATCTGCAGTGTGCTCCCTCCCTCCCTCCCATGCAAACAAAGCCCCTGGGGCTAGAGATGACCCAAGCAGGTTGAGTACTTGCTGCTTTTCCTGAGGACCCAAGTTTGGGTCCCAGAACTTGTCAGTAGCTCCTGTACTGCAGCTCCAAGGATCCAGTGCCCCCTTGTTAGCCTGAGGCAGCTGCACACAGCATACATGTACACATACACAAAGGTAAACTTGCTGAATGTGGTGGCACACACCTTTAGTCCTAGAACTCAAGGCCATGCAGATGTCTGTGAATTGAAGTTAACCTTAATACTAATCTATAGCCACAATTATTGAGAAGGCAATTTGATGAGACCATTTCATTAAATTACAGCAGTTGTTTCCCAAGTAGGACCTAAATGCTCCTTAATCATGAGCATTTAACTAAGCTTACAGTACCATATGTGAATTTCTTCCTGTGGAGGTCTCCAATTTCCAACAGTGGCTGATTGCTTCCAGGAGACTTGTCCCTGTTGCAGGGGAGCACAGCTGCAACCATTCTCTCGCACCGGCCGCAGAGCGCCTTCTAGCACTACAAGACAGGCTTGCTCTTCACTTCCAGCTTGTGATGGTTTAGGGCCTCTGTCACTTTCTGTGTGCATGCTAGAGGGCTAGTGTCCTGCTGTATCACTCCCCACTCCGTCCCTGGGACGGGTCACACTGAAACTGGAGTTAGGAAAGTGATCAGCAAACTCCATGTATCTTTATGTGCCAGTTTCATACAGGTTCTTGGAATCTGCCTCCTGAGTGATGGGTGTGCACCACCACTGCTTGGCCATCACAGTGATTTATTTCTGAGACTAAGACAATTACTTTGCAGAAACTCAACATTGGTTCAGGTAGGGAGGCTAGGTTCTAATTAGAAACTTACTAAAACTTCAACTTGGTCTGAGTTGGATGTATTTTCAGGGATCTGGGAAATGAAGTACCCATGTCCCTGAGTAGAGGAGGGTAAGGGGCAGGAGGGGTGAGAGGAGTTATGTTTGAGACTGTGGGTCTTATGCTGAGATAAACAGAAATAAACAGATAGATTCCACTATGTGGTTCTGGCTGACCTGAACTAACTATACCCCAGCAGGCCAGCAAGCTGCAGGAATCCTCATGTCTCCTACCTCCCCAACACTGCTATCACAACTGAATTTATTAGTTCTTTAGAATTTGCCATATTTTGTGGCAACTTTTTTTTAAAGATTTATTATATGTAACTACACTGTAGCTGTCTTCAGAAACCCCAGAAGAACACATCAGATCTCATTATGGATGGTTGTGAGCCACCATGTGATTGCTGGGATTTGAACTCAGGACCTTTGGAAGAGCAGTCAGGACTCTTAACCGCTGAGCCATTCTCCAGCCCCTTGTGGCAACTTTCTCATAAAAGCTTTTGTTTTGGTTTTTCGAGACAGGGTTTCTGTGTAGCCCTGGCTGTCCTGGAACTCACTCTGTAGACCAGGCTGGCCTCAAACTCAAGAAATTCGCCTGCCTCTGCCTCCCAACTGCTTAAAGTGCGCCACCACTGCCCTGCTTCATAAAAGCTTATTTGTGTTGACCATGGTGGGTTTTTTAACAGCCTTGGCTGGCCTAAAACTTCAACTTGGCCTCAAATTCAAAGATCCTCCCGACTCTGCCTTTAAGTGCTAGAATTAAAGGGTGCACCCCTGCACCCAGCCTTAGACCTAGCATTTAGGTTTTGAAAACCAAGCACAGGCCCTATAATGCTTGGCAATGTTTGAACAGTTGTTTCACCATCATTTCTGTTTTTGAGACAGGGTTTCTGTGTAGCATTGGCTGCCCTAGAACTTTTGGTCGCCAGCCTGCCTCTGCTTCCCAACTCACCACCATTTTGTGGTTTCCAGCCTCTGCTTCTACTGCACCTCATTCTAAAGCTAGCTTGGGTGGTACTATCCCCTGGAGGGCTAAGGTGGCCAGAGCTTTTTAGTCACCAACCATAGCTTGTTATCCATATTACCAATTCACACTCCATTTGTAGCAACATGCTGGGGCCACATAAACTCCATTACAACTCCTCTAATCCAACCTGCAACCAACAGCAAGAGGAATGTAAATATGGCCCAACACACTTGCAGACCACATATTACAAAGCCAAAGGCCAAACAGCCCTGCTAAGTCAAAGGACTACACATGCTTGTCACAAACCTTATCCAGTGACTTTCTGTAACCTCCATATCAGGATCCCCCCTCCCTCTATTCTACACACCCTGTCTCAGCATAAGATCCAGTCTCAAACATAACTCCTCTCACCCCTCCTGCCCCTTACCCTCCTCTACTCAGGGACATGGGTACTTCATTTCCCAGATCCCTGAAAATACATCCAACTCAGACCAAGTTGAAGTTTTAGTAAGTTTCTAATTAGAACCTAGCCTCCCTATCTGAACCAATGTTGAGTTTCTGCAAAGTAATTGTCTTAGTCTCAGAAATAGAGACCTCATGCTGTTTCTACTTGGCATGTCCCTTGCCAAAGTCTGAGGAGGTAGGGATACTTCTGCCAGCATCTAACACTGGTGTCTAGTGAAGCATAACCCTGACACAATAGGACTGTGCTTCCTACCTAAGATGCCATAGGCCAAATGGGTATTTCCCACCTCCTAAATACTGACACTATGCACAGGTGTAGCTGGGCCTTCACTTGCTCTTGGAAACTCTAACAAAGGCTGGCAGCAGGGTGAGAGAGGGGCCATTAAGAGCACACTGCACAGGGAGGAGGGTAAGACCAGAGGATAAGACCAGAGGATGGCTGAGCCATGGTTAAGTCATTTATTGATTTTACTTCTAAAACCCACACAGCGCCACTTTGCTGCTTCCAGAGCTTCAAAGAGCTAATTAACCGCCCAATGAGCCCACCAGGGAAACCAAGATTGTGAGGGAAGCAATGAGGTAAAGCCAAGGTCGAAGAGGGTGGTCAGGCCCTGCCCCCACACTGTAAGGTTAAAGGCAATAGGGAAAACCTCTAGTTTAGGGCTTGGTTAGGAAGCCTAAGGGTGGACAGTAACTGTAGTAAAGCTACTGGACAAACCAGCCACAGCTGTATGAGCGCCCAAAAATGTGGCTCTTACAAAGACAGAAGGGGTAATTTTCCTGGTGCCAACTGTGTACTACCTACTACCCTAAATAGAACTGTAGAAGACCCTTTGTAGAGGTGGCCACTCAGCACAGGGTACCACTTTTCGTCCCTACCACTCCCCTAGACCTGCAGTGCTGGCAGGCTGAGAGCCACCAGCAGAGAAAGAAAAAAAGCCACTTGGCAGTTTTAATTTTAGCAGCTCTGTGCCCAACAAGCAGGATTAGTTAGCGTGACCTTTAGTGCTGATGCCTCCCCAGGTCCAGGTCCTTAAGTCAGGCAGCAGCTAGGAGACACAAATCCTATCTAGAGCTCATCAATGTGGGGGTCGGAGCTTCAGGAAAAGGCTGTCACAATGACAAACTCCTGAAATGTGGAGTGAGCCTGCTTCCCAGTTCTATCAACTAGAAACTTTCTAGAAACTAGAAATTCTAATGTGAGGGGCTGAAGCCATTCACACACAGGAGCTGGGACCAGGTGTTAAAACAAGGTAGGTAGGCAGGGAAAGCTTGGTGCTGATGGCCGGGGGGTGGGGGGGGGTGGGGGGTGGGGCCTGTTTAAAAGGTTTTAAAAGAAAAGAAACAGACCCGGAAAACCACACTGCTGTTTTATTCAATGGAACATTCCCCCCTTAGTGCAGTGTTGAATCAAACACAGAAAAAAGGCCCAGAGAAATTTCTGTAGATAAACCAGTGAAAAGAACGCGCATTACACATTATTGTCAACATAATCACTCCACGAAGAGGGAAGGGGCAAAGAAGCAGAACGAAGAACAAGGGGCACAAGCCCCAGACACTGCAAAACATCTGGACTTCTGGGGTCAAAATAAAACATAAAGGGAAGCTTTCCAGGAAGGAGAGAAGCAAATGGGTTCTGAGGCAGCTTGGGTGATCAGAGAATGAAAAAAAAAAAAGACTCCAGGTTGGCCTATGATGGCTTGGGCGGTGCCCTATACTGCTCGCAGGAGTGCAGGAAGATATGAATCCCACTGCCAGATAAACTCTATTGACCAACGAGTCAGAATTATCAAGACTCTTTAAAAGATGTCAAAGATAAACTACCTATTTGAGTGTGGCTGAGGCTCTTCAACAATTGGAACCATAGGACCCCCACTCCCACCATCAAGCCTGATATTAATAGCCAGAGCCTGTACCTAAACCATTTGCCCCTCTCCCCTTGGGAGGAGAGGAATGGAGACAAGGGAAGGATCCTATCTGCAGCAGAAGACCGGGGAGAGCATCTCCTTGGACGGAGTCTGAAGAAAGGAAAAGGTAAGGAAATAACAAAGGAAAAAGATAAAAATTAATAAAAATTTCACAATATGGAGCCAGCGTGTTCCGATTCCGTCCACAAAAATAACTCAGGCTGCTTTGCCGAACCATCCTGTCCACCAGGGGCGCTGCTGAGGTTGTCTGCCTGGAAGGGTCACCAATGGGCGCGGAAAGTCCTCACTCTCATGGCTCTGGCCATCGCTGCTGCGGGGAGGGATCCTGGCGGCCCGGTTTGGGGAGAGGCAAAGGGAGTTGGGTGAGGAGAGAAGACAAAGAAGACACTCGATGCTACAGGGCGCCAGGAAAGCTCAAGCTGGCGCCCCTACTACCACCTGCCCGTTTCCCAAGCGAGTCCAGTCACTTGGCCCAGCCCAGTGCGTGCACACACACACATGCGTGCACACACAATCACATGCGTGCATCCCAATGTCTGGCTCCATATGGTGAGGTTCGGCGTGTGTTTAAACGAGACCAACTCTCTATGTATATAATATATATTTTCTTAAAAAAAAAAAAAAAACAAAAACGAGTCTAGTTCTGTGGTGGAGGCGGTGGGGGAGCTGGAGGCATCCCGAAGGGCGGCATGCCCGCCACCCCCATGCCCATCATGGTGACAAAGTTAGAAGGGTCCATGGGAGGCGGAGGAGGAGGGGGTGGGGCATACATCATGCCGGCGGAACCAGGTGGCGGAGGCGGCGGAGGGGGAGGGGCCCCGGGCGGCAGAGGCGGCTGGACCCCGGGGGGCAGGGGCACCATAGTGGGGTTGCCTTGCATCTGAGGGGTTCCTGGAGAAGCTGCGGCAGCCGCCTGCTGCTGTTGCCATGGCGGGATGGACCCTGTGCCAGCGCTCGTGGTGGTAGTCGTCGTATCTGGGGTAGTAAAGAAGCCCAAGGTCACACGCGCGGGGGTACACCGCGGCTCTCTGCGGCTGCTGCCTTGGGACAGGGGGACGAGGGGCGCCTGTTCCTTGCTTGGCATGCTGTACGGTGGTGGGGGGCGGGCGGGCGGGGCTGTCCTGGTGATGGGAGTGGAGGGGTGGGCAGGACTACCCTGGGGTCAGCCTCATGGTCTCTGGGCTTAACAAAGTAAGCCCTTTGTCACCAATGCCCCTGGAGGGGCTCAGGGGAAAGTTCCAGACACAAGAACCGGTTTTGACATCCCTCCGCCCAGCCGCCGCCACCACCGAACGGCACATTCAACCTCAAGCCCACAGCTACTCTCTCCCCACCGGCCCCCTACCCTTTTTTCTGCAGTCTCTCAGGCCCAATCACAACCCCCTCCAGAACATGCATGCACCATCCCACTCTTGACTCCGCTCACAAGGCACGGCCAAACCAGCAGCTCATTCAGCAGCTTAGCCTGGACTTCTGGTGCTCTATCTACAACAAGCTCCCCTCCAGACCTCCCAAGTCTCTCCCAAACACAACCACACCAAACATCAGCTCTCCTCCCCAAGACATTCCTTTGGGCCAGGCAGCCTGGCTTTCAACCCCACTGCCCTTGCTGAGAGACCAGAGTCCTCATTGAAGGTGTCTCCAGCCTGTGTGAAATCATGAGATTCTTGGTTCCCCTCAGCCCTAGCCCACATCCCACCCACCCCCACAAGCCCAAAATATTCCACTCACTTTGCTGCCATGGCAAGGGGGTGCTGGAAGCCATACTGCTGCTGGGCGGAGGGGGTGGCGGAGGCTGCTGCTGCTGCTGCTGCCATGGAGGAAGAGGACCAGAGGGAGGAGGCGGGGGCTGCCCACTGGGAGGTGGCGGAGGCGGCGGCATCATGCCCATAGGCGGCGGCGGCATCATACCTGCAGACAGTAAGACCAGGGTCCTGGGCTTTAGAGAGCAGGGTCCTGGGCTAGAAGGCCTTTGCTCCCAACCCTCGACAGAGTTCCCGAGTGAGTAGCATTACCTTTTCCTTGATGCAGGCGATAGACCCCAGAGCCCACAGGCGTACTTCCCAGGTACTGATCTTGATGGAAGGAAAGAGCAGGGACTTAGCAGGACATTTGAACTGGTCAGGCAAAACACCATAGCTTTCTCAGCTTTTGGAGTCATCAACTTTCCAAAAGTTCATGGGTCTCCCAGCAGATCCTCCATCAGCCTAGACCTCAGCAAGATTCAGAGTACTAGCTAGCCAATCTGCTGTTTGCAGCTCACAGCTATTTGGTGTGAACCTATTTTCCCCTCCCAAACCACAAGGTTTCTGGTCTGACACTTACTTACCCATTGGAGGAGGGCCATGGTGCCCAGGTGGGTGGGGGCCCTGGTTCATCGGTGGTGGTGGTGGCTGCATCCAAGGTGGTGGTGGTCCATTTGGGTTATGCTGCATGGGATGCCCACCATGCCCACCTGTCAGGCTGGGTAATGGGTGTGGAAAGCTGTGAGGGCCACCTCCAGGCCCACCAGGACCACCTCCATGCATGCCATGGTAGGGCCGATTCTCTGAAGGACCAGAATTCATCCAGGGTGGGCGACTCTGAGTTGTAGACATGAGAGACTACGTGAGAGCATTTCCTGCCAATGTCCGTGCCTGCGCCCCCTGGTGGCAACATTGTTCTTCTGACTATGTCAGAGGACCAAGAACAAACGGACAGGGTCCTCCCAAAGTGAGAGACCCCACAGAGGCCAGACATCCCAGAAAAACAATGTTGCCAGCTATATCCACCCCTAAGCTTTACCCCCAAATCCTTGGCCATAGCTCCGTATCTCTGCAGAAGAGAATAGGGGAGCTAGACCAGAGAACTGCTCCAGGGCTCACCGGTGGTGGTGGGTTGCTGGCAGGAGCAGCAGGTCTTGGTGCGCTAGCCAGGGGCGTGGTGGCAGGCCCAGAGGTGGAGCCCACAGATGCAGGGACAGGAGCTTCCCCTAGCTCAGCCATAAGGGACAAATATTCTTTATCCATCCGTGCTTTATCCTGAGCTGATTGAGGGTCGCCAGGCCTAAAGTAGGGTCAGAAACACAAAGTAAGGAAAAGAAAATACTCAACAGATCTCTTATTCAGTCAAATGTGATCCCCTTTCTAATCCTTTACTGGAAATAGTTATTCAATGTCCATTCTGTGTCTATTTTTAACCACTGCCAGTCACAACAGAGGCCCCAGATTACAGATTCCAGCAACCAACCACCCTACAAGACCCTCATCTCTCTTTTATTTTTATGTATATGAGTATACTACAGCTGTCTTCAGACACACCAGAAGAAGGCATCAGATCCAATTTCAGATGGTTGTGAGCCACCATGAGGATGCAGGGAATTGAACTCAACCTCTGGAAAAGCAGTCAGTGCTCTTAACCACTGAGCCATCTCTCCAGCCCTAATCCTCATCTCTCGTGTTCTATCAATCCTATCTCTATGGGACTGGAGATGGCTTAGCAGTTAAGAGCACTCATTGTTCTTACAAAGAATATGGGTTCAGTTCCCCGTAACTCCAGGTCTAGGTGATCTAAAGCCCTCTTCTAACATCCACAGGAACCAGGCATGCAAAGTACAGATGCACATATAGGCATAGGCAAAACACCCTATGAATATAACTATAGTATCTTCCCTGTTTGAGAGAAGAGAATTTACACTATTAAAAGGACCTTATGGGAAAAAAATCTTAAGTCTTAAACAGTTAAGGTAAATACTTAAGCAGTTACGGTAAATTAATAATGCACCCAATGGAAACATTTATAGTCAGAGTGTAAGTTTCTGGACAACAAAAGACAATACCAGGAGGCGTTACACATTTGTAGTTTTCTTGAATTTTAACTCGCATCACCCAGATCCACAAAGGATGCTGCTCTGGTGCATGAGATGAACCATGCATGAGTCAGTATAAAAACAAAGATCCTGAATACCAGTGGCTGCTGGAGAGCCACTTCAACAGTCAGGCCTCACCTCTGAAATTTGCAATCAGAAGCAATGTGACCAGCCCCTCCACACTTGGTACACACAGTAGTATTGGTAATGCTGCGTGTCTCTGAGCTCTGCCAGGGCCTTAAGATCCTGTTGAGATGGAGAAATCAATTAAAACACCTGTAGAGACCACCTTCCCACTTCAAAAAGGTTCAAGTTTCTATGCATTCTTCTCCACATTATCACTAACCTATTATCATCTTCACGTAGAGTACCATTCAATCGAGCCAACTCTCGAAGCTGCATTTTCCGTAGGTCATTCTGGTCCTCTGGGGTCTCAATACCCTGCTTCAGGATGTTTCTGATCTATTAAGATACAGCAGCAGTTAGTTGTCAAAGTACTTGGGGCCATCGCCTAGGTTTCCAGCAAGAAGCCTCCTCCTGGGCTCACCACACACCTGTTCTACTGCCTTTTTGACATTCTCCATCGTATTGGCAGTGACTAGGGCATGAAGAGGCTCATCTTCCCCTGGCAACATCTGACCATCTTTACGCCCAACTTTCCCTTCCTTCACCGATCCTTTCCCCCGTATCATGATCTTGGCGTTGCATTCCTTCTCAATGTTCTTCAGGGTGTTCCCTCTATCAAAGGCAGAAAAGACTGTTTACACAACCTGTGCAAACTCCTACTTCAGTAAAAAGGCTGGGCTGAGTAGGCATTAGTAGGAAACTGCAAAATGCAGAGCAGGGGATCACCTAGCCAAGGACTCTGTTCAGAGTTCTACACTAAGGTCAGCTCTAATATCTCAGGCTTTTACTTCTCCATAGAAAACTGGGGGTGGGGTGGGGTAAGCAGGGGACAGACACCTTGACACAAATCAAATTTAAGCATAATCCAGCCAAAACAAATGCCACACCAAATTCAACAACAAACTCAAATACAATCAAAACCTAGGGTGCCATAGACTAGTAATTACTCACCTGGGTCCAATTAGGAGCCCCACAAAATTGATTTCTGGATATTCATCTTGGGGGATCATTACTTTATCGCTCACACGTGTTGCTGGAGGCCTAAGGAAGAAAAGATCATCATCTATTTCTGGGAGGTGGTACACATAACATAACCTAAGTTCTTTTTTTAACCTAATCAAGAAGGGTATATACTATGTAAGAATTAAGGATAATTTGGGCCAAAAGGTGAGTAGGTACACCAGAACTGTCCCAGCAGGTCACATATGAACTCAATGTGCCTTGTAAAGTGTTCTCTACTTACTTGTAATCTGCAGGTGGTTTAAAGTCTGGGTTGAGAGCAACCATCTCCGTAATAAGGGTGTGCCGCTCCTCTTCAAGCTTTTTGCGGGTACGAAACTCTCGAGTGTTAAGCCGCTTCCCCTCGCTGTTGTAGATTGGCTCAGGGGAAGGGGACCTGTGGGAGACAGATCCCCATTACTGCTCTGACCCCCACTCACCTTGCTCCCACATGGACTATAACAAGTCTCCCCAGCCCCTCTGCCTCTCAGATCCTAACACTCTTCGGAGGAACCGACCATAACGTGTGCTATTCAAGATCGTGTGGAATGAGGAGATGGAACCTGACTTAACGTTAAGCAAACTGGGGTGTATGTGAGAAAGGGGAAAATGTTCTTTCTTCTACGTGACCAGGGAAGAGTCTATTAAATAGAAACCTCTGGACCACAAGTGGCAAGAACAGGATCATCCTCTGGAGGCTTCTTGCCAAATGACTCATTTGAAAAAATATGTAATAACCAAACTTGATGAACCACAGAAACCCAAGTTATGGTGAACTGTGCCTATCAGGAAGAGCATCTGTAGCCCCTGCCACGTAGTGAACACAAGCTCGTTCACCCAAGCAGCTGGGACTCAAGCTACTGTAGCTACTTGGCCCCACAATTGAGAGAAATGGTGCAAGGCTTCGTCTCTGCTTTTCCTTCAATGGCCTGGCTGGCTGTTCGAGGTGGGGAGTCTGAGTAGAGAAAACCGTTAAAAGTGCTAACAGCCTCTGCAAAGAGGCTGCAAATGCAAATTTAGTCAAACACTTGTCTAGGGTCTGAACCTGCCAACAGCAAGGGGGAAGGAACTACAATTCTCCACCAGAGTTTACAAGTTCAGAAAGCAGAAATTTCTCTCTCATTTTTAAGGAGTAAAATGCTGATGTTACAAGCAAAAATTAAAAAAATATATGTATATATATATATTAATGATAAAATGGTCAGTTTACCACAGCTAGACTTTTGCGGTAACAAAAAAAGAGAAGTTACACTCCTAGAACTGAGTTAAGATTACAAAAAGGACATAGGTTTGATACTCTGTATGAAAATTTAGTAGCAGCTGCAAGAAGGGAAGAGACCATGTGGATCAGGTTATTTTAAAAAACATCCTGAAAAGAGTCCCGACTCCTACACCCTTGGTTTAGTTGAGAGAACTGTGCCTAGTTGGAGAGCAAGAACTGAACTCGGCTGCTCCCACTGTCTTCAGCCTAAAGGGAACCATGTCATACCAGGTTACACACACGATGGAATAAAAGGTCAGGTTTGCTCGTGGCTAATGACGGCTAATTGACACCTCCGTTTCTAGTATCTGTATGAACTGTTAGCACAATTCAGTCATGGTAAACACAAACAAATGTCCCCAACTCATTAGACTGTCATTTTACACATTTAAATCTATAACATTTTTAAACATTTTAACTGTGCAAGTTAAGCAACATTAAAATAGCATAAAGTGGCTTAATTTTGAAAAACACCTTCTTAAGAAGTCATCTTATTAAGGTAAGCAGCTCATGTATTTCCCTCCAACCTGGGCTTAAAAAGCAAAAGCAATCAGGCATTAGGGCCTCTTTCAAAATTGAGCATATACAGGGAGGAACCCCTGCCCTGGTTTTACTCATTTCTAGCATATCCACCCCATTGCTATCTAGAATCAAGTGTTTCTGGCTAATTACCAAATTGTACAAGAACCAAACTGGCCTTTTAAAGGCTTTATAACCATTTAACCTCTTCCCAAACTGTGGAAGTAAAAAGCAAAAGCTAGCAATCTAGAGGTTAGACTGGCCGGACTTCTTCACCTAGAAGAGGCATCAGAGACATCAACTGCACTCTAATCCCAGTTTTCCAGGAAGCAAACAAGGTTTGTTAAAAACTCAACCTTTGGAGGAATTGCCTGGTAACCTGTAGACATACCATTAAAGGGGAAAAGGCCAAAAAGGCACTAAACAGTTGTGGTCTATAACCTATAACGTCAATCTTAAAAAAAAAAAAAAAACTAAAAAATAAAAATCTTCAAATCAAAAAAGAAATATAAAATTTCCAACCAAAATCTAGATGTAAAAATATAACAAACTTGGTAAGCAAAAGAAAGTCAATAATGGAGAAATCATTAAGTTCATTTGTTTCATGGTAAGGGGCAGAAGACCAGGATAACAAAAGCCAGAAACACCTTCAAAGCAATCTTTTCAACTATGCTACATGCACTAAGAAAGATTTCAGTGGAAGCTTATTGTCTATTAAATGACCAGACTTTAGCTGTTCAAAGACCTGTATCAGCCAATAAAATTCCACTTAAAACATTCCTCTCTCACATAAATTTTAACTTTCCAGAGGTGAGAGAAATTGTAAACTGAAATGGCATGACCACAGCTGTTTGAGGCCCACACTCCCTTTTAAAAAGGAAAAAGTCATAATTTAGGGGGTTGGTTGCCTTCCCTTCCCAAAACCCGCAGGCTGAAAATTAACTGGCAATGAAGGAAGTTGGTTAGAAATCTCCTGATTTTAAAACAATCTCAAAACCACAAGCAGGTAAGACTTCAACAAGCTTTGGCCTGCTTAAATTCAGTGATGGTTAAAAATACTCTCAAATCCCTGCATAACATACCCAATGAGAAAAACTACCCCCTGTGCTTTCAGCCAAAGCAGCCAGTGAAAAGGCAGGTTAATGGCCACCTCTCACTGTCCCTAGGGGTGGGCAAATTACCAGGTTAAAATCTATATGCTTACCAATTAGAAACCAGTTAACCATTTTCTTTAACTTATTCTCCCATTAAGAGAACTTTTCTAACTGTTGACTGAGCATACATTCTACTCTGGTCAGAATACCAGTCGTCTTAACTAGGATTTTATTGAACTGACACAATAGGTTGCCACCAGTAAAAACATATTGAGAAGAAAGGTAAAAGCGTTACTGTCAGCTGGTTAAAACTGTTTCCCAACCTGTCCTCAGGGTTAGGGGGGATGCCCAGGTCTCCTGTGCGCAGTTTACGAGTCAGGTCTTCTATCTGTAGTTGCACTGGAAGAAACCAGGTTAGGAAAGAAAAAAAAGGATGGAAAAAAGACAATGTTACCAAAAAACATCTCAAATCTCAATAACAAGCATGAAGAACTCGGAGACTTTGAAAGGGACGACTGATCAGTGACACACTGAGGTAAAAACCCCCAACCACCTAGCGCAGGAGTCCATCTACATCTACAGCTAATGTCCACCTCAAAATGGTTATCACTTAAGGAAGCAAACAGTTTGTTGGAAGAGGGGTTAGCAGTTAAGACTGTTCACTACAGCTTACAATTGCAATTATCAGGAGGTATTCACCTCTCCCTTCCCCACCAACACTTGCTTATGATTGGTACCCCGAACCAACGGCATTTAAGATATCAGTACCTGCTTCCCACCAAACTCAGGGCAAAACTTAAGTTTCTATTTCTTTAATAAGTATTAAACACAACCCAAAATTACTCAATTAACATGGGACAACAAAAATAGCAGTTGAGCAAAGATCATTTTCATTAAGACCAGATTTAAAACTCTTTAAGACACCCAATAACCAATTTAACATCTTACAGATTTGTGTGTATACATTCTGTACAACCAGATCTGTACTAAAAGAGCCCCCAATACCTGCACCTTTACTCAAATACTGAACAAACCACATTCCTTTCTTCATAATCCAATGGGCCTAGGTAAGGTGCTGTAAGCTTTGATTTTCCCCCCACTTTTTTCCAGGTAGGGTCTCAAATACACAGCCCTGGCTGTCCTGGAATTCACTGTGCAGACCAGGCTGGCCTAGAACTCAGAAACCATCTGCCTCTGCCTCAATGACTGAGTTAAAGGTGTGCACTACCTTAACCCACCTATGAGTTTATTTTCAGACCAGCTACTGATAGCTTAGGAAGGTGTGTAGATGCTAAGTGAGGGTCAAGAGAATATATATGGCTCCCAGGTTTGAAACATGAGAGATTCACTAAAAGCTGTCAGTAACTCAGACAAAATATAACACAGCACTAGGATAGCAAACCTAGAGTAGCTTCTTCAACATGGTATGTTACTGCTTCTCCTGTATTTTCATCATGCCCCAGGTCTCTAAGAAAGCAGTAATGGTACAGTTTACCTACAATTAGGTTTAATACATACCTTAAATACAGAAAATTCTAATTATCTGCATTAAAACATGTTTCACAGGACTATACAACATCTCCATGCTGAAACACTGATTTTAAAAAAAAAAATCGACAGTGAGGAGGATACCAAGGACCCCTGGACAAAGCAAATGTGCCATGGAGACACTGCCACTCTCCAAGCCCCTTCACTCCAATAAGCTCTAGGCTTGCAGCCAGACTAAGTCCAGCAACGTAATGTGAAAGTGCCATAGGGCAGCCTCTAGTTGTGGGATCTAACGTGAACAAACATCCAGCACTGAAGAATAAACCAAGAAAGACTGCTACCTCCCTGGAAGTAAAAAGGTACCCTAGCTTCTAACTCTGAGTCTATTTACTTCAATAAAATATGTAAATAGTTTCTAAGGGCTTAATGCATTAACTGGGCCTCCAGAGGAAGAGAGAGGGAGTTGTAAAGTACTGTTTCTTAGACTGTTCTTGGGCTGTGGGAGCACTAAGGACATCTTACAAGGTTACAAGGTCCAACACTGGTCTAATGACACCTAAGGCTTAGGTGAGAGTTAACAACAGGAGAAAGTAGGATTAGTAGTTAAGTACTGTGAGAAGCAGACAATTCCACGCCTCAAAATCCTCAGCAATCTAAAAACCAGGAAATGAAAACCTCCAGATTCAGACCACATTAGCCTTGAAGCTGGTTTGAGAAGGCCACAGCTCAATGGACCCAACGAGGTTTCTGCCCCAAAGAGGATGTTTACTTGGTTAGTTGAAAATGTTTATCAAGTGCACTTTTTGAGACAGCAGGACAGATATAAAACGTCCATTTATTATGATCCTGGATTTTAAGTAATTTTGAGGTTTAATTCTACTGTGGACAGTAACCTAATTTTTAAAATTCTGCCACCACTTCATTTCAAATCAAACAGTAAACCCTTCCCAGCAGAGTCCTTTAGTGGTAAATTACAAGAGCCTGTGTTTTAAGACAGCTCTCTAAGGATGGAACAAGAAAGGATACTGAAGGGAAGGATTAAATTCAACAAAACTTGTCAACTGTAAACGCTTTCCGAGCCACTTTTTGCTTAAGCTATTTTGTACCTATGAAAAACAAAACCACAATTTTAGGGAAAGGGAATCATGACATTATGGTGAAAGGCCATGCTACAAAAAAAGCAACTGGTTTACAATACCTGCAGTGTTCTCCACTGGGGCCTGTCCAGAAAGGAAGATAGCATTCACCTCACCAATGAGCAAGAACGGCAGCTGAGAAGTGGGCTGCCGAGCTAAGGCCTACCTGCTGCTAAGAGCAGGCCCAAACAAGAAGCTGCAAATGCAGGACTGGCCAAGCAAACCACGGATTACACAGCTATGAAAGCACAGCTCACCACACCTTTGTTCCCATGACTAAAATCTTGACTTTCAACAGGTTCGTCACTCAGAATAAGCAGTAACATCTGAAGATGCACCTGGATGTAGACCGTGTATTTACCTATGTAAGCTCTTTCCTGTTCCCGAGTCAGTCCAGGGGGGATAACTGTAGGCATGCCTGGAATCACTGTCTTCTGCTCCATTGTGTCTTGGTTCCATCGGCTCCTCTTCCTCTTCTTACTTGGGAAGTCTAAAGACAGACAGAGTCCATCAGGCAGAAATAGGAGCCAGAAGGCAAGCAGTTCATGATAATTAAAACTAAACTGAAATCACCTAAATTTTTAAAAGGAAAGAAATCTCAGAGGTCAGAGAAAACAAGCAGCCATTATAAAGATCCGCCTGTCAGAAAAGTTAAGAACAGTTCACATTTAGTTCTTTTATAATGAAAGAGCTAGACAATGTAGCAAGGAACAAATTTCTTTTGTAGTGTTGGCAACATCAAAGTCTTTGCATACACCTGGTAGGTAAGAGCTCTACCATTGAAACATATCTCCAACTCTTTGGATCTTTTGTTTGGTTGTTTTTTTGTTTTTTGAGTCAAAAGTCCCTTTACAGAACCCTGGCTGTCTAAGTAGACTGGCATTAAACTCAAGAGAGCCCCACCTTCCTCTGCCTCCAGAGGGCTAGGATTAAAAGCACGAGCCACCATGCCCTTGCTTCCAAGTCTTACTGCATAGAAACCCAGATTCAAAGTGTTAACAGATTCATATTATCAATTCTGAATGCCTTAGAGGGCAGAAAAGAGGACGACGGAATGAGGCCCACAAAGCACTGGAGAATATACAACACATCTCTTGCTACACATTACTATGGGAAACATCCCATCCTTCAATATGACCATCCTTACACATAGAAAGATCAGTAGTTTTCCTGACCAGTGGGCACTTGTCATCAGAACTCTGATTTATTACATTCTTCCCTACATTTACCACACAAGGCTTTCTACTTCTCAGATTACAGGCCCAGAGAAAAAGCCTTTTAAAACAGCACGGGGAAAGCTGGTCACTCTGAGAACCTTCTAGAAAACAAAAGGAGAAACAGCCTTAATAAATGATCGAACTCAAAGCATCCCTAGTTGCCTTCCGAACTCGCCTCGTTGTGAAAGGAGATACTATGGCCACGGGGCTGCTAAAAACCATCAAGGGAGCCACTCACACCACATCGTTCCGTGGATCTGCCTCTCCTGTTCTCCACAGCGGGAGCTCAGGGGGCAACAGGTGGCCTCTTCCAAAACTACCACAATTGCGCCACAAAGCCTGAAGGCCTCACTGCGTCTGCGCAAAGAACGCTTCCTCCCGCCCTTCTAGCCCTCACGGCGCGCGTGCGCACTCGAAGCCTCCCAAACCAGGGCGCGCGTTCCCCGTGGCGCGTCCTCCCGTGCACGCGCGCGCGTCCTCGCCGCGCACAACCGCGGTGGCGCGCCCCTCCGTCGGCGGGTCCGGTTCGCCCGACGACTCTCGCGCTCTATCGGCCCGACTCACCTCCGCCGCCACCGGGCTGTCCCGGCTGCTGGTCCTGGCGCGGAGGCGACCCTCGCTGAAAAGAGCGGCGGAGGCGGCTGCTATGGCGGGTACGAGGCCGGGGGCGGCGGCATCGCCGCTAAGGACAAGGCCGTGGTTAGGGCCCCCAGCGATCCCACCGGCGGCGGCGGCCCGAGCGCCACCAGGCTCGGCTCGAAGCCGCCCCTGGGCGCAGGAAGTGGGGAAAGGCCTGGTAGGCCCAGCTTACCCAGCGGCGTGGCGTTCGCTCCGGTCGCCATGGCGCCCCAGGGGACCGGCAGCAGCGGTTCCTCGTCCTCCGCGGCGGCTTCTCCTTCACGAACCTTCCGGGAGCTGGGGCTGAGGGGGAGGGGACCCGACTACGCTGCCGAAGAGCGCGGGGAGCCCGTCCTCTCACGCGGCGGGCGGCGGCGGCGCCAGACGCACAAAGAGGGAGGAGAGAGGACGCCGCGGGGGCGGGCTCGGGGCCGAGGGGCCGCGGCCTGGATTGGGCCGGCCCCGAGGTGAGGTCGGAGGCGGCGGCCTCCGATTGGTGGAGCCCTGGCTCTTTTCAATACGCGTCGGGATTGGCCGAACCGTTAGGCCGGCGACGAAATGGCGGCTGGGCCGGGAAGCTGGGAGGTGTCGCAGCGCGCACTCCTTGTTACTGCGCGGACTGAGCTCTGAGGCCAGAGTGGCGGGGCAATGGGAGGGGGCAAAGCCTGTGACGTAAAGAGGACGGCTAGCTCATTGGCTGAAGCCGATGGAGGTAAGCGCCTCGGCGTCGTAGTGCCACACGATTGGCTGAAACGACTCCCCTCCCCCAGGGACCAGCTTCTCGGGAATGGAGAAAGCCGGAACCTAGGCGGAGAGCAGGGGTGCGCATGCGTAGGGAGGGCACGCGGTCTCTCCGCCCCCTTCCCCAGAGGGGCGGAACGGAGGCCTTAAGTGACGTTAGTCGTTGTGCTAGGGTAACTAGGGACCGCGGGGAAGGGGCGGGCTCGAGCTGACGAACAGGAGACGTCGACGCTGCAGGTAGAGTAGAGAAGAACTTCCTGTTTTCTCTGAAAAAAATAGTGTTACGGAATGGCTCTAAAATAGGGTAGTTGGTGAGTGTATTTAAAGACTTTATTTTATTCCGGTACAAGGTAGCCAAGCAGTGGCCTGTCATCCGGGAACTTGAAAGGCCGAAACAGGAGAGCTGACATGAGTTTGGGGCTAGCCTGGGGTACAGTATATCTGTCTTAAAAAAAAAAAAAAAGCCAGGTTCAATGTCACATACTGTAATCCTAACGCTTGTAAAGGAAAAATCAGGAGCTCCAAGTCATTCTTAGAAGGAGAGGGGAGAGAAAGTCATTTCAAAAGTTAGTCTAAAAGTGAGCATGTCCATGGAAATCTCAATGTGTTGGGAATTTGTTTCAGTTACCTTAAAATTACCCATGAAAATGGTAGGGAACTTGTAAATGAAACATACCTTCCCATGAAATAAACATGAGAGTAATGAGACAGGTCAGCACAACATAATAGAACTGGGGATAGATAGGGTTCTCACAAAGGGGTTATTTCAACCCAGTAGGGGAAACAGTGTCTAATAAGTAATTAGAGTGGCTAGAGAAATAGCTTAGCAGATAAGACCACTCACTGGCTACTCTGGATTCGAGAGACCCAGGTTGGAGTCCTAGAACCCACATGCTATGGTGACTCACAACCAACTGTAACTTCAGCTCCTCTTCTGGGCCTCACAGGCACTGCATGTATATGCAGACAAAACACCCACATACATAAGACATAAGTAAATAATCTTTAAAAGTGATGTAGAAAAATATACATGTAAGCCGGGCATGGTGACATGCCTTTAATCCCAGCACTCAGGAGGCAGAGGCAGGCAGATTTCTGAGTTCGAGGCCAGCCTGGTCTACAAAGTGAATTCCAGGACAGCCAGGGCTACACAGAGAAACCCTGTTCTAGAAAAAAAAAAAAAAAAAAAAAAAGAGTGCTGGATACTCTTCCAGTGGAGCTGGTACCCACACATCAACTAACAACCATGTCCAGAAGAGGGATCCTGACTCCCTCTTCTGGACACCTTAGGCACTGCTCTTACAGCTGGTGCACAAACATGCATGTAGATAAAACATTTATACACATTAAAATAATCTCTAAAGAATAATAATCTCTAAAGAATACTGGCTTAGTATGGCCAAGGGCCTCAGTTCGGTCCCAAATACTGAAAATAATCATTATGTAGCTGGCCACAGCAGGCTGTGGTAGTTAGAATGAGAATGGACCCCTTAGACTTATTTGAATGCTTAGCCCCAGTTGGTAGATCAATTTGGAAAGGATTAAGAGACGTGGTCTTGTTGGAGGAGGTGTATCACTGGGGGTAATTTTAGAAGCCCACACCGGGCCTAGTCTCTGTCTGTCTTCTTCTCTCTGCTGATTCAGTATAAATTCTCAGCTACCACGACAGAAGCATGCCTGCTTCCTGCTGCCATGCTCCCCACCATGGTTGTCATGGACTCATCTGAACTGTAAGCAATAAGCTCTCTCTTCTCTAACTTTCCTTGGTCACAGTGTCTCTTCACAGCAATAGAAAAGTAAGTGGTAGTGGAGGCACAGCATGGCAACCCTTGGAACCCTGATCAGTCATGGCACTGGGAATGTCAAGGAGCACTCAGGCCATGGTCCATCCATAGCCTGTATCCACCATGGCTTCCTGCCCATCCAGGGATAGGACTGCACACCAGACCCACTGTGCTTCAGGGTGAGTGTGGTGTCTGGAAGATGTGCAGGCTGCCAGTGAACTCTCCTCTACCAGGAGAGGTAACTGAAGTCAATGAAACACTTGCAGAAAACCTGGGGCTTGTGCACAAATCCGTGAAGGGAGTTGACTGATCAACATGACACTGTGGGATTGTTCAGAGCTGGGTGAACTAATGAGTGAAGAAGCATGAGAAATAGTGAAATCCACTGAAAAGTGAACATGGCACTACATATTTCAAATCAGTGGGAAGCGGCCTGCTCTAACATGCTTGTCTTAAATGAGTAGAGGATAGAAGGCTTGAGAGAACTTTTAGCAGTACTGATGGAAAA
>NC_034590.1:117755200-117762823 GCF_900095145.1 Mus pahari | reverse complement strand
CCCATGAGCTATCCAGAGAGCTTTTACAATTTTTACTAGCAGAGAGAGCTGTCTCAGCCACATTTTTTAGATTGCAGGGGGTGGGGGCAGACTGTTAAAAGCAGAGAAGAACACAGACACACACACAGAGAGAGAGAGAGAGAGAGAGAGAGAGAGAGAGAGAGAGAGAGAGAGAGAGAGAGAGGGGAACACACGAGAACAGTCTGGAAAGCCATCTCAGCAGAACTTGGCAGCCAGCTTAGAAGCTTGGACTCACAGTTTAACCTCCAGTTGTTTCTTTTCACTGCTCCCAAACACTCCTTCTCTCAGAATCCAGACCTAGCTAGTGCTGGTCCTGGGCATCATCCTCTTCAGAAGATATAAACTCAGGCAGAATAATTATGAGTTTGAAGGTATACACTATATAGTTAGGACTCATCTAAAAGAAAAAAAAAAAAAAACTAATTCAGGAAATGGCAAAAAGACCAAGGAGAGTGGCTGGGTTCCCTAATCCCAGTGCTGGGGTTCAAGGCTGGGGGACCTATCTCAGGAAGGGGTGTGGGAAGCTGGGGAGAAGGCCCAGTAATTCAGAATAGGAATTGTTCTTGCAGAGGACTGAGTTTGGTTCCCTGCTTCCATGTGAAGTAGCTCACAGCTTCCTGTAACTGTGCCTCATCAGGTACTGCATTCACATGCGCATATCTACATGTGGATATATACACATTAAAAATAGTAAAAACTGTGCTGGGCAGTGGTGGCGCACACCTTTAATCCCAGCACTTGGGGGGCAGTGCCAGGCAGATCTGAGTTGGAGATCAACCTGGTCTACAGAGTTCCAGGACTACACAGAAAAATAAAAGTATGTTGACAAGACAAATATGAATAAAGAAAATAATAAAAAGACAAAAGAAAAACCAGTGGGGAGGTGGCTCAGTGGTTAAAAGCACTGGCTATGGGCTGGGTGTGGTGGCACACGCCTTTAATCCCAGCACTCAGGAGGTAGAGGCAGGTGGATTTCTGAGTTCGAGGTTAGCCTGATCTACAGAGTGAGTTCCAGGACAGCCAGGGCTACACAGAGAAACCCTGTCTCGAAAAAACAAAACAACAAAAAAAAAAACACTGGCTGTTCTTCCAGAGGACCTAGGTTCAACTCCCAGCAACCACATGGCAGCTCACAGCCGTCTGTAGCTCCAGTTCCAGGGCTTCTGACACCCTCACACTAACAGGCAAAACACCAATGTACATTAAAAAAAATGTTATTTAAAAAACGATAAACTATGCTGGGCGTGGTGGCACACACCTTTAATCCCAGCACTCGGGAAGCAAGCAGAGGCAGGCGGATTTCTGAGTTCAAGGCCAGCCTGGTCTACAAAGTGAGTTCTGGGACAGCTAGGGCTACACAGAGAAACCCTGTCTCAAAAAAACAAAACAAAACAAAACAAAAAAAGTAAACCACTAAATGTGTGTGTGTGAATGAGTGCTCCCCCTGGTATGTATGTATGCATATCTTTGTACCATGTGCATGCCTGGTACCAGCAGACAGCCTTTTGATCAGATCCCCCTAGAACTGGAATTATAAGACATGTTGTGAGCCACCACATGGGTAGTGGGAACTGAACCGGGTCCTCAGCAAGATCAGTTAGTGCTCTTGACCACTGAGCTATCTCTCTAGAGCTACCCCTTGCCTTTTTTTTTTTTTTTTTCCGAGACAGAGTTTCTCTGTGTAGCCCTGGCTGTCCTAGAACTCACTCTGTAGACCAGGCTGGCCCCGAACTCAGAAATCTGCCTGCTTCTGCCTCCCAAGTGCTGGGAATAAAGACATGTGCCTGCCCCTACTCCTCCGCCCCCTTTTAAATAGAAAAAGATGACAGCTCTGTGATAAAAGCATAGGCCCCAGGTTCTATCTGTAGTACTACAAAAAAAAAAAAGCAAAAGGTGAGTGGGACTGGTGTCACATGCCTGTAATCGCAGCACTTAGGAGGTGGAGGCAAAGAGATAGCTGTCAAAGCCGTGCTGGCTATAGGCTATCCTGCCATAAAGAAAACAAGTAGTGAGAGAAGATTCTGCCTGCAGGTCACATGTGAGACTCCTGCTTATTGGGTAGAATTCTCTTCGAGCGTTTTGTTTGAGACAGACTCAAGTAGTCCTGGTTAGCCTAGAACTTGCTGCATAGACTAGGCTGGCCAGGAACTCACTGAGGTACAGAGATCTACTTGCCTCTGCCTCCCCAGTGCTGGAATTAAGGGCTATGTACTATGCCCAGCTTGCCCTACCCCCCCTTTTTTTTCCAGTCAGGGTATCTTGTCCAGCCTGGCTTCAAGCTACTATAAATTTCGGATGGATCCTCCTCTTTTTTCATTTTTTTAAAGATTTATTTTATTATATCTAAGTACACTGTGCTGTCTTCAGATAGACCAGAAAAGGTCATCAGATCTCATTACAGATAGTTGTGGTTGCTGGGATTTGAACTCATGACCTCCAGAAGAGCAGTCAGTGCCTTTTTTTTTTTTTTTTTTTTTTTTTTTTTTTTTTTTTTTTTTTTTTTTTTTTTTTTTTTTTTTAATAAAAAGATTTATTTGGATCATCCTCTCACCACCTCCTAGGATTATAGGTTTCTCTAACCACTGCCTATTTATTGATGCTGGAGATGGATCCCAAGCCTTCTTGCATGCTAGACAAGTTTTCTACACGCAAACAAATCACCAACCTTTGGGGGGCGTTGTTTATTTTTTGTTTCGCTTTGGTTTGGTTTGGTTGGTTCTGGGTTTTTGTTTGTCTTGTTTTTTTGAGACAGAGTTTCACTATGTAGCTCTGGCTGTTCTGGAACTCACTCTGTAGACCAGACTGGCCTAGAACTCACAGAGATCTGCCTGACTCTGCCTCCTGAGTGTTGGGGCTAAAGGTGTGTACCACCACAGCCCAGCTAGTCTATCCTTTAAAGGAAGCTGAGACAGGGACTTGAAGCAGAGAAAGAATTGCATTCTCCACCCCAGGAGCCCTTGCTAGGGAACAGTGCCACCCACAGTGTGCGGAATCTTCTTTAGACATGCCCACAGGCCAACCGGTCTAGACAGGACTTGAGCATTTCTTGACTGTTCAGTAGCCCTGCTGTAGCCAGTGGTGCATCCCGAGTAAAGTTTGAGGAATGTGGTGCCTGTCCTGAGTTCCACATCACTTTCTGCAACTTCAGGGCTTTCCCCTGTGCCTTTCTGGCACGGGTCTGTTTGTTGAACATGCTAATGAGCCCACCCATGTTCTCTGTTCTGCTTTTTTCACACAGGGTCTCAGCATGTAGGCCTGCCTGGAAATCCTGCCTCAGAGTCTAAAGTGCTGGGTGACATGTTTGAGTCACCATAACTGCTGATCTCCACAGAGGATGTCTGCACCCCACTTTGGCAAACACAGCCACTCCAACCCAGCAATGCCACTTCCAGGAATTGATCCTCACAAACACAGAGTGGCTCTGACACAGGAGTTATTTATTGCAGTGTGGTTTGTGATATTAAAGTAGAAATACATTCCATCAATAAAGATCCCTCAGTTAACATTAGTCACCTGAAACACATAAAACCCTACACTAGCTATACAAAAAAAAAAAATCCAGGTTGAAAAAGATCTCCAGAATATATTTTCAAAAAGCCAGAGGGATATATAGAATGCTTCCATGTGAATAAAAATGTCAAATTCTTTAAATATCATAAATACTTCTAGAAGGATCTGGAGGACAAATGAGAAGGCAGGTTTTATTTTTGAGGCAGAGTCTTGCCTACATATAACCTTGGCTGGTCTGGAATTCACTATGTAGGCCAGGCTGGACTATAATTCACAGGCAGTCCTGCCTCTGCCTCCTGAGTACTGGGATCACAGGCATTCACCATAGCCTAACCTAGAGTCTATTTTGGATCTGAAAAAGGCTATAAACAAATACATAAATAAAATTATGTCTTTTAGTGCATATTCCTGGCTTACCCTGTCTTTGGCTTGTGGCACCCACCTTTGCTGGGAGGAAACATCAGTGGATCTTGCCTTTCACAGGCCCCTCACTTTGGCATATTATACCCCTAAACCTTTTCAGATGGGCTCCTGCCACCAGGTGTCACTCTCTGCAGCCCACTGCTCTAAAGTCTGAGGACTAATTCTCCCAGGCACCTGGGATCAAGTATTGTGAACTGGGTGAACACCTCTCACCCCTACTGCCAGCATCCCCCCAAGAAATCAGGGAGGTAGGAAGCTAGGTGTTTACTCTGTAGCCCTACCTCCCCTGGTCCCTCAGTTGACTTGGGTCTGTCTCCCTGAGGACAAATACCATGTCCCCTTCCTTCCTCTGGCTTCCTATTTTGGTCAAGCAAACCTCTTGGTCACTGGAAACCAATGAGAGCTTTGGAAGAGGGTAGTCAAGAGCACAGTAACCACCACAAGGCCCACAATTCTGCTCACATAAGCTGTCCCCTACCCACCCTCACCCACCCACTGCTTCACTCAACTGGCAAGTACTTGCAGCCAGCATACCAGGCACCTTCTGCCAACATTTATTCTAAATGTCAGAGGGTGACAACTGGACCTTTGCTCCACATGCCCCCTTAGCCTTCCCAGGCAGAGCCTTATCTGTGTGCCCCACCATTCTTCAGTGGCTTTCAGCCAGTGTCTGGAATCACAGGGAAGGGGACTAAGGACAATACAAAGCATAAGCCGCAAGGGAGAGGCATGCCAGTGAGTTTACTGCGTGCTAAGCTGTATCTTGGCAGGGAGTGACTGAACAGTGAAGGACCCCACATCCATCTCTCCAGTGTAAGCTGATGCTTCACTGGATTGTTACAGGCTGCTCACTGGACACTGTAGTAGGCAGGGCCAGGACAGGGTGCGGGTCTCAGAAATGGACATGGTAGCTAGCTCCTTGGCTAGCTGCCAGCATCCCGCGGACCACAAGCAAGATCCTACTTGGGGCAAGGCTGCCCTGGACAGGTCTCTGCTTAGAGTTCCCCTGCACGAGTCCATAAGACGCCAGATTACAGCAGAGCACTCAATCTACACAACCAAGAGAGGGCTGCTGAGGCAGAGACCACTGGCTTATGTCACCCGAGCCTAGACTCCACAGAGCACTTAGTGGACTGGCCCTTCCATGGTGCACACCTGAGACCAACCAAATACTTACAGAAAAGGAAAGAGGGAGACAAAGAGGAAAGAGAGAGGAAGGGAGAGAAGGTGAGGGCTCAACTCCTCTACCTCAGCAGGACTAGTGGGATAAAACCAACCAGCTTTAATATCAATATAATTCTCTCTTAAATACATGTTGCCCAGGATAGAACCTGGGGCAGGCTCTTCTTGGCAGAAAGAATGGAAAGGAAAAGTGAAAATGTGGAATGGAGATCAGCCAGGCAGCCTATCTAGCCCAGGGCCTCCTGTACTAGGGACAACTCTCCAGGGAGGGTAGGTGCTCACAGCTCCCTCTGGTCCAGTTATTGCTGAGGTGGGTGGGCTACCTCCCCTTTCTGCCCCCAAACACGTCTCTGGGGCCCCAGCAGAGGCTGGAGGTGGCAACTGAGGCCTAGGCGCCCGCCATCAGGGAGATAGCTCAGTAGCTGCTCTGGTGACCCGTGAGGATGTAGAGGTTGCTGTGTGCCCCGGGGTTGTCAGTGGGGATGCTTTCCAGGATGATGTCCCTGGTGGGGGAAGAGGTACAAAGTGAGCAAAGCGGGAAAGCTATATAAGCCCCTCCCCAAGTCGAGCCTGGGGTGCTATCTGAAATCGAAGGTACATGTCAGATACCTGTGAGCCCCCAGCACTCGGAAGATCCTGGTCTCATCTGTTATCTCCTGGGTCACCTGGAAGACAAGGGACCCTGAGACCATCCCAACAGTCTTTTCTAAACAGGGGCTCATGGAGGCAGTTAGGACCCTAGCTCCACTCACCTCGTTGGTATCGAGGCTTCGGCCCTGCATGCCATGGCTCCAGAACGCCAGCACACTATCCTGCAGACACACTGGAAGAATGGGCTGTTAGTCCTACACTACCCCTGCACTCCACAAATCTCCTCACCCTTGCCACAATGTATGGTGATCCAGCCCCGACTGACACAGACCAACCCACAGGGGTCCTCACTGGTGCTGGGTGTCCAGGCTGGGTCCCCAAAGACAATAGGGAATCTACAGTGGTCCCACTGTCAACCTTAAACCCAGTTACATACTTCTGGACTGGATACTACTATGTCCACATCTGGCTTACTCACCCACAGTCTCAATAGTGAAGTCAAAGGTTAGTTCAGGGGCAAGTGCAGCCGTGGGTTCCCCCTGCAGATTAACGATCCTTACACAGCCTGCACAAGGAGAGAGCTTGTGAGTCGGGTACACCTGGCTCTCTGCTGGGACGGCCGACCCATGAAGCCTGCCTCACCACCACACTCTCCACTGCCCTCCAACCCTGATCCTGAGGCACTCACGTTCAAAGCTGACCAGGACTGTGTCCCTGTCCACCTGGATCACCTGTTGTGCAGAACCTGGGATCCCCTCTGTGGACAGAGAAGGAAGGCAAGGCCCCGCTTGCTGAGCCAGTCCACTCAGCATTCCAAGGGCTGAGGGGGCATGCTACAGCCTGTCCCAAACCAACAGTGTATTTCACCTCACACCAGCCTCATGGGTCATACACAGAAGAAGGGATCTGCCCTTAGGCTTATTAGGATCCAGGAAGGGGTTGCAGGGTTCTATAAGAGCCTACAGAAGGTCCAGGGTCAGACAAACCAGGCTGTGAGATTCAGTTGCCGAGTGGCTGACGCAAGTCACTTCCTCTCTCTGAATTTCATTTCCCTCTTTGGTAACTCAGACATAAGTTACCTATTTTACAGGGCCATTGTAAGAATTAAGACTGGGGGCTGGAGAGATGCTCAGTAGGTAAGGGCATCGGTGGCTCTTCCAAAGGATGCAAGTTCAATTCCCAGCATGCACATACAGCTCACAATCACTTGTAACTCCAAGTCACCCTCTTCTGACCTCCAAGGCATGCACATGGTATGGATACATACATGGAGGCAAAGCATTCACACACACACATTTTAAAATGTCAGGCAGCAGCAGAATTAGGAATGAAATCCAGAGGGGCTCCTGGCACCAACAGCCCTTCCTTTTCTACCAACTGCCCGAGCTTTCTCTATGGCTGAAATGTGTCCTTCCCTGCTCAGAGTGAAAGCCATTGTTCCCTACCTGGCCAGAGCCCCTCTTCCTGCTGCTGCTGGCTAAGGCTGAAGCACCACAGCCAGCTTTTCCTTGGCTACCAAGCCCTTTAATTGTATGAGATTTTTGTTGTTGTTGTTTAGTTTGGTTGACTAGTTTAGTTGGTTTATTTGTTTGGTTTTTAAAAGTCAGGATCTTTTATATAGTTCTGGCTGTCCTGGAATTCATTATATAGATTAAGCTGCCCTTGAACTCACAGATCCACCTGCCTTTGCCTCCTGAGATTAAAGTCATGCTTTTGAGACTGGACCACATGTAGGTCAGTCTGCCATTGAACTCTATTTTTTATTTTTAAGATTCTTTTTATTTATTTTTTAGTTTTTTTGAGACAGGGTTTCTCTGTGTAGCCCTGGCTGTCCTGGAACTCATTCTGTAGACCAGGCTGGCCTCGAACTCAGAAATCCACCTGCCTCTGCCTCCC
>NC_034590.1:117733228-117755019 GCF_900095145.1 Mus pahari | reverse complement strand
TTTTTTTTTTTTTTTTTTTTTTTTAAAGCTTCGGATTGTTATGTTACTGAGGCTGGCATCTATTCAAGGGTTCATGCCATCTTCCTGCTTCAGCCTCAAAAGAGGGATCACAGGCCTGTGCCACTGTGCCCAGGCTAGTCCATGAAATCTTTCCTGGAAGCCAGATGAGAGAGGCAGGATTGAAGTGCCTCTAGCCCTGCTCTGACCTTCTCAAGCATCCCCTTCCTGCAGCACCCAGCTCTGCTGCTCACCAGGAGGGATGAGGATGTCTGGAGTCAGGCCAGCCTCCAGGGGCAAGACATGGAACAGGACTCGGCAGCCGGGTCCCTCGGGTCCCTCGGCGCCCACACACACCTGTGGCAGCTCCTTCCCATCTAGCACCAGCGGCTCCAGCATCCCTGCCGGGCTGGGCAAGGGACTGGAAAAGTTCTGGAGGACAGCAGAGAGGCTTGGCTCTGTTTCTTCTGCAGGCATCCTGCCTCCCTCCCAAGGGCCCTCTGGTCTCTTACCTTCAGCAGCAGGAATTTCTGCAGTGGCTCATACCACTGCAGCAGAAGCAGGCTGGCAGGCAAGGCAGCCAGCAGGAAGGTACTGCCGGTATAGGGGTTTCGAACTGTGGGAGGAGGAGGTAGTAGGTAAGGGCTCAGCCCTCACAGCACCTCTCTCAGCCCCATACTGCCAGCTCTTACCTACACGACACTGCAAGCAGCCTTTGGTGTCAGGAATCTTGGTGGACAGGGCAAAGCGTCTGTAGGGGTCAAAATCAGCATATGTTCTGGGAGCCATCCATGGGCAAGGCCCCCACTGAACCCTGTGAGGTAGTCACTGTCATTTTCCTGTGCCTGTCTGCAAGAGCTGTTAAGGGGCTGAGGCTCTGCAGGCATCTTGGGCTCCTCAGCCTGGGCACTCACGGGTGTACGGGTGTGTGTGTGTGTGTGTGTGTGTGTGTGTGTGTGTGTGTTGTTCTTTTGTTTTGGGTTTCTCTTTTTAGAGTTTATTTTTGTGTATTTGAATGTTTGTTTGCATGCATGCATGTATGTAATGTGCACTCATTTTATGCCTGCAAAGGTGAGACTGCACCAGATTCCCTAACTGAGGTTAAAGGAGTCTGTGAGTTACCATGTGGAGGACGGAAACTGAATCCAGGGCCTCTGGACAAGCAGGGAGGGAGGAGGGATGGCTCCTAACCACTGAGTCATCCTTCCAGTCTGCTTTTGTGTTTAAGATTTTGGAGCAAAGCAAGGTTCATGTCATCCAAGCTGCTCTTAAGCTTCGGCTCATGCTGAATCCTCCCAGGCGCTGACCTTAGAAGCCCGAGCCACCAGATCCAGCACCACACACCTTTTTTCTCTGTTCTTTTTGACCTTTTCTTGGGCTGACTAGGTCGCTCCTTAGGTACAGCTATCTGCCACCACCAGACTCACAACCTGAGCTCAATTCCTGGGATCCCTGTGGTATACCCAGGAAAATTACTCCTGTAAGGTGTCGAACTGTGGCAGATGGGTTACCACTCGCCCCTACCCCCCCCCCCCCCCCACATAATGCCTTTAATCCAGCACTTGGGTGGCATCGTCAGGAGGATCTCTGTGAGTTTAAGGCCAGCCTGGTCTACAAAGTGAGCTCTAGGACAGCCAGGCTACACAGAGAGACCTTGTCTCAAACAAACAAACAAAACCTACTACTTCTACCATTGATACTAAACTTAAAACAACTGTAAATAAAGCATTTCTTTACACCGACTGGTTGACTGTGAGGATGCACATCATGTCACACATGTAAAGATTCAGAAAACTTGTCGGAGCTAGTCCCCCTTCCATCATGTTGGTCCCTGAGACTGAACTCAGGCCTTCAGGCTTGGCAGCAAGCACCACTGTTTCCTGAGAAGCTAAGCTGTTCCACCTGCCCTCATTTAGTTCTGACACAGTCTTCCTCTGTAGCCCAGGTTAGCCTGGGATTTGTAGCAGTCCTCCTGCCGTAGTCTCCCATGTGCTAGGGTTCCTGGTAAAAGCCACCACTCTAGGTTTTGTGTAGTTTTAACAAGTCACCTGACCTCTTGACCTGTCTGCTCACTGGCAGGTGAGGCAGCTAGTGTGGAGACCAGAAGCTGAGGCAGGTCCCAGCTTGAGTGTGTTCAGTCCATTTCAAAGACTGACAAACAGGCCCTGGGAGCTGTAAAGACTTCAAACAGCAAGCGGTCTGCCTTCTGCACCTAGGAGGGGCTCTGGCCCTGTGGGAGTCCTCCATGCCCTCAGGGGACGGACTGACCACTGGAGCCTCTTTCTTCATCTGAGGAACTGGGCTGTTAACCCTGCAATCTCCTCCTCCCAGTGACTCAGGTCCTGTCTGTGCCCCTGCCTGAATGAGCCCCTGGGAGGAAGCCGGTGTCTGCCCCCCTGTGCTGACCTCTGCCCTCCCTCTTCCTCCTACTCTATCCCCAACTACCATCTGGCTAGGTCATGGGCATTCTGGTACTGATACTTTTGCATCTGGTGTTTCCTCTAAAAAAAATTCCATGATTTCCTCCTCTTCATGTTTAAAGTCTGGCAAGCCCTCTGCCAAAAGGTTATGGGTCAGAACAGAGACTCAGGAAGCCCAGAGGGCACAGGGCACCAATACAGGCTTGGTGTGAGCTCTGTAGATAAGGCTGTCCTCCATTCTCCACAGTGCTGCTGGCCCCGTGAACCAGGTCATAATAAAGTTAGAGCTGCTTCCTGGCCCACGCTTCTGGGCGCTCCAGCTTTCTCAGCTGGACAGGAAGGTCCCACTCAGAGAACCTGCATCCTTTGAAATGTGACTTTTCAGAAGGGTCTCATACCATAGCATCAAACTTCCAGTAATCCTCCAGCTTCAACTGCTTGAATGCTGAGATGACAGGCATTTAATTTACTTAATGTGGCAAAACCAATTTAAGCCCAGACTCCTATGTCACTCACAGCTGGTGACAGCTCTACCCTTCCTTCAACCTAGGTCGAAAGCTTTGCACTCAACCTTGACTCCCTTTCTCTTTCAACCGCCTCCTCTCACCAGGAAACCCTGCTGGCTCCACAGAAGGAGAACCAGACCATTTCTCTCACCTCCTTCACTCTTACAGCCCGCACTCCCACTGCTGGCCACCTACCACTGCAACAGGCTCCATGGCCTCCAACGTCCTCCCTCATCAGGGGCTTAGTCCTCAGCCGCAGCAGAGTGCCCGTGAAGACCTCAGGGCTGATCACACCTCACCAGCAGCCTCTCTGAGGAGCCAGACTTGTGTCTGCCCTAGGACCCTTGTGCCAGCCTGTCGTCTCTTCTCCTGAGCCTTCCCTACAGATCTCTAGCTTCTTTGGAAAATTATATTTATTGGAGCTGGAGAAAGGCTTAGTGGATTAGAGCCCTGGCTGCCCTTCTAGAGGATCTGGGTTCAATTCCCAGCACCCACATGTCATCTCACAACTGTCTGTCACTCCAGTCCCAGAGGATCTGACCTGGACCCTCACACCAATGCACATGACGTGATTTTTACAATTTTTTTTCATTGCACACATGAGTATCACGTATCAAGGGCACACGTGGAAGTCAGCCAATACTCTGCAGCAGCTGACTGGCTCTTTTCACCACGGAGCGATCTGGCCAGCCCCACACTCCTCTAAGTCCTAGTTATTCCTGCAGTGCTGGGGACTAAACCTCATACATGCCACCTCACCACACCTCACCAGTAAGCTACAGCTTCAGCCGTGTCCTCTGTCTTGGCTCAAATAGCACTTTCTCACTGAAGGCTTTCAAAACAGCCATTTAAAGTCCTCTTCCTCAGCCTGTTCTCCGTGGTGTTTGCTCTACCAAAGAGCCTCATTTTTCTAGGTCTACCATCTACCTTTACACACACACACACACACACACACACACACACACGCACACGCACACGCACACGCACACGCACACGCATACCCCGGCTGCATAATTATCTGCTAAATAGCTGCAACCTAACACCATGAGTCAGTGCTGGGCTACTTAGCTCCTGCAGTGGGCCCGCCCCTCTGCACTGGTCTCCAGACCTGACCATTCAGCTTCCCAAATACCAGCCCTACTGTAGCTCTTGAGATGGGCAGTATATTCTGTTTTCAGAAATAGGAACTCACATAGCCCAGGCTGGCCTCAAACTCAATGGGCAAGGATGACCACAAATCCCTGCTTCTCCTGCCCCTATTCGCCATGTACTAAGATTACATGAGATCACAAAGCATCTCCTATGTAGTCCAGGCTAGCCTCAAACTTGAGGTTCTCCTGCCTCACTCTCCCCGGTTCTGGGATGTCTGGCAGGAGCCACCACACCAGCCTGGCTCTTAGACAGTGAGCTGAACCATCTATCGAAGGAAGCACATTGACCAGCACAGTAAGATCCTCTGAAACGCTGAGAGTACCGCTGTACAACGGACAGAGGCCAAGTCCCAGGTAACAGAGGAAGGGGTCAGCCACCTGTGCGCTGGCTCTCCACCCTCCTGCTAAAGCCCACAGGTTCTCCAGGCTTTGCTGTTTGGTCTCACCTGCACTTACTCTCCCCTCCCCTAGAACCTTAGAAGGTGCCCTCTAATCCTGTCTCTACCTCCTGGCTTTCAGAGCACTCTCTCCAGCTGTACCCCCGCCCCTACCCTGAACCAAGCAGTCTGCCATGAACGTCCTTCGTTTCTCCAAAGCAGGGTTTCTCTGGACACATTGCCAGGCCCAGCCCTGGACCACTGAACTGCGGGATGAAGCCCACCATCTACGTTGTCCACAGAGCACATTCACGCTCACATCCTTTTGTGCTTTTCAACAAGCCAGGTGGACAGGAGGGGAGGCCACTAACTACCGACCAGGAGGAAACAGCTTCAGAGACAGGAAGTGCCTATGTGATTAGCTAAGACCCTGGCAGTCTCAGGAGTGGGTGGAGTCCCATCCCGCAGGCACTATTCTGACCTCCTGTGTACCCCATACCTGCTGACCTGGGGATGATGCGCTGAGTAATGCGGTTGGTAGGGATGGAGAGGGGTGCCTGGTGCTGCAGTCTCCGCTGCTCAAACAGGCCCGGGAGGTCATGTGCCCAGATATGTGTGGATTTCCCTGAAGTGGAAGAGAAAGACCACATAGGGCTCAGAGAAAGTTTAGGGAATGCTGCTCTGGCTGCCTCTGCACCCGCTGCTGCCTCCTACCTGAGAGTGATAGCAATACATTGTTCACACAGTAGAGCCAGGAACAGCGCTGGGAGATGAGCTGGGACCAGAGACAGTGGACAGGTGGTCAGCACCCAGCATCCTGTGCCTCTGTCCCCAATAGCCAACAAGCCTCACCTTCTCCAATGTATCCTCGTGCAGTTCGTGCAGGTTGAGGGTGTAGATGCCCTCCTCGGCCCCTACTACCAGGAACTGGTCTGCAGACACGGGCATAAGGTCAGAGGCTGCCACGTGTTCCTGGCCCAAGCTAAGGGTGTCCTAAGTTATTGCTTCTGCTCTACCCCTGGCCTACCTCGAGTCACAGGGTGAACCCAAGTGACAGCAGCATGGATCTGCAGGGGGCAGCCATTGAAGACCTTGGAGAAGCAAGCTCCCATCTGGGGAGGAAGTGATTAGCTGGCGAGGGACCCGGTGGCAGTGCCAGGACAGCAGGCCCTAGGGACAGCCAGTG
The DNA here is from genome assembly GCF_900095145.1 of Mus pahari. NCBI lineage: Eukaryota > Metazoa > Chordata > Mammalia > Rodentia > Muridae > Mus > Mus pahari. The sequence continues at coordinate 117,749,382 of NC_034590.1, read as the reverse complement.
AACACTTACGTGCACCTTGGGGGTGGGAGGAAGCCCGTGGCAGGATGATCGCTGTGTGCAAGGAAGGGAAGGAGTCAGGGCCTAGGTGGCACCCTGCAGCCCCACCCCCACCCTTCTGCGGTCCTCGCACCTCACGATCCTCCCGTTGCTTCAGAGTAGCCCAGGCGGTGGGCAGCAATGGGGGGCTTCCAGGGCCAGCTGGAGGTGCTGACAGGGTACCTGTATGCACAGACCATAGTGACTCCAAGCCCCGGCCCTACCCCAGCATTCCCCGTGGCCTGCCAGCCCTGGGGCTCACCTGGAGAGCAGGACTGGGCATTGTCACCAGATGTTGACTCAGTGTGGGGCAGCCCCAGAAATGGGGCCCGTTTGATGGTTCCAGTGGCATCATCTGGGGAGTCCAGCTCCTGTCAAGAGGGTCAGAAGCAACCTGGTCATCAGCAGGTGTCCCATGATGCACTTCTGCCCCACAGCACTCTACGCACACGGCAGACTTCCCAGCTCTCCCCTCTTCCAATTCACACCTGGAGTTCTAAGGCTGGCCGGATAGTCAGGCTCCTACAGGGACACAGCACATGGCATGATGGGGTGTGAGAGGGGACTGTTCCCCAGGCCTGGACGCACCTCTTCACCCCAGGAATGGGTCCCTCACCTTTCCTCCAGGGCCTCCTGGACTGACTGCAGCAGGCTCCTGGGCCAGAGGAAGGGGTCAGTGGTCAGTCTTCCATAAGACCCAGCCTGCCCCTCCGCTTCCCCAACCTCACTCACTCACCCACTCAGTTCCTCTTTTCCCAGGAGCGTCCACTCCTCCTCCCACTGGAGGAGACCGAGGCAGAGACACCCGAAGAGAGGTGAGAAAAAAAAAGAGAGGGGTTTCTAGAGATGGACAGGGAGAGCCAGGAACGACCTGGAATTCAAGGCAGGCCTAGACTACAGGATGAGATCAAGGCCAGCTAGAGCAAGCGAGAGTCTCAGCTCACATCAGCAAAAAGAGAGAAGTGCAGGAGAGAGCAGAGAGACCCAGATGGAAAATACTCCGAAACAGGCAAAGACTTGTGAAAGACAAAACAACAAAAATAAGAGAGAAAAGACAAGAGAGGGAGCTGGAGGGAGACAGCAGCCAGCAGGGCAAAGAGATGGGCGCCATGGGAGTGGAGAAAGGAAGTAATGACAGACGGTAAGAGGAGATGGGGTGATGTGATCCTGTGACAGGCAGACTGAGGAATATGGCCAAGTGGGGAGCCCTTAGTCCTGTGAAACCTAGGTTTCAAAAGGGTGTGGCCAGCCTTCCACATCCCAGTACTGCCTAAAGGAAAATGGCAGAGGAGATCCTCTAGCCCAGGACCCCAGGTGACACAAGCTCAGGGGGAGTCCTCAGGTAACACAGGCAACCCCTGCTTCAGACTGGCCATGATTTGGGGTATTCCACCTGCATCTGCACTCCCAACACCCCCCCTTCCCAGAACCCCTCTCTACACACACATAGCCAGAGCCTCACCGGTTCATTGAGAGGATCTGTCTCCTTGCGGCGAGGGGCACCGAATTTCACTTGGTGAACTAGGGAACCGGTGTATTAGATTAAAAGGGGACCCAAGTCTCGGAATGGACCCCCCAAATAACACCAGGTCCATGGGTGCATTTAGCCCTATCAGAAGACCTACACTGGATTTCGGAGGGGGTCCTCTCAGCTGGACCATGATGGCTGCGGGAATGGATGGTATCTGGAAACATATCGTGGGTCTAAGAAAGAACACAAACAAAAGGCTTGCACTCACCTCTTGCCAGTTGATCTTCCAGGTCTTGACACCCATCAGGTGTCCTGTTTTCCTGACAGCCCTCTAAGATTACTATGAAATACAACAGCCTTCCTTTCCACAGATGGGAAAACTGGCACAGAAACATCAAGACACTTGCCAAAGGCCACACAGAAAGGAGGACTGCTTAGTCACAGTCATGACTGGCTTGGGCCCGAGGATGCGCAGTGGGCTTGACTAGAGAGCAGCTCTGCCGGAATTCCACAAGTCGCAACAATTCTCATTTATGCCACCTCCCCACCAGGCCAGGATGACCCAGCCCCCCCCCCCTTTACCTCTAGTTCACTGTCTTCTGGGGAGAGGGTTCCCAGGTGGGGGTCACTGGCCTTGTCAAGGAGCTGGGTGAGGAGGGCCGGAGGGAGATGCTGGGTCGTGAATGGGTGCTGGAGGAGCAAGGGGTGATGAAGTTGCTCCCTGTCCTCCAGGCCTTTGTCTTTGAGTCTCAAGTCCCCAGGCTCACCCCCTGCCTCCCACCTGCAGAAGCCTCTCTGCTGTAGGCCTCTTCTTGGGGTTCTTGGTTAGGGCCAGCTTGAGGAAGTGGTGGAAATTCTGGGTCCTGGTGGGTACAAAAGCCCCACCCACCCAAACCCAGATTAAGCTCTGCTAAGGAGCATCCCGTCAGCTGTCCCAGCCAGCTACCAAAGGAACAGCAACTTGGTCAGTGCTGTGGTTGCGCCATAGGAGAGCCTTCATCACAAGCCACCAGCACTTTCTTCCCTCCCGTCCCACCGCCTACAGTGGGAACCAAGGTCAAACCTTAGCAAAAGCCTTTACCCCATGGGACTCGGCTAGAAAAGGGTATCCCAGCTGTGGGTGAGGCCTCACCAACGTGTCTTGTCTCTTAGCTTGGGTGGCTGGAAGCTGCTTTTCGACATGAGCATCAAGGCCCTGGGGAGGATGTGAACTCATGGGTCAAGGGGTCAGCAGGGCAAGGGGCAGGCAAGGGGCATGTGCAAGGCTGACCTCATGGGATGCAAGTGGAACAGCGGTGGTTGCAGCTCGCCCAACTCAATGGCAGTGATGCCCAGGGCCCAGACGTCACACAGCTCATTGTAGCCACCCTTGCGTTCCACAGCGGCAACCTCTGGTGCCATCCTAGAATCAGGGTCACATACGAGATGGCCAGATGCCCTCCTTGTGCCCACCACCCCTATTGCCAGGGCACCATCTTACCAGTATGGAGTGCCAATGAAAGACCGTCTTTTGGCCACAGATGCTGTCAGCTCACCTGACACCCCAAAGTCCGCTGCAGGAAAGAACTCTTACCAGACCCAGGGCCTAACTTTCCTCCAACCCCAGGGCCCAGGCTATGCCAGGTAGGGCTTGGGTCCAGCCACAACTGTCCCAAGCCAGGCCAGGCCCCTCTTCTGAGAGGGGTCCCCACCCTTCCATCTCTAAAAACAATCCCATGTCAGATGCCTCCCAAGCCGATCTCACTCAGCCACCTATTGGCAGGTAAGTAATAATGCTATATCTCCTAAGTGGGACCACTGAGGCTCAAGCAGGGAAATGGCTGGGATCTCCAGCACTCAGTTCTATGGTCCCTCAGCCACAAGGCGTCCCCCGGGTACTGACCCAGCTTGACATCGCCCTGCAGAGTGAGCAGAAGGTTGGCACCCTGGTGGGGGGACACAGAGAAAGGATTGTGTGAGGTGCCTGGCAGCTTCCTCCTCATTAGAACCATGCCCTTGGCTGACCCCTACCTTAATGTCTCGGTGAATTTTCCCCTGAGAATGCAAGTGGTGGAGCCCCTGAGGACAAACAGAAGTCTCTGAGGACAGCTACTTTGCACCAATTATCTCTTCTGAGCCCCCCTCAGGACTGGGGCCCCCCACCCAAGCTGCTTCCTCCACCCCTCTCCCCAAACAGGAAGTGACTGAGCCAAGAGGGAAATAGGCTGCTTCCGGTAACAGAACTGGGGGCCCCCCTCCCGCTAAAAACTCCATCCCCTGAGCCAGCCCATCCCAAGGTCCCAATCTCCCACTGGCCAGATGTGTTGGGCCCAAAATGGGTGCTGCCTATGAGCCCCATACCTTCAGTGCCTCCCGGCAAACATAGGCAATCTGCCGTTCTTCCAGGGGCCCAGTGGCTGAAACATACAGAATGAGTGCTGAAGAGAAAGAGCCTGAGGGATGTGCTGACCCTCCCTACCAACCCTGCAGAGTGGGGGAGCAGGAGGCACCACTACAGCAAAGTGATGTTAGCCACATTTCTTCCAGATTCAGTCTGGGAAACTGAGCCCAGAGGAGGACAGTATTTCTCTCAAGGTCACACAGCCAGCCAGAAGCTAAGAGGAGTCCAAGCGCAGCCAGAAGGATGCCTTCCTACCCCTCTGTTGGGATTGGGAAAGGCCATGTCCCATGGAGTCTGGATCTCACCGTGGTAAATCTCCTGCAGTGACCCTCCTCCACAGAACTCCATACAGATCCACAGCCGGTCATTCCTGGGGAGACAGAGCTGGGCTGGCACAATGCGAGACACACGAGGGCTGTCTGGGGTAAGAAGATAAACAACCTCACCTGAGGTAGCTGCCGATGTAGGCCACGACATTGGGGTGGCGGCATTCACGAAGGATGGTGATTTCCTGCTGAAGAGAGCTGATGTCGTCCCCTGGGGAGCACAAGGCATTATGGGGGGCGCACGGATAGCCTAGACTCTGTCCCTATGTGCAGAAGGAGCATAGAGTATTTCTCTCCTCGCGGAGCAGGTGCCAAACCTTAGTTTCTCCTGGGGTCGGCTTCACCGGGGTCTAGGAAATGTCAACTCTCCGCCCCCGCCAGCTCACCCGCCCGCCTCCCTGGAGCACAGAGGCCCCACCCGGGCCCACACCTGGGTCTAGCTTGACGATCTTCACCGCGGCCAGTTCGGACGTGACGGTGTCACGGGCCTAGGGGTGCAGGACGAGAAGCGGGGTGAGGAGGGGGCGGGGCCGGGGTTCCCGCGGCGGGACGGGAAGATGCACCCTCCTCCTGCGCTCCCGCCCGTCCCGCAGCCCCGCGCAGCGCACCTTGTAAACGTCGCCATAGGTCCCGGCCCCCACACGCTGTAGCAGCTCGAAGCGGTCCCGCGGATCCTGCAGCGACACGTCCCGCAACAGCGCCATGGCCCGGCGCCGGACCGGCCGGCGGGCGCAAGCTGCGGAGCCGGCGCGGAGCGGCGCGGGGTGGGGCGGGGCGAAGCGAGCGGGCAGACAGGGACAGCGCCAAGACTCGGAGGCCGTAGGGGCGGGGCCAGCCCGGGGCGGGGCCAGCCCGGGGATGCCCCGCCGCCCGCCTGGCCGAGAGGAGGCGCCCTGGTAGCGCGGGGAAGTCCCCGAAGCAGGGGCGGAGCTTAGGTACCCCTCCCAATTCTCGCCGCGCTACAGGTGCTGAGCATAAAGTTCAAAATCCTAAAACAGCAAAAGCTGATATCCACTCCCGCCCCATCCCCGATTTCTCAGATGAAACACATACATACATCTCTCTTTTTTCTTAACAAAATGCATTTATCTTTCTTGGAACTGAAAAATAAATCTATGTACAAAACAGGAAGAGGCTGGCCCTCCCCCACCCCGTGCAGATTTCCTCCTGGGACCTCAGGGAGGTTCCCAGAGGGCTGGAAGAGGTCCTGCTCTGTTCTTGGGCCAGTTTGGTCAGGAAGGGGGCGAGGCTCAGTATTCACAGATAAGAGTCGGAGCTTCATGTCCTGGACTCCAGGGCTAGGGAGATGAGGAAGATTTCCAAATGCAGGCAGCAATATGTAAGTTCTTTGGGGTAAGGGACTTGGATTCCCAAAGGATGGAACTCTATAAAGTGCGGAAATCTACCCCTAGGGACTGAATGGTCCTTGGTTTCCAGGTAGCAACTGTGCTCTCGGGCAAAGGTCAATCTAGCTCCCAAGTGGGAGGAATGCCTACTGTTGAGGCGTGACTCAGGTTCCTGTCATGGTCCACTGAATTTTGGGGGATTGGACCTGTAAAGATTGGTTGCATGGACCTACAATGAGATTCCAATTGGCCGGCTGGAGGGAGATGACACCTAAATTCTAAGAACTGAGCCAGGGCTCTGGGGCCTGAAGAGGGGCTAAATGACGGCTCCTAGTCACTGCAGGACAGCTCTGGGTCCCCTAGGACTGTGGGTGGAGGCTGGGCTTGAATTAGAGGGCTAGGGTGAAGCCTGCTGGAGTGAGGGCAGGCCTGGGGCCTTGCCGCAGACTCAGTTCAGAGGCCCTTGCGCTGCCGCTTTAGGAAAGAGAGTGTGTAGTCACTGGGTGTGGACACTTTCTGTTTCTTCATCTGCACTTGCGACTGTGCCGTGAGTTGCAGCTTGATGGCGCTCGAGTTGATCTTGGTGGCCACCAGTAGCTCCTTCATGCCTTTCATCTTCTCACTCTGGAAAGTGAGCACTGGGCCCTCTGGGGGTGGCGATGCTGCAGGTGCTGGAGCCTGAGCAGCATTGGTGACTTCCTGGCCACCACGGGTAGTACCTGGGACAGTCCCTGATGTTTTCCTAGGTGGTCCCGACCCTGCACTTTGCCCTGAGCCCGGGCCCTTGTCCAGTGCAGGCTTCTTGGGTGGTGGTGGCTCCTCAGGCTTGGACTCTCTGCGGGGACCACGCCGACGGCCTTCTCGGGCTTCATCCCCCCATGGTTCTTCAGCCTCGGCTGCCTCTGCTTCCCGGCTAACTATGTGCACCTTCTGCCGCACCTGAGCAAAAGCGCAAGCCAAGTGAAAGGTTGATCATCAGTAGGACCTCCAGGCTCAGCTCCTGGCCACCCACCCCTCTAGCAGTGTCCCCTCATCTGTACTCATACACATGCAATGTAACCTCACTCCCCTACGACTACTGTCACCACCTGTAGTTCCCATGCCCTGGGTAGGACCCTCTCACCTGTCCCTCGAAGCGGCCGAGGGACTGCACAAGGAAAGTTGCCCAGCCTACGTGTAGTACTGGTGTGGGGCTACCCTCCTCCCATTTGCAGATGCCATCATAGAATCGCAGCAGGTGGGCAAAGCATTCTGGGTCCTGGAGGGCAGAGCCTTGGCCCTGGGTGCCCTGGATAAGAGGGAAGGCACAGCAGAGGTCACACAGCATGCGGGCCAGGCTCCCTCCACCTGGGCAAAGCCTTAGTTTCAGGGAAGACAAGCACAGGCAGGACCTCCTTGCTTTTATAAAACCAACCCTCAGTGCGGGTGAGGGGGAGAGGGGAGTGTCTTTCCTCAGCTACAGCCTAGCCCAGGTTAGAACCTGGCCGTCAGAGAGATGGACCATCAACCCATTTCCCTAAAAGCTTTAGCTCTAAAACACCCTAAAGTCCTTTAAAACCCTTGCCCAGGGTATGAGCTCCAGCTAAAGAGAATCCCCAATCCTGTCCTTGCAATCCAATCAATGTGCCCAGGAGGAAGGGTGCACCAATGGAGTCCAGCCCTTCACCTGGGCTTGCTCCCCAGTCCGCTCGTCGCCTGTTTCTAGCAGGCTGGCTGCCTCCTTCAGCAGGTTGGGGATGACGTCGTTGGCCACTTCAAAGAATTCCTTGTAGATCTCCTCATCCTCCCGGCAGTAGTTGTAGCTGTGAGAACACACAGGATTCAGTTGACAGTTGTCCCACAATGGGACATCCCACTGACTGGGTGAGAGGCTGGAGTCCTTGTTCACCCAGATGTGATCATGCTAGTCGAGGGCAAGGTTATGGAGTGGGATGTGGGGACTGGACTAGAAGTTGGGCAGAGACAGAAGCACCATGGATAACACAACTGAATATAAAGCAGGAAAAACTAGGCAGAGAGGAGTGACAGACTGGGCATGAGGAGGAGGAGGAGCAGCTAACCAGGGGTTCTCACTTCCCAAGTAATGGTAGCCTTGGCTGTATAGGGGGTGATCAGAGAGGACAGAGCTTGAGACAAGGTCTCACAAGGATGACCAATTGGAAAGTCATAGAGAGAAAGGGCAGGCTGGGACCCTGGCAGGGGAATCCTCACTCTTGGATAACAGTGGCAGTGTCGGCCCAGGCCTGCAGGGCTTCGCGCACATTTCGGTTGCGACAGTGGTAGCCAGCCAGGTACATGTAAGGGTAGATGTGTTCATCCTGGTAGTAGGTCTTAGCCGAGGCAATTCCCTGGAGGATGGAGCAGAGGAACCTCAGGGAGGAAGCCCCCAGCTGCCTCATCACTGATACGCTACAGAAAAAGGATGCTAAAGGGTCCTCCTCCCTGTCTCTAACCCTGCTGGCCCCTTTGTCTGGTATTCCCCACTCCCTCCCACCTCCATCCCAGGCCTGGATCTACAAGCCCACTTGCTAAAGCAAGGGCAGACAGTAGGAGTGGTGACCCCGCAAAACAAGGCCTAGGGAAGAGCAGGGAAACACTCAAGCCTGGGGCAGGTTTCCTCCCCACATGGTCCTGTATAAAGACTTCTAAGCCCGACCATCCCCCTGCCACAATGACCAAGCTAGCATCTCCACAGTGCTACCATAGGCTACAGCCAGGATAACAAAGGGCGGCTGAAACTGCAGGGCTTGTGGCATCAATTCGGGCCCTGCCACTCCTAGGCTGGAGGAGCCAGGGCTCTTCTTAAACACAGAACTACCTTCATTACACACATGCCTTATGCAAAGTAAGGCAGGAAGCACAACACAACGTTCGTCCTTTCCGCCTCTACCCTCTCCATCCCCAGAAAGGAGCTGCTGTCTTCTGAGATGCCCTCACCTTGTGATAAAGGGTGAGTGGGTCTGGCCGACCAGGGGTAGGCTCCAGCTCCTCCAGGTCTGCCAAGTTCCCTAGCGCCATGGGGTATCTGGGAACAGATAATAAACTCAGGCTATCACTCAGTTCCCCGATCCCCCCAAGGCCTATCTGATCACATCCTTCCACTGACCTTTCCAGATGTCCGAGGTCATAGAGCAGCCAGAGCAGCTTCTAGAGCCAAAGGGAGAAAGGCGTGGTAAGTAGAAGGGAGCCCCAATCAGCTAGAGAAGTGACCAGAGGAAACAGAAACCTCCCACCACAGAAGGGCTAGGAGTCAAGACTCACAAAGCCCTTTGTGTGCATTGAGAAGGATCAGTTCTTTGTACAAAAGGGGAAGGGAAGGTCCTGTGCTGGGGCAGTCTCCTCACCTGCTGTAGTTGCAACAGTTCCAAAGAGTCAGTGTGAAGATCGATGGAAGGGTTGATGGCACACACCATGAACGCCACCTCCATCTTACGGTCACAACGCATGTACGATCCCTTCAGGTACAGCCAGCTCTTGGAAAGGGAGAAAAGCAGACGTCTCAGGACGTCCCACCTTGAGCCTGCTCTAGGGCATAGCAACATAAATCAGTTCATCTTCCTCCCCCCCCCCCCCCCCGCCTTGGTACATAAACACAGAGGGACGGTGGGTTGAGGGGAGCCTGGCCAGGGAAGCAGAATCCCTCAGATGACTTAGGCTCACAGAAGGAAAAGGGCAAGATGAAGGGAAAATACAATACCCGCTCAGCCACACCGGCATTGACTGTCTGGCCTCTGCGGTCCTCGTTGCCTTTGCCGTGCCATGTCACCTCAGCTGTCTGCTCCCCGTTGGGCCCAAACACCACCCAAGCATGATCCTCAGACAGGGCCAGATGGACATCTCTGAGACCCAGAGCCTGGCAGGCCCCTACCACTGCAAAGGCCACGCCCGAGCTGTCCAGTTTGGTGCCTGTGGAAGAGGGCAGTCATGAGAGCTCTGTCCTGGAAGAAGGGAGCCATGCCCCCTCTAGCACCCCTCAAGCCTGTGTCCAAGCATCACACACCCTATTCATTACGTTCGCCCTTTTATGCTCACAGCATCTCCCTCCCAATAACCCAACCCCAGAACCTTTCTGGATATCAGGTCCACACAGCCAGAAACTGTCCCTCCCTTTTCTATACCAAGTACTTCTGTTAACATAATGACTTAACCCAGTGTCTATTGTACAGCTATCAGACTGTCAGGGAGAGCAAGCCCATGACCCTGTGAACCCCCCCCTTCCTCATGTTCTGATTTATCTCCGCACCTTTTCCCTCAAAGCTCACAAGAGGCCTCAGAGGCTTGCTCAACACAGTGTACTGAGAGCTGAAGCACTTTGTCCTTAGTCAAGCCCATGCTTCCTTTCAAAATATTTTCAAAGGTTATCATCTTAATTGTCGCAAAGGCACCCACCCATTTGTCCTCTCCCCAATTTGCTACCACCCTCTTTCCCCATATGTTGGGCTGCCAGATCCCTCTGGCTATTCAATGGCAGGGCTGGGACTGTTGAAAGACTGGAGAGTAAGATCTGGCACCAAATGATCAGGTTCCAGTCTCAGCCCTGTCATTCTGACATTCCCCTCTTCAGGATTCTCTTTCCACAGCTGCGAAGGAGAAATAACACCTGCCCCACTGCACAAGGTTTACAAGTCTCAAAAGGGCTATAAGCCATATTGTTCAGACATGAGAAGAAGGAAGACAACATTCATTTGCTCCCCTGACCACCTGTCTGACTCCAACCTGTGATGAAGCTGAAGAGGGACTGGATGTGGGCCCGGTCCTTGAAGTAGGAGCGGCTGAGGCTGTTCCATATGACATCCGAGACCTTTTTTACCAGTTCGCGACTAGAAACACCTCCCTCTCGAGGATAGAGGGAGAGGTCCACAGCGCCACGGATCTGAGCGGTGAATCGGGCATAGAGGGCAGCAATGATGGATAGGTCGGCCACCGGGAAGTAGGTGAGGCCGCCAGGAGGGTCGGGTGCGGGGCTGGGTTGGAAGGTGAGCTCGGGCACGTTGGTGGGGATGACACGGTTGACAGCCAGGAAATGCTCCACGAAGCCCAGGACCAAGGACAGGAGCACCAGGTCAGGCTCCTCTCGGCCCAGCTCTGCAGCAAACAGGCGCACCACGTCGTCGATAGAGCGCAGAGGGAACAGCGTCTTCTGGGCGGCCTTCAGCCCCATGGCGGCGGGCGGTGGCCTGCGGGCGAGCCGAGGGAGGGAGGGTCGGGCTCGGCGAGAGAGCCCCCTCCCAGGCTCGGCTAAGGCTCTACCCTCCGCCACAATTCTGCTTCGCCAGCCGCTTCGTCCTGCGCTCACGGGCGGCGGCTCGGTTCCTGAGACCCTTCAACCGAGACTGTATAGGGCCTTCTAGTTCCTTACAATTCCGGGACCCCCAGCCCCGATGAGGCTGCGTCCCAGAGACCTCTTGGGGACCCTCAAAGGCCGCCCCTCCGGTCCCTACAACCTCGACCCGGCCCTCTGGAGCCTGTCCAGAAGGCAAACCCAAACCAGCCTCTCACAAGTCCCAAGGAGAGTCCTGGCTTCGGTCCCCCGAGCCCACCTCCGCGCTTACATCCCACACAAGGCACCGCGGCGCCCGCCGCCTGAAGCCTTCTGGGAAATGAAGTCCCGCGCCTCCTATGGCCGCACTGCCTGCCGGGAAATGGGGAGTCCTTGCTCACCCGGCTCTCTCTAAACCTGAAAATGACAGCCAAACCCGCAATGGCTTATGGAAGAAGTAGTCCTGCTGCTCCAGGGCGGGTAAGCAGAGCTCCTCCACGATTGGTCATCTAGGATCACGCCAGAAGAAGTTCCTCCGTGACTTCTGGGAAACTGTAGTCCTAGGATTAAACTCTGGCGCAGTTGTGCTGCTGCCGTGTGTGTATATATTATGGCCAGTTTAAGATGTGAGGGAAACTGTTGCTCTAAAATACTACAAGGAGGCTGGAGACCTGGTTCAGCTGTTCAGAGCACTTGTTGCTCTTGCAAAAGACCTGGGTTCAAGTTTAAGTCCCCACACCCACATAGTGGCTCACCATCTGTAACTCCAGTTCCAGAGGACCCATGCCTTTCTCTGACCTCCACCAAGCTTGACATGGTGCACACACATAAAAAGATGCAGACAAAACATCCACACCTTAAAAAGAATGCAAGGCTGAACACAGTACGACAGAGGCAGAAGGATTTTTGGTGAGGTCAAGGCAAGCCTGGTCTATGATCCAATACCAGCCCTTGAAATTAGAGGCGAGGAACTCAGGGTGGACCGCAGAGATGACTCAGAGCTAAGAGCACTGGCTGCTCAGGCTCAGGACCCTGCATTTCTAGTATGTACATGTCTGCTCACAACTGGGTCTTTAGCCCAGTTTTAGGAGGTCCAACGTTCTCTGCTGTCATCTGCAAGCTCCAAGCAGTCACCTTATGCACACACATAGGTAAAATAAAATTAAGGAAGGAAAAGAAAAAAAAAAATCAGAAGCCGGGCGTGGTGGCACACACCTTTAATCTCAGCACTTGGGGGGCAGAGGCAGGCAGATTTCTGAGTTCAAGGCCAGCCTGGTATACAGAGTGAGTTCCGGGACGGCCAGGGCTACACAGAGAAACCCTGCCTCAAAAAACAAAAAACAAAAAACAAACAAAAAAAAAAATCAGGAAGTTCAAGGTCAGTGTTACCTTAGACAGGATCTTGCTTTTTAGTTCAGACTGGCCACAGACTCACAATGTTCCTGCCTCAGCCTCCACCACACTGGGATTATAGATGTATACCATCAGTCCACATGGTACCACCCCTCCCACAAGGCTTCAGGACCTCATCTTAGCTCGTTTCCAAGATGGAGTCTTTTTGTCTGAGACTGAGGCCTCAGTAGATGATTTAGCAGGTGAGAGCCTTTGGCTGTACCAGTAGGAGAACCTGAGTTCAAGTCCCCAGAATTCACTTATACATCTGGAATCTACTTAGCATTGTGGGGCATGGATGGGGAATGGGATCAGTGTGGGGGTCAAAGGGAGGAGGGTCTTTGGGATTTCCTGCCTACTGACGTAGCTGCAGGCTGAGCTAGAGAGCCTGTGTAAAGGGAACAAGACAGAGAGCCATAAGGAAGGACTTTGATCTTTCTGTTTTCCACATCTGAGCAGTTCCTTACACGGGTGCAAAGACACCACACACATACACAAACAGAACCTCTTTCTTCCTTTCTTTCTTGTTTGTTTTGTTTTGTTTTTGTTTTTGGAGACAGGGTTTCTCTGTGTAGCCATGGATGTCTTGGAACTCACTCTGTAGACCAGGCTGGCCTCAAACTCAGAAATCCACCTGCCTCTGCTTCCTGAGTGCTGGGATTAAAGGTGTGAGCCATCACCATCCAGCTACGTCTACCCATGCATTTTAAAGTTTCTTTGATTTTTAAGTTTCTTTGTTCTGTAAAGCTATGAAATTGCTGTCATCTTGGAACACGGAATTTGGATTAACCTAAATTTGTATTCCTGGACCATGGTCACTCAAATTTGGCTCTAGAATAAACTATATAATATTCTCTTTGAAGAGGGGCTGGTCATGGTGGTGCATACCTTTAATCCCAGAACTCTGCATACAAGTTCCAGGCTGGCCATGGCTACATAGTGAGACCCTGTCTCAGAAAACAAACACAAAAATTGGGACTGGAGAGAGGGCTCAGCTGTTAAGAGCACTGACTGCTCTTCCAGAGGTCCCGGTGGTGGCTCACAACTGTCTGTAAATCAGATATCACAGAATCCAATATCCTCTTTTAGCTTCCATGATACATGTGGAAACACAGACATCCATGCAGACAAAACACCCGTACACATAGACTACAATTAAAAACCTTAAAGACAAAAATTAAAATACTAATTATTTTTTACTTATTTATAATTTTTTTGTTTTTGTTTGTTTTTCGAGACAGGGTTTCTCTGTGTAGCCCTAGCTGTCCTGGAACTCACTCTGTAGACCAGGCTGGTCTCGAACTCAGAAATCTGCCTGCCTCTGCCTCCCGAGTGCTGGGATTAAAGGCGTGTGCCACCACACCCGGCTATTTATAAATTTTTATTCCTTAAAGATTTATTTGTTTTATGTAAATACACTGTTGCTGTCACACCAGAGGGGGGCATCAGATTACAGATGGTTGTGAGCCACCAGTGGTTTCTGGGAACTGAACTCAGAAACTCTGGAAGAGCAGCCAGTGCTCTTAACCTGTGAGCCATCTCTCCAATCCCCTAATTTATTATAAAAGGGCTTAAATATATGAATCCAGGGAGTTCTCTAGTCTTTCTACATCGCACATAGGTAATCGAAGCTCACAAAGTTTATAACCTATTTCCAAATGATGTACCAGCCTGCCACAGACTTAAAGCTTAATACTTTTATAAAGAAAATGAGCTTTTTAGCTCCCAACAGCAATTCTGGCGTGGGTCCCTTTGACTTTGTCACCACATGACAGTGCAATAGGAGAGCTGACATAATGAAGCAAGAAGCAAGGGGCACAGAGGCCAGGGCTATCTCTCTGGCCCCTTCGTTTGCCTTTTGAGACAAGGGTTCATCAATCTTGTAGGAGTAATCCTGTGACCCCTGACCTCAAACTTGCTAGGTAGTTGAAGATGACCTTGAACTCCTGATCCAATCTCCAACTACAGGGTACGGCAACCACAGAATGCGCCACTACAGCCAGCCTTAGAATAACTCCACATTACTGCAGAAGATCATTTAGCTGGCCTGTTTGTCAGATTCAGCAAACCAGTCACATCTGAGTCCTGGAAAGAACATGGGATGTGCACAGAAACTGGCTTTCCCAAAATGCGTTGGTCTTTTGTGGTCAGAATCTGTATGCTCTTCTACAGCTGTTATACTAGGTGGCGCTCTGAACTCAGGTTTGCATTGATTCTGCTATGTACTTCAAGCCTTTTAAAATCGGTGTTTTGTGGGCAGGGTGTTGGAAACTTTGGGCAATTGTAGCTGCTCTTGAGTGGCCCATATTCTTGAAAGTTACTTCATACAGCTTTTATCTGTGGTTTAGGTGGTCAGCCAGGATGCTGCTGCTGAATATCTCCTCTCAGGCACCGGCTGTCAAAAGTGGATGATGAATTTCACTTTCTTTTTCTTTTCCCTGAGACAGGGTTTCTCTGTGTAGCCCTGGCAGTCCTAGAAGTCACTCTGTAGGCCTGGACTCAGAGATCCACCTGCTTCTGCCTCCCTAGAACTGAGATTAAAGTTGTGCACCACTGCCCAACCGACCGACTTCCCACTTTCTAAAGGAAGTCATGTCGGTTAGAAGCAGCTGTTGAGGCTATGCCTGGGGGCGTGACAGCTGCTGAAGGTTGTATGTTTGAATCAGTCGTGGGAATGACTAACAGGTTTTCCCATGAAGCGAGATGTCTTAAGCCACGGCACAGTGTGCCTGTTGTTAAGGGTTATTGCTGTTATAGACCAAGGGAAATTGGAGAGAGGAAGTACATTGCAGATGCCAATCTAAGTGTTCTCAAACTGATACTGTTAAAAAGGAGGCCCAGAGAGAAGGGTATTTCTGGACCAACAGATGCTGTACCTTGGTGGTTAGACCTCAAAGAGCTGGCAGAATCCATAAGGTTTTCAACTCCTCTGAAGATGGCATCCCCGAAATGTTGTCAGGAAGCCCTTAAACAAAGCAGGTAAGAAGCCCCCATGATTCAGCAACTTGGTACTCCACGTTGTTCTGAAGAAACAGTGCACGAAGACAAGGAGCATGGTACAGGGCAGCCTTGGCCTCTGGCCAGAAGTGTGAAGGAAGAAAAATGCCAGGAGTGGACTGGCAAGGTATGGAGGCCATGCTCACTGAGAGGACTCCTAAGACTTAGTCCAGTCAAAACTAAGCCTTTATTGTTTTTTAAGAGTTATTTATTTATTATATGTAAGTACACTGTAACTGTCTTCAGACACTCCAGAAGAGGGTGTCAGATCTCATTACGGATGGTTATGAGCCACCATGTGATTGCTGGAAATTGAACTCAGGACCTTTGGAAGAGCAGTCAGTGCTCTTAACCACTGAGCCATCTCTCCAGCCCCCCAAAACTAAGCCTTTAAAGGTAGCAAAGAAAGCCAGGCAGGAGGGGGTGCACACCTTTAGTCCCAGGACTTCAGAGACAGAGCCAGACTCTCAGGGTTCCCAGCAGATCTGGTCTAGAGAGTTTCGGGATGGCCAGGGCTACACGGAAAACCACGTCTTGAAACGCCTCTCTGCAGAAGAGTCATGGTCAGATTGAAAGGGAGAGAAGCAATCTCCTTTATCTTCCCAAGCTGGACTCACAGGAACCTTTTATCTGTCTGTCTAGATCCTCCTTCTTTGTGGTGGACACCCTAACAACTCAATCCTGTGAAATAATAACCCAGAGTCACTCAGAATTATGCTAATCTCTTGTGGGGGCAGCAGCAGCACCCACCCCTCCCCCAGTGATGACATAACATACTGCTAGGGGGTCCCATGTCATTGTCTCCTCCTGCTGCTCCTTTCTGCTTTTAAAATTTTGATTTATGCCGGGCAGTGGTGGCACACGCCTTTAATCCCAGCACTCGGGAGGCAGAGGCAGGCGGATTTCTGAGTTTGAGGCCAGCCTGGTCTACAAAGTGAGTTCCAGG
>NC_034590.1:117727446-117732783 GCF_900095145.1 Mus pahari | reverse complement strand
GTAGCTGTCTTCAGACACTCCAGAAGAGGGCATCAGATCTTGTTACGGATGGTTGTGAGCCACCATGTGGTTGCTGGGATTTGAACTCCGGACCTTCAGAAGAGAGGACCTTCAGAAGAACAGTCGGGTGCTCTTACCCACTGAGCCATCTCACCAGCCCCCCTCCTCCTTTTTCTAACATTTATTTAAGGCATTAATGCCACAGAGGACTCGTGTCAAGGTCAGAGGACAACTTTTGAGATTTACTTCTCGGGCTGGAAAGATGGTTCAGTGGTCCTTGCAGAGGACCCAATTTAGATTCCCAGCACCCACAAGGGGGCTCACATCAGTCTGTAATTCTGTTTCCAGGGAATCTGATGCTCCCTTTGGACCTGAGCAGGCACCATGCATGTATGTGGTGCACAGATATATATGTATATTTATGTATGTATATACATATATATATATATAATAAATTTTTAAAAATCTAAAATAAGGAAAAGTTTCAGATGACCCAATGACACCATCTGAACCACAAGCACACATGATGTACATACACACAGTAAATGCACATGATGCACACACACACAGACAAAATCTCCATGTATATAAGATAAAAAGAACTTTTTTGTATGTAAAGTATGAAAAATTGCCGAGCAGTGTGGCGCACGCCTTTAATCCTAGCACTCTGGAGGCAGAGGCTGGTGGACCTCTGGGTTTGAGTCCAACCTGACCTACAGAGCCAGTTCTAAGACAGCCAGACTACACAGAGCAATTCTGTTTTGAAAAACAAGCAAGCAAAATATTGGGGAAATTGACTTTTCAAAAACTGTAACTAAGCCGGGCATGGTGGCGCACGCCTTTGATCCTAGCACTCCGGAAGCAGAGGCAGGCGGATTTCTGAGTTCAAGGCCAGCCTGGTCTACAAAGTGAGCTCCAGGACAGCCAGGGCTATACAGAGAAACCCTGTCTCAAAAAACAAAACAAAACAAAAACAACCCTAACTAATGGTTAGCTAAGACACTTCGCTGGGTAAAAGCACTTGTCAGACAAAAGCCTGAGGGCCTAACTCTGATCCCTGGAGCCCACTAAAGGTCACGGAGGCCTGACTCCCAAAAGTTATCTCTGACCTTCACACCTGCAATTACAAAAACAATTTTAAAAATGTAATTAAAAGTACAAAAAACGTAAGAACTTGGAAATGAGAGTAGAATTTGGTCGACTTTTTTTTAATTATTATTTTAAGATTTATTTATTTCATTTATATGAGTACACTGTCACTGTCTTCAGACACCAGAAGAGGACATCAGATCTCATTACAGGTGGTTGCTGAGAATTGAACTCAGGATCTCTGGGAGAGCAGCCAATGCTCTTGGCCGCTGAGCCATCTCTCCAGCCCTTGGCCAACTTTCTGTGTCAGGGCAGAGCAGTCTTTTCTCCAGTTTGATGAGGGATGGGTTTACGTCTTAACTTGCTAGAACATCCTTTTCGTCTGCTCCACGTCTCAGTCAGACCCTGTGCTTCCCAATGGATAGAAGAGACAGTTTCCAAACAGCTTGGCAGCGTTTGGCATTGCCACTGCACCAGAGTCTCGCTAGAACCTTTTGTGAGATAGGATTTTATTTTGCGTGTATAAGTGCATGTTTCTATGTGCACCGTGTGTGCGCCTGCTGCTCAGACATCACATGAAGACAACAGATGCCCTGGAACAGTTATGGATCATTGTGAGCCACCACGTGGGTGCTGGAACATAGTTTGGGTCTGACTCTCTAGCCCACACTTCTCAGGCCCTCTAATTCTGCAGCGCATCTGCAATCTCATTCTCAACCACACGGGGGTACCCCATCTTCTTGACCTACTTTCCCTCCAGCTTTATGGTCTGCCCTTGTCCCAGGGTTTAGAACTTACCCTCTGTCTCAGTCTGGAGGTCTGGATGCTACCCAGTCATGGAACCCCTGGCTAAGAACAGGTAAAACACCCGTAAGCCCTTCCCACTTCTTAGATGCCTTACATGTTCCAGCGTCAGAGCTGCAGAGGCCCTTAGCCGGCCTCAGATCTACTCCTACCCATTCCACTGACTATACCTTCAAGGTGGTCTTCTACCAACTGCAAACCTGAACTCTAAGGGTCTCTGATGCTGGCTGGGTTTGCTTGAAGGCAAGAGAAGGGAGAGGGTGGGCACAGAGTAAAAAGAGAGAATTGCCTTCAGGCCTGAATTTCTGCTCAGCCATAGCCAAAGTTGTCTTGGGCAGGCTACGGCTACAGACAGTATGGGGCACTATTCCCTTCCTGGTAAGATTCTAGGGTACCACCCTCCTGGGGAGGCTACCTAACACTGCCTTCACATCTGTAAGCCATCCTTTCATTATCAAACTGTACCCATTTACTCTCTTTGAGCAAGTCTGTCTGTCTATCAATCAATCTATCTATCTATCTGAGACAGGATTTCTGTATAGCCCCGGCTGTCCTGAAACTTGTTCTGTAGACCAGGTTGGCCTCAGACTTAGAGATTTTCCTGCCTCTGCCTCCTGAGTGCTGGAATTGAAGGTTTATCTTGTCTCTGTGTGTAACACTGTGTGTGTGCCTGTACCTAGAGGTCAGAAGAGGACAACAGATCCCCAGAACTGTCCTTATAGATGGCGGTGAAGCACCACATGATTGCTGGTAATTGAACCCAGATCTTTCAGAAGAGTGATCAGTGCTCTTAACCAATGAAGCATTTCTTTAGCCCCTGACATCCGGTTCTTGGATCTGGGAAGATGGCTGGGTTGGTGAGATTCTTCTGTGCAAGCATGAGACCCTGAGTCTGGTCGCTAGAGCCCAGGTGAGAAAGCAGGTGGGGTGGATCTTAGAGTCCCAGCTCTTCAGAGGGGAAAACAGATTCCTGGGATGGTTCAGTGGGCCAGCCTGAGGATGGCTACCAACTCGGAGGATAAGGAGAGATCCCATCTCACAACCCAATGTGGCTGAGTATAGGGCACACATGTTTAACTCTATCAGAGGCATTTTTAGTCATTTTGAGGTAATCCTGGGCTACAAGCTGAGTTCCAGACTAGCCATCACAGATACATATTTAAGACCCTGTCTCGAAAAAAAAAAACATAGACAGCAACCAAAACTAACCAATGAACCAAGCAACAACAAAAAAACCCGCCCAAAATCACAGCTCCTGGAGACCATCCGAAATTGCCCTGTGGTCTTGTTGAGGGCACGCACATGCTCACAAAGGCCAGCTCTCAACGGTCCATGATCCCAACCGCTCCTCCTCCTTCCATACTCCCATTTTTTCACAGCAAGACAGACCTAGGCAGGGAGGCCAGCAGCTTATAAAGTTGGCTTTATTGGTTCTTGCCACATCTTGGAGCGTCAGAGCCCATCCCTCCCGGGAATATGGCGTTTAAAGAGATAAATACTTCTTTCACTCCCCACCCTGTAGCAGGGCGAGGTTTAATAAAAATAGCAATATAATAACAATAATAATGACTGTGATCAATAATAAAATGCCCCCTATGTTCCCCTAATACACTTGGTTGATTGAAGCTTCCAGAAAAGGACCCCCCTTGCTGGGACGGGCCAAAGTGTGCCTGGAGATCTTTAGTGGTCCCCACAGGGTGACTATCTCCCACCAAGAAGCCCTTATAAATACCCTCCCATCCCCTCCCTGCCTAGGAACCATTTTTCCTGGACGGATAAGCTAGCAACAGTCCTGCTCTCAATCCCAATCCCACCCTAGAGAAAAGCTCTGGGTCTGGGTTCTCCCCTGGCTCACTCTCCCTCCTCCCCTCCTCTCTCCAGCATCCTCCTCATCACGTGTTTTGTCCTTCTCTCCTCTCTTTAGGTAGCATCCATCTCCTGATTACATCACTTCTTCTTCTGCTTCCTTTGCTCCCCTGCCTTCTCTCCTCTCTCACTTGCCTCATTCCCTCTTTTCTATCCTTTCCCTGTCAATCAGAGCCCATAACCCAGTCTGACCCTGAGCGGAGACCTTGCGTGCTCCACATCTGCCTCAGCCTGGGCCAGGCTGCACAGACCAGACACCAGCATACTCCCAAGGACCTGCCCCTCCATTCCTTATCCTGACTCCTAACAGCTTCCCTGGGACTGGCCCTGTGAAGCACAGCTTTGGCACAATCGTCCCTGGGCACCAGAGCCATGGCACTCCCAGAGGCCAGTGTAGACCAGAGTTGGAAGCCCAGGGGAATAGCAGGAATAGGGCAAGGAGTCAGACGACCCCTATTCCTGGGGACCCAGGCGTGCCTTGCTCTTATCCCTCCACCCAGGCTCTCCCTGAGTCTGAATTTCAACACGTCCCGGACCAGCCGGAGTATGGCATCCTGTAAGCTCTTTGCTTTCTCATTCCTTCTGTCTTGGGAATGGGGTGGGCACTGCCAGAGGGCATCAGGGGGAGCTCTCTGACTCAGGATCTGGAGGGAGACTTCGGGGCCGTTCTGAGACCTGGAGGGAAGAACAGGAAGTTAGATGAGAAAAGGGACAGAGGTCTCAAAGGACCCAGCGCTTGCAGGACCCTAAAGGAAACTACACTGAAGGTTTTGGGGAGGAGTCCTCATAGAATCCAAAACTGTGGCGAACAAACACAGAGTATTGTTCATTCACTCCATCCCACATTCAGCCAAAACCATGTTTTAGTGCAGGCAGAAAAATGAAAACTGACCCCAACCATCATGGATCCCTGGCTGAACAACAGACAAGCATGGAGGACAGGCCTCGGCAACCTGGGTGCAGGCACATGTGCATGCCTGCAATCCCAGCACTCAGAAGGCAGAGGCAGGCGGGAGAACCACATGTTCAAGGCTAGCCTGAGCTACATGAGACTATTTTTAAAAGGGGAGAGAAGTAAGGGAGAGAGAGAGGCAGGAAAGGAGGGAGGAAAGGGAAGGGAAGGGAGGAAAAAGGGAAAAAGGAAAGAAAGAAGGCCACAGCACAGGAGCCAAAACAGTAGAGGAGGTGTTGGTAGCAGTGACACTTGACCATGTGGCCAAAACTGTGTTAAAGGTAACAGTGGCGGCGGGCGGGCAGGCGGGCGGCCTGAGCTCTGAAGGCAGGAGAAGCTTTTGGAGGAGAGAGAACAGCAGAGGCAAGAGTTTGACATGTAAAAGAAAATGGCAGGTTGGGGTTCCGAGTGGCTTTGGTCTGACTGGACTGTAAGGGCGGCCGGAGGGTGAGTAAGGGCCTCCCCAGCACCTGTTTCCATATAAATCCCTCCCCATCCTTAGGGTGAGTCTCTGTTAAGAATGTAGCTTGAAGCCGGGCGTGGTGGCGCACGCCTTTAATCCCAGCACTCGGGAGGCAGAGGCAGGAGGATTTCTGAGTTCGAGGCCAGCCTGGTCTACAAAGTGA
>NC_034590.1:117722712-117726716 GCF_900095145.1 Mus pahari | reverse complement strand
GCACACGGAACAGACACGAGAGACGCTGTCTTAGAGACAAGGACCAGCCTGGAGCACACGGAACAGACACGAGAGACGCTGTCTTAGAGACAAGGTGGAAGGAAAGACCCAGCTCTTGTTAGTGTCCTCTGCCCTCCGCATGTGCAGTGTGGCCCGCTGCAGGCGTGTATATCCCTGCACCCACACACCTGTTACACACACAATCCCCAGAGCTCTGTTACGGGGCGCACCTCCCATGCGTCTGGCACTGTGAGGTACCATCACCTCACACACCTATCACAGGGACACCTTCAGTTTGCAGGTGGGACAAGCTCAGGGGGAGTGATCTTCCCTGATTGGAGCATACAGCTAGGGCTTGGTGAGCCGAGATTTGCAGATGTGTCCACCTGTCTCAGAGTGACTGTTTCCTGTCCCAATGCAGAGCTTACCCAAAAAGTGCCTAAACTTTGAATGGGGGAAGGAAAGTCCTGCTCACCTGTATCAGGGATGCTGCAGGGCTCAGGGACCCCTGGGGGCAGGACACTGATTCGCTGGACAGAGATGTCCAAGGTTTCCTCTTCACTATGGCAAGAGTAGGGAGACAGAAGGACAAAGTGCCTGAGTCAGACCTAAGGACTTGGAAGGAGTGGTAGGGTGGAGGAGGCATGGAGTCCTGGAGGATGGAGGGCTGCCCTTACGCGGGTCTGTTTCTCCAGGGAGACCATCACTGCCCGTGGACACTGGCCGCCGAAATGCCTCTGAGAAGCTGTGGGGCCGCTGCGGTCCGGAGCTGCGGGCACCTCTGCTCTTCTGTTCCTGAGCCTATGGGGAACAGTGTAGCAGGACTAGGACCAGGAAGCTCACACCATGGGAACTCAGCTTCTGGCAAGGATGTACTGAGGTCCGGGTGTCAGAGGGATGAGTCATCTGCCTCAGCAGCCAAGCAATCAACAGAAGCCTGTGATTGGACCAACGGCTACAGGGAGTTTTGTGATTGGCTGCAGAGGACTCACCCGGGTCCGGTCCCTGGTGCTGGGCCTTCCCTCGGTAGGGCCCACGTGTACCAGGTGGTTGAAGTTGGTGGGCGGTGAGATGAACTTGGAGCGCACAAAAGGGTCCTTCAGCATCTCCCTGGAGGCAGAGGGGGTGTAGGAGCAGGGCTTGCAAGCAAGCCTCACCCCACCCCCTAGAACGTCCCACCCAGCAGCCTCAGCCACACCAAACGCGAGCACCTGCGCTGCTGCTGTCGCAGCTCCTCAGACACCCGGAAGAAGAAGCGGCGCTTGCTCTTGGTGCGGAACAGCTGGCGCCGGCTGTTGTCCGTGAGGTCGGGAATGTCAAACTCGTCCTTCTCTGTGGGAAGCCAGGGAGGTGCTCACATGTCCCGGCCGGCCGGTGCACAAGCTCACACTTGTGCATAGGCGAACACACACAGATTTAGGCAGGCTATACTCCCTCACCTGCCAATGGATTCCTGAGGTAGGTCAGGCGGACCTTCTCGGTGCCATAAAGGAACAAGGAGCCTTCTGGATTCAGGGGTCTTACCTGAGACAGAAAACACAGAGGTCAGGCCATGTCACCCACTGCACCCGGCCCACAATCTGGGTTGACCTTCACCTTCTTGAGTGGCACAGTCTGTACCCATTCTGCTCTCCTCACGTCAAACACATCAATGGCGTTTTCACTGAATACTGTTAGGTAGGGTGCTGTGTAACCTGTAGGTGGGAAACAGCCTGTACTGTGTAGCCCTGGGCAAGCCAGGTCCCTCTCTGAGCCTGTTTCTTCTGTCCCACAGGGAGGCCTGCCCCGCCCAACTCCATAACAGATGAGATAATAGCCAGCCCTCACTACATGCCCACACAGTTGCAAATGCTTGGCATGTTTGTCCTCTCTTAACTCTCCGGCAGCTCCAGGTAGGAACAGGTACTATAATCACCCTGATCTTGGACATTAGGTGAGGTAATGGAAATCTCAAAAAGCAGTGGTCAAGGTCATACAGCTGGGGAGGGACAGGAGACACGGCCAGTGGCAATCTGTGTTACACGTAACCCAAGGCCTCACCACAGACGAGCCTCTGCTCAGAAAGGACACTGTCCCCCGTCCTTCCTCCAGCCCATCAGATTGGCTACAAGTGACCACACCAGCCCATACCTCTCCTCTATTCATTTGTTCATTCTCAACAAGCATAGCCCCCAGGGTGTGCCTGCCCAGGCTGGCTGGCTGAAGGACCCAATCCTAGCCTGTTCTACAGGCCCCAGTGCACAAACGCAGTCACAAAGGGAATGACAAGAGCCAGAACAGAGGTCTGAACCAAGAGGTGGCATGAGAAGGAGTCAGAGTGCAGTGGTGGGGAGGGAGGGAATCATCAAAGGTGGTGCTCAGGGTGCTTGGAATGCGATGGTCGGTTACAGAGCGGCTAACTAACACTCAAGTTGGCCAGATACAGAATGGAGTGAGGAAGGCCCTAGGCAAGCTACTCAGGACACAATATAGTCACGGGACCCCAGGGTCTGACCCCACCCTGCCAGGGCCTCTACTAGCCTTACCCCAGCCAGTGGGTGCTGCTGGCCACAGCAGCTCATGGCTTCGTGACTTGCGGCCAGCGCTATCCACGTAGACGCCAGCAGTGGCGAAGAGCAGCAGAAGCTCGCTGAGGCTAAGCTCCACAGCACCCAGTGCCTCCCCTAGGCCCCCACGGGATGCAGGCAGCTCCTCGGCCACCAGGCCAGTTCCCAGTGCTAAGGGTGCAGCCTCATTGAGCAGCGGGTAGAGCGCGAAGGTGCCTGCGGCGCCCACACAGAGCCGATCACCCAGCAAGCCCAGGCTCTGCACAGGAGCTGGTGCTTGCAGCTCTCGGATGCGGCGCTGCCAGGGCCCTGGTCCTGGGCCCAGCTGGTAACAGAGAACTTGGCGTTTGACTGCCACACAGAGCACTGGAGTGCGGGCCTGCAGGATGCGCCCGGCGACCAAAGCCTGACAGCCACGGGACTCAGGGATCTTGGCACCGGCCACCTCAGCACTCTCCAGTTCGTCCAGGGCGAAGAGGCGCACACTGGGGCCACGGCCACAGAGCACAGCCAGGAGGCCAGCTGCAGAACTCACAGCCAACCGCTGCACCCGGCGGCAGTCTCCCACCTGGAAGATGTCTGTGGTGTTGGCAGGAGAGAGGAGCGTGTGGGTAAGCAGCAGTGGCTGCCTGTGCTGCCCAGCTCACCCACACCCGGGCCAGCCCTCTGGTACCATTGCTGTGAAGATGGATCACAAACAACCCCTCCTCAGTGCCCAGGGCAAGCCGTTCTTGGTCTGACAGAGGAAGAGAGGTCAGAGGTCAGAGACACCTTCCAGTGACACCTGTCCTTACTGGTCTTCAGCTTCTCTTGAGGCAACAGGAATGGTGACCCACACATTGCTGACACACCCCATCCTTAGCCCCTTCTTGCTCACAGTTTATACTGGCTGTAATAAGAAAGGGCCTTAGTGACTGGGGTCAGGGTTGAGTGCCACTATCTTGGGCTGTGGCATTCTGGGTAAGCCTCACTCTCTCCTTATATAATCCTCCATCTCTGGTTCCTAACTGACCCAGGGGACCCATAGCCTCTGTGTGACCCCTGACTGGGGTACCTACAAGTTGGAGCTGGCTCAGGGCCTCATGAACCTTAGACAGCTCTGCACCACCCCTTGCCCACCCGGCTGCCAGAAAGTAAGTCATCAGAGCCTCATTTGTCTTTCTGTGGAGACTGTGTCTTACTCCATCATCCAGGCTGGCCTACAACTCACTATGTAGCTCGCTAGAGCTGGCACGAGTCTGAGGTAATCTTCCTGTTTGGTTGTTGGTGGTGTTTTACTGAAGCAGGATCGTATATATTATATAGTGCAGGCTGCACCTGACTCCCTACGTGGATGAGGCTGGCTTTGAACCTGCATCCTCCTGTAGCCCCTCCCCAGTGCTGGATTTACAGGTGTGTGTGGCACCGTCCCCAAGTCCAACTTGTTTGTATATGTGTGTATAATTTTTTTTTTTTTTT
>NC_034590.1:117688705-117721742 GCF_900095145.1 Mus pahari | reverse complement strand
AAAAACCAAAAATAAATAAATAAATAAATAAACAAACAAATAAAAAATAAATACAAACAAAACCAAACAATAACAACAAAAGAGAGAGCCAGAGCCCACAGCAGTGAGTGGGAGAAGCCAGGCTGCCTGGCTCAGAGGCTGTGTGCCTGTGCAAGGTGGAACCTACAGCTGGTAGCTGAGAGAATGGCTGTTGCGCTTGTGACTAGTCTAGGCCAGTGCCTCCCTACAGGCCTGACCTTCCCCTTAGGCCACTCAAGAGTGACAGCCCTCAGCACACGACTTACCAATGACAGCAGCACAGAGCGCATGAGGCAGTAGTGGCAGCCCATTGTCATAGGCCTCTTTGAGTGTATACACCGGCCGGGGCCTTGGACGTGCATCCAGTAGCAGTCGCTGCAGCTCCCCCAGCACCTGAAGCCAACGCTCCCGCTCCCCCTCATTCTCCGCCAGTAGCAGCACAGTACATGTGGTTGGTGGCACTGTCAGCTGGGAAGCTGTCACCTGTGGACAAGGAGTCAGGCTGGAGGGCTACGGCCAAGAGCCAGCAGCCACCTGACCTCCTTTCTCCCTTCACCTGCTGATGTTTGTAAGCTGGCTGTAGTGCTAGGCAGGGAGTAAGCCAGACAGGGTGTCAGATGAGCAATGGCAATTCCCGAGCCTAGTGACGGGCACCATAACGGGAAAGATAAGCACTGTAAGAATGCAGAGTGGAATCCCTGAACCGGGCCTAGGGGACAAGCCTACCACCCAGTGTTAGCGAACCTGGGGACAAGGTACTGGGCCTGGAGGGTGCTGGCAATTGTGTGCAGAGGGATGAGACTAAGGAGGAGGCTTTAGACAAGAACACAAGGCTAGAAGGAACAAGGCATAGCCGGAGGAGTCGGGGACTCCAAGGTGGAGGGTGGATGGCTGAGGGCATCTGCGTGCTCAATGGTCAGGTGGCTCAGAGCACTGCTTGAGAGCCTCCTGAGGGTACTGGGAAGCCACCAAGAAACAAAGCAGGAAATAGCCAGATTGCTGTGTGGCAAGCTCATGGTGGCTATGGACAGAGGGCAGAGGGACAGAGTGGAGATACAGCAGTAACCAAGACAGGGTCAGCACATGGAGAGAGATGGAGGCTGGGCCCATCCTGCCCTGAGCGCTCACCCTGAAGATGCGTGGCAGGTCCTTGGATTGGGCATGGATGACATCTGGGGCCAAGACAGGGGTGGCTGAGAACTGGGGGTCCCTGGGAGGTACAAAGGACACATGAGACACTGCCCTGAATGAACTACTCACTACCCATGACTTGTCCCGTGTCACTGTCTGGGACCTACCTCAGATCCAAGGCCTGCAGGAGGACCCCGCTGGCCAGGCCGCCTCTAGGGTCAGGAGCATCAAAGAGCAGCAGGCGGGAGTCACTGAGAGCGGCGAACACCCGCTGCCAGCCCCGACGGACGCCCGAGGGCCGTGGCACCTAGTGGGAAGACAGGCATGGAGCGCTGCACAGGGCCTCACTCCCACGCC
Organism: Mus pahari; assembly: GCF_900095145.1. Lineage (NCBI taxonomy): Eukaryota > Metazoa > Chordata > Mammalia > Rodentia > Muridae > Mus > Mus pahari. The sequence continues at coordinate 117,720,236 of NC_034590.1, read as the reverse complement.
CATCCTCCTCAGCCCTCAGCCACAGCTCACCGACAGGAAGCCCTCATAGGCAGTCCCTGTGCCTGTTTCGGGGTGCACCCCCAGGGCTGTGCGGAGGAGTTCAGGGGGCACAGGGCAGGGTGGGGCTTGTGACGCACAAGCTGAGTGACAGAAGTAGCCACAGGCTGTGGAGAGATGGAGAGTTTGGGAGGGATGAAGCAGGTCAGGCAGTCTGAATGAGCCTTCCCAGACAGCTCCCTTGGGGCTAACGCCACCTGAACTGTCACCCACTGCCATCGAGTGAGAAAGGAGTAACTTAGTAGGGGAGTTTGATGAAAGACATGGGTTCTGTCAGGTTGAGAAGAGCCTGGGTGTGTCAGGGTCAGATTCAGGGGCTACAGTGTGAGGGGAGAGCCTGAAGGACAAGGGTTCTTACTGTCACAGCCTAGGCCCTGGCGGCCCAGGCCCAGCATCAGTGAGGTGCAGCGGAGACACTTGGTAGGGGATGGAAAACTCCGGGGACGCAGGGTGTGTGAGCCGGGCTGTGAAGAAGTACACGCTGTCAACATGCCCCAGCGCCTCCCAGTACCCTGTGCACCATCTCAAAGGGTCAGGTAGTCAAGAGGCTGAACCAGTCCGCAGTGTCAACTCTGAGCGTCTGGGAGGCCACGTCAGAAAACCAGCACCAGCACCAGCTAAACATGGCCTGATAGGGTCCCACCAGTGTCCCAGAGGGATTATGGGGACGGGCTGAATGGCTCGGTATCCCACTGTCCTGCCCCTCTGGCCACTGACCTTAGCAGGAGGACCTTCGGCAGGGGTCGTGGTGGCAGGCACCCTGGGGAACACACTCTGCAGAAAATGGATGAGAGAGTGAGGAGGGGGGGTGGAGAAGCCCAGCCCTGCCTGAGGACCTGCGTGGATCCTCACCCCCATGCGCAGACTGCGGCGGCCCTCTGGCCTCAGCTCTGCTTCAGTTCCAGACCTTGGGCCCTCTCCTGAATTGCCAGGGTCCTTGGCAGAATCCTTCTGGGAATGAATGAAGAAAGTCAGGGCCACAATATTTCTCATCAGGACTCCTCCCCAGCTAGTCCCTCTGCCTGGACCTTACCTCTGTGTTCCAGAAGGACAGGATAGGGATGAGGGAGGTGGAGGGCCTGGCTTCTGTAGACAGAGGGTAAAAGTTACTGACATTGTTGCCCCGGGACTAAGGGACCAGGGTGGGTGGGGGCTCAGTTTCCACCTCAGTAAGATACAGGTGTGGCACACAGCAGTGTTCAGTGAGAGCCGAGTGACCGACAGGTCCCGTGTGGGAGGGACAGAGTTCTCTCATCTATGTGCAGCTGTCACAGGTTCTTACTAGTATTCATGATTGGCTTCAGGGTAGGCACTCACCCCCGGGTCCTCGAGCTTGAAGTTCCTCCCGGAGCTCAGCCACCTCCTGCTGTAGGGCCTGGCTTTGCTTCTCAGCCTCCTGCAGGCGACTGGAGGAAAAGGGCACTGGCTCACCACAGGCCTCTGAATGAACTCCACTCAGGTAGTATCCGCCCGTGGCCTCACCGTTCAGCCTGCTGCTGAGCCTCCTGCACCTGCGTCAGCCGCTCCTGCAGACTCTGCTTGGCACGGATCTCAGCTTCCAGTGCTGACTGAAGCTCTAGCCGGGCAGAGGCCTCCATCTTCTGCAGCCTCCGAGCCTTCCACTGGTGATCCTGGGGGCAACCGAGGGGACCCCTGTAAGATGCTTTCTGGGACTGACAGCTTCAGAGACTCCCTCCCTTCCCCCTTTCTTCCCACTAAAACATGCCTCGCATGCCGCCTGGACAGACTCAAGACCCAACCCTCCTCACCCCTCAGCATAAACCTGGAGCTTTGGGGGATGACAAGATGGCTCAGAAGACAGAGGTATGCTGCCAAACCTGGCAACTTGAGTTCAATCCCTGGGGATTCGCATGGTAGGAGAGAACTAACTTCCTGTAAGCTGCCTTCTGACCGCTGCGTGTGCACACACACACACACACACACACACACACACACGCCATGGCTCATGTGCATGGGGCTCACCAGAGGCCGGGTAGGGAGTGTCTGGGTGCCTACATTCCTCAAGGACTCCAGCTCCTCAGCCATCTTAGTAGCCAAGGCCTGCAGGTAGCCTCTCGAGACCTTCTCGTCATTCACCCTGAGTAGGAATGGGCTGTGTGTCATGGTCCAGGTCCTCAGCCATCCCATGCTCCACCAGGCTCCATGTCTCTACCACGAGGCTCCATGTCCCTACCACCAGGCTCCACGTCCCTACCAGCTGAGGATGTCAGCAATCTGAGCCTCCCAGTTGCTCTCGGTCTCCCGGCGTTCACCCTCCAAACGCTGCTTGCTCTGTAGCTCCAGCTCCAGCTCTTCTGCCAGCTGAGGCCACAGAAGACGGGGGGGGGGGGTCAGTCTCCGTGGCCCAATTGCCCACCCCCTGCTGGTCTCCCCACGCACGGATCACCTACCATCCTGAACCCTGTAGAAACCCACAACCCACATGCTACAGCAGCTGGGACCCTGGAGCTCTGCCCTGACCCTGCTGGCACCCAGCCTGTCCCTTGTCTGTCTACCCTTCTCACCCGTTCCTGCTCCCGGCTCAGCCGCTGGTTTTCCTCCTGCAGTCGGCACAGAACCTCCTCTTTCCCAACACTAATCCTGGGAGGAGAAGGCCGAGGAGAAGGAGCTGACTCCCAGGCTGGCGTTGCCCTGTCCCCCTGGCTGCTCCTATCCTGCACTCACCCTTGGCTGCAGGCATGCTCCAGCTGCTCCCTCAGAGCTGCCACTTCCTTCCTCAGCTGGGCCTCTTGAGACTGACCCTCAGGAGATCCTATGCCGTTGGTCTCAGGGGCTGCATGGACGGTCTTGACCATGTGGAGAGGGGGCAAGGCAGGGGCTTGAGAAGCCATGGTCTACCCCACCCTGGGACAAGGGTCTGCTCCGAGGACTCTAAGGGAGTGTCTGCTGCCAAGGGGGAGCAGCTTCCATACCTTGGCCTGTGAAGACTCTTGTTTACATTGTCCCTGGAGCCGCGTTATCTCCTGACTCAAGGTGGTCACCTGGCCTTCGAGCTGTGATGGGGCACAGGGACAAGGTAACGTCAACTCTGACCATCTAACCCTCTTCGTGTCATCCTGACACAGACTCACATCCAGCAGCAGACACAGGTAGCCCCAGGTGCCCATCTCACCACCAGGCTCTGTGCAATGTGAGCAGCCCCACGGGGTGCTAGCCACATGGGTCCCCAGAACTCTGAACTCTCCCCCTCCCTCCCCAGCACCAACCTCTCTCCGGACAACCCAGGCTTCCTCCAGCTGGGAGTTCAGGGCCTGGATCTGGCTGGCTGCAGCTGCCTCTCTCTCCTGGGCTTCCCACAGCCTCTGCAGGAATTCTTCCTGCCGGTTCTGCGCTTGGCATAGTTCAGCATCCTGCACTCGCAATGCTGCCTGAGCTTCAGTCAGCTCCTGAGGACCAGGGTAAGAAGGACAAAGCCAAGTCAGGGCGCTGACCTCAGGGACGTGGAATCCTAGGTCACTTACTTACCTCACCTAATGCTCACCTGCTGGAGGCGGTCCTTCTCCTGTTGTAGTTGGATGTTTGGGGCTGGGCTTCTAGCATGGAGGCCATCAGTCTGTGAGAGGGAGGCCTTGCTGTCCCTCAGTGTCTCTGTCAGAAACGGTCACTGAGACTCGCACACAGAACAACTCCACCTCAGCATTCTGTGTGTAGGATCTCAGAGAACTTTCTCCACAGAGAAGGTCTAGTTCCCCACCATCACACAGCATACACAGAGCAGGAGACAGGGCTGGGACCCAGGAAGGAGCTAAGCTGTTCTAGGAACAGGAAAGTGATACCTGCCAGTTTCTCCTGAAGAACCTGTACTTCCTTCCGAAGCCACTCCAGCTCCCGGGGCTGTACTGGGCCATGCAGGGACTCTGGCAAGAGAAGAACCTCTGGGTGAGCAGCCAGGCCGTCAGCAGTCTACCCTGGCCTGACAGTCTCAGCCTGGCCCAGCTGCCCCGTACCTTGACACTTGTGGCTGAGCTCCACTTTCAGCTGCTCCATACAGTGGGGCTTCCCCTCTGGGGCAGCCATTAGCTCTGAGCTCGGCTCATCAATGGGGCTGAGAGGGGACAAAGGAACACAGTTGGCAAAAAACCATCCTCATGGACCAACAGTCCATCCATCCAAGAAACACCCTGGCACATGGATCCAGACCCAGGCCCCGGGCTTCATGCTGAGGCCCATTAGATCATCACCGCCCAGCCCGTGGCGCACACCTTTAATCCCAGAACTCAGGAGGCAGAGGCAGGTGCATCTCTAAATTCGAGGCCAGCCTGGTCTACAGATCAAGTTCTAGGACAGCCAGGACTACACAGAGAAACCCTGTCAAAAATCCAACCAACCAACCAACCAATCAAAACCAACAAGGCTCATGTGAAGGCCCCCCCAGGGGCCAGTGAGCTGTATCAGCTGGATAAGGGTGCCAGTTGCCTGAGCACCTGATTCTATCCCTGGGACCCACAAGGTGGATGGAGAGAACTGACTGAAAGTTGTTCTCTGCCCTCTACCAGTGCACTATGGTACATCATGCCCATATGCATAGAGGTATATTAAGCAAATAATGTAAAGAAAGAAAAATCTAGCAAATTAACAAGGTGAGATGAGCCTGCTGCTCCACACCCAATATCCCATCGGCCCTCAGAGTGCTGTCAGAGCACGCCTTCCACCTGTGCTCTCTTGGGTCTCAGGACAACCCAATTTGAAGCAATAACACTTCCACCCATTTTACAGAGGCCAATGAGGCTGGACAGGAGAGGCTCTCCATAGCCTCTGCTATGAATCTGGTGCATTTAACAGTCTGTCACACAGTACAGTCATATGTCCCAGGGGCATAGCCATCCATGACTCTGGCTGACTTTGAGGACACAGAACTGAGGAGTGACTGTCAATGGTGAAGCCATTCTGTCCCTTCCCACGGGAATGTAATGAGCCACACATGTCCCTAGCTTTCCAGCAGCTATGAAGACCAGACTCACCTGCCTGAGGTGTAAGTGAAGCCGACAAATGGCAGGTGGTGGCCTGAGAAGGCCCCGTGGGAGGACGGTGGCAGCGTCTCCTACAGAAGTGGGAAGGAGAGTCAGAGCCACAGACCAAGTGAGAAACAGAAGAGGCCCATGAACTGGACATGTACTGGGGTGTATACCTGGGGAATAACACAGCCCCCATCAAAAGGGACCACAACTCCCATGAGCCTTTGAATTCAAGATCTCCAAGAGGTTGCAGGGAATTTACTTTTTTTTTTCGAGACAGGGTTTCTCTGTGTAGCCCTGGCTGTCCTGGAATTCACTTTGTAGACCAGGCTGGTCTCGAACTCTGAAATCTGCCTGCCTCTGCCTCCCAAATGCTGGGATTAAAGGCATGCACCTCCACTGCCTGGCATGAATTTCCTCTTATATATGAACTATGGTTAATAGGATAACAACTAAGGTCAAAGGGCTTTCGCTTGGTACAATCCACCAGGCAGGTGAGCCAGCCACGGTAAGTCATAACTCTCAGGAGTCTCAGGGGTTGAGACCTTTTAACTGCTCTAGAGAACACCTGGGGTAGGTTCCCACAGCTCAGAGGGTCAAGCCAAGCCTCTTACAGACATCTGTCACTCACTGGACGGTTGAGGGTATCATCATCCACGTCGAAGTTGGAGGTATCCATTGGCCCACGGAGCTCAGGGATGTATGGAGCTGTGCTAGTTGCAAGTCTCTCCCAATCAACCCCGTCAAAGAAGGGGTGCTTCCGGAAGTCGTCCAGCCCACCACGACCCAGCCGCTCTTCCTGACGGCACAGCAGCTGTCGGATCAGGTCCTGGGCACTAGCAGGCACATCAGGCACATCAGTGGGGAACTGGAGGTGGTCCTGTGGGTCAAAGGAGGTGCAGGTCAGGCTGGAAGCCCAGCTGGTCTGAAGTTACCTGCAATCACACAATGTAGGGGTCCCAGGGCCACACAGTCAGACCTCGTGGTTCATGATCTTGCCGTAGGTTTCTACCAGAGATTCTGCATAAAAGGGTGTTTCCCCAAAGAGCAGCTCATAGGCGCAGACTCCCAGTGACCACCAGTCACACTGTGGGCCGTAGTGGCCCTTGCCTTCCTCCATGGCCTGTAGGATCTCAGGAGAGATGTAGTCCGGGGTCCCAACTGCGACTGATGAATCCACCTGTGTCAGGGGTGTTGGTGCCATGAGGCCACGGGGCTGGAGCCAGCACCCTACCCTCCAGGAACCCCTACCTGGAACCTGATGTCCCTGCATTTGGCTGTATCCTCGGCTCAATTCTAGGTGGGCTCCTTACCATGCCATTGTTGTTGAGACGCAGGCAGGAGCCAAAGTCTGCCAGGCGGATGTGGCCATTCATGTCCAGCAGGATGTTGTCAGGTTTGACATCCCTGAAGGAAGATGGAAGAGTAAGGGTTTGGTGTGTGTGTTCAGACATGAGCCTGATGAATGCTTGTACATGTTCCTGTCCTGTGTACACGCTCACACATGTTCCTGTCCTATGTGTACACGCTCACACATGCTCCTGTGTGTACACGCTCACACATGCTCCCGTGTGTACACGCTCACACATGCTCCCGTGTGTACACGCTCACACATGCTCCCATGTATACACGCTCACACATGCTCCTGTGTGTACACGCTCACATATGTTCATGTGTGTGTAATGCTCATACATGTTCCTGTGTGTACATGCTCATACATGTTCCTGTGTGTACATGCTCATACATGTTCCTGTGTATACATGCTCATTCATGTTCCTGTGTGTGCGCACATAGGAGTTAGTGAAGGCAACTGTTGATCTAGGGGCTGCAAAGTGCACTGTGGGGGATGCAGGAGTCAGATGTCCCCTGAATGGGTAACACATCACTCCTCTGCCACCACGAGTTGGGTGGGTTTGAGCCAGGGGCTTACCTGCTCTGAGCTCTGACTTCCTCAACTGTAAGATAGGCACAGTGGCAAGCCCTACCAGAGGGCTTTAGGGAGGAAGACCAGGAAGTGACAGAGCTTGGGGCCCCACCTGTGGACATAGCCCAGCTGGTGCAGTGAGTGGATGGCCAGAACCATCTCAGCCAGATAGAACTGGGCCAGCTCAGGTGGGAGGCGGTCCTCAAAGCGGCTCAGCAGTGTGAGGAGGTCCCCGCCGGCGTAGTAGTCCATCACCAGGTACTGGAGAGCAGTGTGTAGAGCCAAGAGTCAGACTCAGAATGAGGACACTTGTCGACCTCACATCGGTTCTTGGGGGGGGCTCTGAGAAGCCAGGGCTAGGCTAGCTTTTTTTTTTTTTTTTTTTTTGAGAGGGTCTTACAATGTAGCTCTGGCTGTCCTAGAACTCACTATGTAGAACAGACTATCCTTGAACTCACAGAGATCTGACTGCCTCTTCCTCCCAAGTGCTAGGATTAAAAGGTGTGTCCCATCATGCCCAGGAAGTGGCCAGTGCTTAAGCAGAGCTAAGGAAGGAGGGTGTAGGCCAGGAGATGGTGGAAGAGTGGCCCTTTCTTTTATCCCTGGCAAGGCTCCTCCACTACCCAAAGATCCTCACCAGGTACTCCTCATCCTGGAAGGCGTAGTGCAGAGCAGTCACCCAGCGGCTGTCTCCCTTCACTAGAACATCTCGCTCCTCCCGGAAACAGGCCGTCTGAAGCAGGTTTGGAGAGCAGGGGGGAAAATGGGATCAGCTCCTAGGAACTGGCCCTTTATCAGCTCAGGGAATGGAGGACACAAAAGCCTAGAGACACTGATCAAAGGAACAGCTCTGCTCAACCCCAGGCTGGGCTAGCCTTGGACGAACCTGAGCCCAGGCTTCCTGGTATCGGGCCTCAGTATTTCCATAAAAAGAATAGGACAATCCCTTCATCTTAAGTTTACTGTGAGGGGTAAGAGACGGGTGATTTTTGAGAGCGGCCCCACCCCTTCTCCTGGCAGCAAGCATACCTTCACCTACCCATTTGCAGCATACACTTGACCCCAAACTGACCTCAGCCCTCTTCAGCATCTCCCACTTATGCAGCATCTTCATGGCAAAAATGTGGCCACTGTCCCTCTGCCTCACCACAGCAACCTGAGGGAAAGAAGCAAGGCCTGGTCTTAGAGCAGGCCAAGCGCAAGGCCCCCCTCCTCACCCACCCCAAGACTGACTTACCTCCCCAAAGGCCCCTCTGCCAATCACCTTCAAGATCTCAAAGTCATCTCTCTGTAGACGCAGCTCTTTCACTTTTGTTACAAAGGGGCTGGCTGAGGGGACAGAGGGGACAGCAGGGTTTTTTTTTTTCCTTACAATCTCCCATGAGACTAGACAGGGATGACTTTCCCAGAGACAACCCAGCTGAGGGACAGATGAGAAGCAGGGCCGATTGGTCATGATACAAGCATGGTGAGGGTCCTGACTCAGCGGACCACCTAGCCTCAGAACCCTCCTGCGCTCTAGACTCCAGGTAGTCTCTCTCTGAGACACAGAGGGACCTTGTGGTCTTCTTTAGCCAGGGGCCTAATACCCTAGAGACAATAAAGACATCACTCTCACCCCTAGTTCACAGCCTTTGACCCCTTAAAGCCAGCCTAGGGGCCTATCTGGGAAACTGGATAGGTGACATTCTTTGTCCCCAGAAAGTTTCTCTGCTGTTCAGGAACTGTGGGCCTGGGTCTGGGAACCCTGTAGCACAGAGCAATCTGGCTGGAGGTGAGGCCTGGGGCAGCCCCTGAGGGCAGGGAGGACAGTTTCTACAGTGCTCCAGAAAGACAGGCTCTTTCCCCAAGTGGGGCCCCTGGGTCAGGAACAGATGCCAGCCTGCTCAGGTACTCACAAGACACACAAACAGGGCCAAAAACTTCACCTGGTGCCCAATGCCAGCACCTGAGGGTGTGAGCACACAGGATTCCTTCCAGGCTTGATAGCCCTGCCACTTAGAGCCCTGCCTCCCTCTCTGGATGGGGCTTATACAGGCAGGAACCTCCTCCTGCATCACAGTCTATTCGCCCCACCACCACCTCCGCAAGGGCTAGGTCCAGCCACTCCCAGGCTCTCCCCAGAACTGAAGTGGCGGTAGGCCAGGGGGAAGGGCACAGAGTCTTGGGAAATGATGAAGACAGGAGTGACCAGTGAAGACTGGGGGACATCTACGATCTGGCACCTTGCCTCAGTTTCCCCCTGCCAGAAGGTAAACTCCCCGGCAGCTGGGCGGGCCTGTGGGCGGGCCCGTGGGCGGGACAGAGAGCTGTTCCACAGGTTTATCAGGCAGAGCCCCCACAGCGGGGGAGGTGTGCAAACCTCACTACAGAAATTAATTGTCTCTTCCCAGGTTTCTGCATGGAGCCAGGGAGGCGCAGCTGCCAGCCTGCAGAGCTATCAGAGGTGACCACCAGCCACATAGGCCAAACTTGGTGCCCAGATCCAACCTCCTGGACAGGGTGCCTAGTACCTTTCTTTGTCCTGCCAGAAGGGGTGGGGGCTCTGGGCAGGAGCAGGGACAAGTTGGGGCAGGAGAGGCGTGAGTCACGCCCAGCCTTGGAGTTACCTCGGGAGATGTCAACAGACGTCCCCTGTGTTGGGGTCCCAAGCAGAGGTGCCAGAGGCAGGCAGAGAGAAACACACGTATGTGTAAACACACACACACACACACACACACACACGCATGGGCCCCACGCACACACCCAGGTACAGGTGTCATGTGGGAGTGATGACAAATCAGACATTTGTATAACACAGAAGAGTCACAGAGAAACAGGCAGGCAACGGGGGCAGGGCCCTCTAACTGCTCTCACCCCAGAAAGAAATGGCAGGACTGGATGGTAGACGCCCCCCCATCCATATCTGGCCCAGCCTTGTGTGTCTGTCAGGAGCACCAGGAACTCTGATCGCTTACTGGGCAAACACCCCATATTTCAGGCCCAATTTTTATGCCCTCCCCACCAAAGCCGGGCCAGGTGTGTCCAGGAAACCTTTGTGCTGGCACCAGTGCCCACATTGGGTTTAGGGTCAGCCATTCCCAAGGATTCAGATGAATCAAATAAAACCACTTCTAATAAGACCCCAAATCCTCCAAAGGGATCGAGGTTGGTTCTTAGTCCTGGCTAGGGATTGAAGTAAGGAGACTTGTCTGCAAGGTGAAAGATGAGGATTTGTGCGAGTGTGACAGGTGAGAGGGGTCCCAGCACAAAGTGCCCGTCCTCTTGAAGAACGGAGAAAATTGATAAAGTCTGTTTATGTCACACAAAACGGGTGTCCACCTGAATGTATGTTCTGGGTAGAGCATGAGGTGACCGTTGTGACAGATGTGTACTGGCAACATGTCTGGAGTCTGTGGCAGGGAATGAAATGAGAGTATGTGGGAAGTGTATCTTATGTACCTGTCTCTGGGAGTTTGAGGTAAGATGCAGGTGAGCGAGCTGGCTGTGGAGTCCGATGGCAAGCGTTAGATACAGCACAAGGAGGAAGTTTCTGGAATATGCCATCCCCGGGAAAAGGTCTGGGGGCACAGAGCTCCAGGTGTTGCCCCTCCAGCCTCCCTTCCCGGTGTTGCCCGGACCACTCACCCCAGCTCAGAAACTGCGCCACGTTACGCTCCCGGCGCAGGGGGGCGCTGCTGAGCTCGTGGTGCACCCCCAGCAGCAGATCCAGGAGGCCGTCGAGCCCTGGGCTGCCACCAGCCTCGCCCCGTACCAGCTGCTCCAGCGCACGCAGCCGCTGCTCCATAGCTGCGGCTGGAGCCCCGTAACCCGGGCTAGAGCCAGGCCGCCCGCATGCCCCGTCCGTCCGTCCGTCCGGCGGTCCGTCTGTGGTTCCGTGGCTCGTTTTGCGCGGCTTCCCCCCTCCCTCCCGCCCTCCCCGCTGTCACCTTCCTCGGTCGCCACCCGCGCTCCTTCACCTGGCCGCCCGCCACGCCCTCCAAGCCCGCCCCCGACGGACGGTCAGGTGCGCGCCGGCCAATGGGAGCCGCGGTTGAAGGTGAAGGTGGGAAGGCGGAGGCGCACGGGGGCGGGGCCGACCCTCGTCCAGGAAGTGGGAGGGCGGGCCACGAAAAGTAACTCCTGGGCGGGGTTGGAGGGGGTCCGTTGGGGTCGCAAAAGGCCCATCTGATCACCGTGCCACCCCAGTCCCAGCGCCAGCTAGACCCTCATGAGACACTAACCTAGATGGAGCCTACCGCAACTTCCCGCGCGACCCGGCCAGCAGCCTGCCCCTTAGCCAGGCCAGAGGGGCTAGGGACGGTTGCGGCCCTGAAGCCGGATGGGAGTTGTAGTCCGCTCTCGCCTCGGTTTGCAAGCGGCGCTAAGGCAACACACCCATCTACCCCCAAAAGTTTCTGATCTTCTTTAAATCATTAAAACTAACCCAGAGACATGTAGTTGAGGTAGGATGGGCACACTCATTTAGTATGAATACACTGCGGCTTTGGAAAGCTGAGGGTGGGGGTCTCTGAAACTAGATTCTCCGTGTGGCCCTAGATGGGACCGATTTTTAAGGCTTTGGCAGGGACAAGGCCCTGAACTGGAACGTGGAGGGCACAAGAAGTTTGAGATGTGCTGATGGAGGCAAAGGAGGAGAAGGTGCTGGCTGTGTCCAGCGAGGTTTTTTATTTCTGGCCATCTGTGCTGGTCTTGATGGTGACAGGCCAGATACCTAAGGGAAGGGTGCTCTGGTGTCTTTTGTAAGTACACTGTAGCTGACTTCAGATGCACCAGAAGAGGGCGTCAGATCTTACTATGGGTGGTTGTGAGCCACCATGTGGTTGCTGGGAATTGAACTCAGGACCTTTGGAAGAACAGTCAGTGCTCTTAACCGCTGAGCCATCTCTCCAGCCCCCGTGTCTTTTGACCAACTCATTTAAAGGCCTAACTTAGAGGGCTTGCCTCTCCTTCCAGACTGGAAGCTGGAGACCTGACAGGATCAAGTTATCAGCGTTGAGGGAGGAGGCATTCTGAATGATTGCAGGGGCAAAGTGAGTGGGACACCCCAATCCCATTAAACTGGGTTTAGAAACTCTGCGGGGGGTATGTTGGGGGTGGGGGTGGTGTGGGAGTGCATGCCTTTAATCTCAGCACTTGGGAGGCAAAACCAGGTAATCTCTGGGATCCAGGCAAGCCTGGCCAACAGAGTGAGTTCCAGGTCAGCCAGGGCTGTTACAGAGAATTCCTGTAAAAACCAAACAAACCAACCACTGTAGGTCTCTCCATGGGGTCCACAATTTGAAATGGGGAAACACAAGCATATATTTCTTTCCCAGATCTATCAGGCTGGGAAAGAGACTCGGGATTCAAATTCAGTGCTAGGCTCCTGGAGAATGAGGAGGGCAGGCTGAGGTTTGGATTTACGGGGTTTGTTGGTGATGTTGTTTTTATCCTCTCATATAAACTAGGCTGTTCTGGAACACACTATGTAGTCAAGAATGACCCAGAATTTCCAGGTGTACTGCTTCAACTTCCTAGGTTCTTAGATTACAGGGTGAATTGATGGAGTCTGCTGGCTCTCTGAGGGATTCTGAACCCTCCTCAGCACAGGGCAGGGCTGGGACCCACAGAAGCCACAAGGAGGCGCCAGAGACTAGGGAGGAATGAATGTCTTGTATTTGCAAGTCGTGGAGAACTAGGAGGCTGGGACCCGGTCCTGGAATGCTGATTCTCTAGTCACAAGGGTCAGTCAAGGGCCAACTGCCCAGGCCTCTGCTCTTGGCAAGCTCCTTGCATCAACTTCCCCAAGACCCTTAACCTCTTTGAAAGCTGAATTCTGAGAAAATCCCAACCCCAAGCAGGCTTCAACGCCATACCAGAGTGGAAGAGAAAGGCCAGAGCTGGGACTCATTTGAATTGAACACACCAACTGGATATGGTGGCTCAGTACTCTGAAGGCAGAGAGAGAAAGATCTCTGAGTTCAAGGTCAGCCTGGTGTACATAGTGAGTTTTAGGATAGCCTGGGATATATATAAAGACCTTGTCTCAATAAGTAAATAACTGCGCACACCAGACCTCTCAGGCACGCAGTCCTTTTATGTTCTGTACTAGTTTTTTGCTTATTTTGAAACCTGGGTACCATGGACTGGATTTAATTCTCTATAGTCTAGATAGCAAAGGTAGAAGGTGAACTTCTCATCCTCTGTCTCTACCTCCTCCCATGGACCTGATCACGAAGTTTTAGGGAATCAAATCCATGGCTTTCTTCATGCTAGGGGCATCTCTCAACCAACTGAGCTGCACCCTGGATTAGTTGTCTCACTTTTTTTTTTTGTTTGTTTTTTTTTTTTTTGCTTTTGTTTGTTTGTTTGTTGTTTTGTTTGGTTGTTTGGTTGTTTTTTTGAGACAGGGTTTCTCTGTATAGCCCTGGCTGTCCTGGAACTCACTTTGTAGACCAGGCTGGCCTCGAACTCAGAAATCCGCCTGCCTCTGCCTCCCGAGCGCTGGGATTAAAGGAGTGTGCCACCACGCCCGGCTGGTGCTGGTAATTTTTGTGGCCACATTTCAGACTTTCTGAGTCTAGGCTTGCAGTTCCCCATCTAAAATCTCGGCTCAGCCCCTCAGTGTAGCTGAGTCTCCTAGTCCTAGTTTCAGAAGTAGTGAAAAACTCTGGTTCTGCATTCGAAGAACAACTGACTGTCCCTCTCAACTTCGGAGAGCTGGGGACAAGAGGCTGGTTGTGGGGGCCCCAGGTCTGCTTACTGTGGCCCAGGTATAATACCTTGGGCAAGTCTCCTTACCCTCTCTCTGAACATCTTCTATGGATAATGGAAAGAGGCACCTGATTGGACACAAGGGAAACTTAGGTGGCATGGGTTCTTCATGGGGCTCCGGATGGTTTGTGTGACATTTCTGCCTAGGAATAACATGGGAGGCAGAGAGCCCAGTATCCCTGCCTCTGCTGCTCAGGACTTGTTTGAAGGTTCCTTTGGGCCAGTGGAGACCCCTCACATTTAAATCTGTGCCAGCTCCCACACCATGTTCCTGCCTGCTGTACTCTGGGTATTAACTGTGAAATGTCCAACACTCCAAATGGGTGGACATATGGTGTTTCATCATCCTCGGTTTTCTTCCCAAATCCTCCCCTTGGCTGCTTCAGCTCACCACAGGGGCTCCCACGCTCTGCTCTATTCAGCAGCAGCCCATGTGGTTTTGCAATTACCAGCCTCTCCGGGTGCACAGGAAGCCAGGCCTGAACCCCCTTACCCTACAACCCTGCAGCTCATAGGCGCCACCCTGTCTGAGCTACTTCAGGGAAGGGTGGGTCCTTCTGTTTTGTTCTGGGTGTTGGGTGGAGTACATGCTCCCCTCATACCTCACCCCCAACTAGCCCTAGCCAAGGTGTCTAGGGAAGGAGGCCATGGAGCACAGGTCTCCTCAGAGCCCAGTGAGCAGGATTAAAAGGAAAAAGGCAGGCTTGACTTCAGCAAGAGATAGAGTTGGGATTTAAACATAGGGCTGTTTGGTCAAGATTGCTAACTGCTGGCAGATGACAACGGATTTGTTTGCAGTGCTGCAAGAGAGCAAACCCATTGTCTTGTTGAGTCCTATATATACAAGCTCTGTGTGTGTGTGTGTGTGTGTGTGTGTATCTGTGTGTGCAGATATACCTGTGTATAGGTGCATGTGCACATGCAGGCCTTGATCCTTCCTCAAATATTATTCACCTCACTTTAGACAGGACCACTCATGGGCTTGGCTGGCTGGTCATATCTGGGGCTTGTATTTGCCTCTAGTACAAGGGTCATGAGTATGTACCGCCATATTGGCTTTTATAGGGTTCTGGGTATTGAACTCAGGCCTTCTTACTGGTCAGCACCCAGCTCTCCCCAGCTTTGAAGCTTTGAGTTTTGAAAGCAGAGGACGGGAATGATGGCTGGCTGTCCTCTTCTTTATTGAGGTATATGGGTGTTTTGCCAGCATTTATGTCTGTTTTTTTTTGTGTGTGTTTTTTCAAGGCAGGGTTAGCATTTATGTCTATATGTCACATTCGAGTAGTCTTCAAAGTCAGAAGACGGTTCCCCTGAAACTGGAGTCATATAGATGGTTGTGAGCTGCCGTGTGAGTGTTGGGAATCAAAACCAGACCCTCTGGAAGGGCAGTCAGTGCTCTAAACCCCTCCTCTCACCGGTCCCCTTCCCCCACTGTCGTTAGCCCACTGGCCACAGACAAGTCCGATGACCAGGTTAAGAATGATCCTGCAAGAAGCAGCACACTAACTAGCTGGCTTCAGGGCCTCCTGGGTCTTGGGTTTGTGTGGTGCTGTGAGCTAGGATGACAGAGTGTCCTGAAGGCCTCATCCCAGGGGTTGGGAGCAGGGTGGCAAGTATTTGCTTCCTGATAGATCCTGGCTTCTAGAGAACAAGGAATGGAGGGGCAAGAGCCAGCCCTCTGAGTGGACATCTCACCCTCAATTCCCACCATCGCCCAGAGGAGTCTGAATCATGGAACCCACACCTGAGTCCAGGGGCAGCAGTTACGGGATTCCTTCACTTGCTCTCAAACTTCTTACCCAATGGGCACCATCTGGGCATCCTCTTGGGTATCATCTCACAGAGATAGGGGCTGAGCAGATAGTATACCATGGGTCCCACAGGTGGAGGGAGCTCCCTGGGCCTGTTTTCTCTTTCTCTCTCTCTCTCTCTCTCTCTCTCTCTCTCTCTCTCTTTCTTTTTTTGTTTTCGAGACAGGGTTTCTCTGTGTAGCCCTGGCTGTCCTGGAACTCACTTTGTAGACCAGGCTGGCTTTGAACTCAGAAATCTGCCTGCCTCTGCCTCCCGAGTGCTGGGATTAAAGACGTGTGCCACCCGGCTTTTTTTTTTTTTTTGGCCTGTTATCTTTGGCACTACCAGCTTGAGCAATCACAGGGCATCTCTGTGGGACCCAAGTATTTAAAACCTCAGATGGAATGACAGTTTTGAATCATTCCAGGGGCATTTTAACCCTGAGTGGCAGTTGAGGGTGAAGTGGACTGGGCAACTCAGAAATCACCTTTGCTGAGAATCTCCTCAGGAATGGGACCGAGGAGTCGGGAGACTTCCGTCTCATCTCCTTGGCTGCGTGTGTTGCTCTCTCCTGGGCCCTTAGTCTGTGATGTAACACACACAACTTCATGCTGAGGCGCAGGCAAGCCTAGCAGACCACACTAGGGGTGTCGAGTCTGACGTGCCTGGACTGTTGGGCCTGCCTTAGCCACAGCAGCTAGACCCTGGAGGCAGCTCTGGATCTAAGATAAACACCTGTTTTTCCGGGCTTCAGTCCCAACCTTGCCTGGAGCTGTCTCTCCCGCCTTACTTCCCATCTGCACCCTTCCGGGCATGTCACTCCCAATTTGTCATCCTTTCCTCTCTTGTCATAAACAGGTCCCCGATCTGGGACATCAGCTGGCTCTAACCAACCCCACCCAGACTGTGGGTCTTGTCAGCCTCTGCTTCAGCCTTCAGAGCTGGTTCTGCTGGCTCCAAACCTGCCTTGGGGCAAGTGAGGAGCCAAGCAGCTCGGAGCCCTGGGACCTCTGTTTACAGGATCCCACAGCCCAGTCTGAGGACACTAGGGATGGCAGCCCATCCTGTCTATGGCTGCGGCAGTCTTGAGGGAGGTGATAATGTGTAGATGGTGGAAGTGGGCCCAGCATAACTCTGATATCAATCTCCACTGGCGTTTGGATTTTTGGAGACAGCTCTCATGTAGCTCAGTCCTCCTTCCCTCCCTCCACATCCCCAGTGCTGAGACTATGGGTGTGCACCATCCAGTTCAGTGTCCAGACAGTCTTGTCAACAAGGCATGGGAGACAGGTGGTTACGGACAACTTGGGGGACCCCTTGCAAGGCTCCAGGGGTACCTTCCTGGCCATGAAAAGACAAGGGAGCATGAGAGGCTTTGGCACAATTAAACTTTCTTTAATGCAAGAAACAGTCTTCGTTCAGCCACGCCCCCTACAGGTGCAGAAGACATCTCAGTCACCCTCAGCCAAGGAGTGGAGGGAGGGCTGAGGCGGGGGTGGGGGTGGGGTAACAGGCCAGGCTGGAGCTCACCCTCAGCAGGGCCCAGAGCAGGGCTGAGGGTTGACAGGCAGCTCCCTGAAGCCCACCTGCAGTGTCAGAGGAGTAGGCTGTGCTCTCTACCCAGCTCAGTGTAAAGCCCACCCTGACAGCCAACCACTGGCCACAGGGTGTGTCCCGGTCCCCAGGCGACAGTGGGGTGACTAGAGTGGTCATTTGCTAGCTCAGGCTTTGTACTGCTCAGTCTGGGGCTCTCAGGACACCCAGACCTCCTTGGCTCAGCAGAGGAGGAGAGGAAGGAAATGACAGGGTGAGGGAAGGGGCTGGGTTTTCCCCTGTCCTGCTGCATGGACACTACACCCAGGCCCCAGCCACAGGCTTCCTCTAACCAGCCCCAGACCACCCCCGGGTCACAGGGCCTACTGCCTACCCAAAGGCAGAGAGGGGCTCCAGGAAGCTGCCATAAAGGTGACCTTAAGGGGGGTACATTTCAGACCCCTCTAAGCAGAAGCTGGGATGACCTCCCCTCAGCCAGAAAGCAAATTCAAGCCCCAGGATGCCAGCTCTGTGCTGGCTCTGGGGTGGAAATGGTCCAAGGCTGGAGTACAGGAAAGAGGAGACAAGAATCACAGCTTTGAATGAGTGATGTAAAGTTACTCAAAACCTTGGTCAAGTATAAAGTGTCACTACAGAACACTAACTAGCTTATGCATTTCCCTAGAAGACACTGTCTCGCAACTCCTCCAGCCTCCACAACATTAACAGTGGTTGGGTCTTCTACCTGTGGCTGCTGTGCTGGCTAGGGTCAGGGGATGTGGACAGGGGAGAGTGTGCACCCCACAGCACAGCAGAGGACCGGAGTGGCTTACCCAAGCACAGAACACAGCTAACCGGAAACAACCTGCTGCCCGTGAGGAAGCCCCAGTCTAAAAACAAGGCGAAGGAGGTCGGTCCTCCTGCTTACACAGCCCTGGGGCATCGGGCACGGGGGTGCCAGGATGGGGTGGAGAGGTGCCTGGCTTGGATAGGGGAGAGGCTGAGTGTGGGGCTGTCAGACAGAAGAGGCAAGAAAGAAGGCTGCCTCTAATGTTATATATTAAAAATATCATGGTTCCTGTGCACAAAATCCCACTGTTCATATCCAAGCATTGCCCATGCCTCCCGCTGAACCCCAGAACAGCTTTAAAAGAAAGATGGTGGTTTTCCTATTCAAGAGCTGAGGAAACACCGCTCAGTCTTTATGAACCTTGAAAAATGGTGACCCTTTCCCTCCCTCAGTTTCTGCCCCTCCAGGTCCCAGCCCACCTGGGCAGACAAGGAACTGGTAGGTAGAAAGTGCCAGCAGCCCTGGGGGCTGTGGGGTATCTCAGGCATGGAAGTCACTCGTGCCTCCGTTTGGAGGGTGGGATGAGATGTGGAGGAAGGTCAGCGGGCAGCTCGTGGCCCTCTAGCTTCACCTTGATAAGGTGGTTGGCCAGGGCAAACTCCTCGTCATCCAGCAGGCCATCCTTGTCCACATCTGCCAACTTCCAGATCTTCCCCAGCACTGTGTTGGGCAGCTTGGACTTCACCATCTCCTTCTTGGCATTAGCACCTGTGATCTTGCCATTGACAGGAGACAGTGTGTAGAAGATCTCATCATAGGTGGGCTTGTCCTTGCCAACTACCCATTCAACATCATCAATGCCCTCGCCAGCCCCCTCGCCGTAGCCATGCCCAAAGGGCCCATTCATGGTGCCATCAAAAGCACCACCCTTCACAGCCTGTGAGGGCATCAGGGACTCCTCCTGGCGCACCATCACCATCAGCCGAGCTATATCGTTGGCCAGCATATCATCCACTGTATCCAGCAGCCTGGGCTTCAAGGCCTGGAACTTGCTGAAGTCCTGGGTCTGCAGGAGTTCCTGTGAGTGTGGAAGGAAGGAGAGGCCTAGATGTGGCAGTTTTCCAGACTGAGCTAGGCTATCCAAGCTGGGGAGTGGGGCTTCCGCTTAGCACATCAGGCTACTGAGCTACTGAGCTAGTGCTACAGGCCTGAGCTCCTCGCTCTGCATGAGGTCACAACAGCACCATCCTTGCTGGGCTGCTATGAAGATTCACAGACAGTCATGCCCCACCCCAAAGCTGAGTCACCACATTCCCCTTTTTCGTGTCAGTGTCTCGACCTAGGTCAACTCTGACTCGGATAGGGAACTGGTGACTAACCCAGCTGCTTCCTTTTGTAGAGGCCCTGTTCTATAGAGCTGGGATTCCCTCCAAAACCAGTACCCAGCCCTGCGCAGGTTGGCCTGGTGACTGTACCTGCATCTTACGCAGGCTTGGGAAGTCGCCGGAGGAGATCTGGTGCTCCCGCTCGATCTTCTGGTAGATCTCTCCCAGGTTGTTCACCAGCTCTTTCTTCTTGCTCTCTTTCCCAAAAACATTGGGCATCTCCTTCTTGAGGGAGCTGATGATGTAGGCATGGACCTGAGGGAGGGAGCAGTGGACATCAGGGACTTGCTTGGCACACTGCCCTCAGGGTCATCAAGGCCTCTAGCGCCTCAAGTTCAGTGCTTGGGAGAGGGAAGCAGAAAGGTCAAAGTCAAGCTAGAAGTTTACACCACCATTACAGAAGCCCAATGGCCTAAGATTCTGTCAAGCGTGTGACAGCTCACTGCCTCTAACATGGGACAGACAGATGATGGATACTCTTTCTTGTTTTTGTTTTTCAAAACAGGGTTTCTCTGTGTAGCCCTGGCAGTCCTAGAACTCACTCTGTAGACTACGCTGGCCTCAAACTTTTCAAGTACTGGGATTAAAGGTGTGTGCAACCACTGGCCTGCCTGGCTGGCTGGCTGGCGGCTATCTGTCTGTCTGTCTGTCTATCTTTTCTGTGTATTGCTGTTTTGACTGCATGTATGCCTGTGTGAGGGTTCTGGATCCCTTGGAGCTAAAGTTACAGTCAGTTGGGGGGTGCTGGGACTTGAACCTGAGTGCTGCTAACTGCTGAGCCATCTCTCCAACCCATTCTTGTACAAGTTATGGTGATATTCTAGAGACAATGACTCTATAGTCTGTCATAAGAAGGGTGGTTAGAGGCACTCCCTTCTCATGCATCCAAATCTACTGTGGTCAGAGGAAGGCTCAGAGGTAAAGGCTTGTCAAGAACTGTTGTGGGGACTGGAGAGTGGACTACAACTCAGTTCTGCTTGTGTTCTCCCCGAGCTGCTCCCTCCCAATAATATAAGCAACACACTGCAGAGCCATAGAAGCTGTGAATGAGCTTCTGCCCGACATATATCTGTACAGTACACGGGAAGTCCCAAGTAGAATCCCACTTGAGTGATATGCCACGTGCAATCAAAACAGGCCAGGATGACTCAAAACGGGGAAATTCCATCCAGAGCTCCCCTCAACACGGCCACTGCTCCCTGCTTAGCCCAGGGGCAGTCCTTCTACAATCCTGGGGCTGGCAACTCAGTTCTTCCAAGAAAGCTATGGTAGGCAGGTCATACAAACCCAGTCACACCTCTGTCTACATAAGCCAAGGAGTTACTTTCCCTCCAGGAAAGCAGGCAGGGGGCTAAGAGCAGTATGGAGGAGACCAGAGACCACGGGGGTTCTGGGCGTGAGGCCTGTGGCTGAGAGAGCTGAGTGCTGCCTGATAGTTCCCTAGGACCCTGGGCCAACTCATGATATTCTCATGAGTCCCTTTCTCAGACTACTCAGCTCACAAGGTGGCCAGACACGTCTAGACATTTGGAGATACTGAAAACCCCCCAGCCTAGGACCCTGTAAAGACGATGGGAAATGCCTGGCCAGGAACTTGAGAGTGACAATGGCTGACACTTGGCTGTAGTAAAGGACAAAGCATTAGCCTTGGTTTCCTGACCAAGGCACCCCCAAATTTCCATGACTGGCCTTGAGCAGAGGTGGGGGCTGGCTGGGAAAAACCTTCTCTAGTTTTGAGGGGACTGTGTCAGTGGCCATAGGCACTTGGTGTCTATCTCTCCCACTCTGTGTGACCCAGTCAGTTGTAAACACCCACGCTTTGAGATGTTATCCTGGAGACAGGGTAGCTCACGGGACAGGTCTTCTGAGCTGAAAGCCAACCCCTTTCAAGAGAGGGGCCAGGTGAGAACCTACTTTTGTGTTTTGAGACAGTGCCTTGCTATGTTGTTCAGACTAGTCTCAAACTGTTCAAGGGATCCTCCTGCCTCAGCCTCCAGAGTAGTCTGATGATGGGTTCATTGTGGCATCTGCTTAGAGTCCGTCCATGTTTTGAAGAAACTGAACTATGTCCAAGTACCTGAAGGGTCAGTGGGAATCCTGCTAACTGAACTGGCTCACTACCCTAGCATCCACTCTACGTCAGACCTTCATGTTCAAAGGGTTCACTTGAGCCATTACTGGCACAGTCCCTCCCAGTGACTATCTGGGCAAGCCACAATACAGAGCCTCCTCCCTGAGCCCGCTGGTGGCACTGATCTTCATTTCCTAGCTCTGGACAGTTTGAGCTCTCAAGCAGGCTTAGCGGCCATTAAGATTCCAGGGCCCAGCCTGCATTCCCACAAATGTGAATAGGTGTTTATATGGCCTATGCAGACAGCAGCCTCCAGACACCTGGACTGTAGCATCCAGCACTTTCTGGCCACAGACTGGCACCATCTTTTCTCTAGCTACTTCCTGTCCCAGCTTACCCAGCATGTCCTACGGAGGCCTCCCAAATCCCATGCCACCAGGATGGCTCCGCAGACCTCACTCAGGCCTGTACCTACTGAGCAATACCAAACAACCAATGCTTCTACTTTGTATGTGCATTGTTCTTCCATGAAGGCTTGAATGGGGACCGTGTGTCACTCCCTACCCCAGTAAGTCCATACTGTTCCGTGCCAAGCTGAGAACACTACACTGCAGCACACCCCAGGGATTTGTTGAAGCCAAGCAGGCCAGCACATCCCACTTGCCATGGCCTCCTTTCTTCTGTAGTAACTTCTTGTTTGGTATTTCTAAGGTGTATGCATGTTCTCCGCACTCTCTGATCTAGGTAGGGCATAAGCCTCAGAAAGAACAGGCTCAGATGACCCAGGTAAAGGACCTTAGCAAGTCACAGGCTGCATAGTGGGTACACAGGACACACAGGTAAAATGATACTTGTTTGGTAAACTGGGCCCCCGATGCCAGTCCCAGAGCTCATGGGCCTACCTTGGCCAGCCTGGCCCGCTTGATGAGGTCATTGAGCTTCCTGAGGGCGGCATTTCTCGGGAGAGACTGGATGTCTTTGAAGAGGTCCTGCTCCTCTGCCTCGAAGAGCTTCCGGTTGTCAGGGATGAGCAGTGGGTGTGACCAGAAGGAGCCGATGTAGACCCTGACCACCTCGGGGGTGTTGATGATCTTCCCCAGGGACCACATGAGAGCCCCGTACACGCGCATCAGCTGCTGCGTCTCAATTTGGTCAGCTTTGTTCAGCACCACACGGATCTTGTCCTCGTGATTTTTGAGGGCCTTGATGACTTCGGAGAACTCGTCTGAGATGTCCAGCTTGTGGGCGTCAAACAGCAGGATGATGCGGTCCACACGCTCTGCGAACCACTCAAGGACAGCCGCAAAGTCATAACCTGAGGGAGGAGAAGGAGAGGGCTCAACATGGCTCCAAGACCCAGGCCACTCCAGTGCTTCCGAGCACCAGTGTGGCTGGAGGTTATTTTGTAAATTCCTAAAATGCCCTGATCTGAACACTACTGCAGCCCAAAGGCACACTCACTGGTCTTTCTTGCCACAAGGGGTATTTTTACCCACGTGACATGCACATATGCTCAGCCAGAGTGAGCCACTAGCTTGTACTTAACAGCTCACTCAACACAGTGACACAGGGACAGAGAAACCCGCCAGCTCTGTGCCCTGAACAGTGGTGACGGATAAGCAGCAGCACCAACCAGCAGCTGCCATCTATCCAGTGTCCGAACGTCAGATCCTTCTACAGGCCTCGCTCATTTTCTACAATAGGGGCCGGCAAGCTCAGGACCCAAACTGGCCTATCATTTATTTGCCTGTATGAATAAAGTTTTATTGAAACAAAGGCACTCATTTACATGGCTAAGCCAACTTTTGTCTATAATAGCTAAGTTTGATTGTTGCAGCAGAAACCAAAGGTTCTACAGAGCTGACAATACTAATTCAAGAAAAAGGTTTGCTGACCTTTGTTCTCCAACAAGCCCTCAAAAGTACCACTGACCACTTCCCTTTTGTGTAGGTCTTAAATGCTTCTCTAAAGCCAAGTTGCTGACTCTAGCCCTAAACCTTACTCTATGCTGTTTCCCAACCCAATTAAAGTGACCTTTGCCATCTAAGACATGTATGACAGAGACATAACTGAATTTCCCCATTAATGACTGACAGTACTATTAGCCAGGCATGGTGGTTGGTACATACTGGAAATCTTGGAAAGCAGAGGCAGAAAGATCAAGGTCACCCTTGGCTACAGAACTAGCCCTGGCTGTCTTGGAATTTACTCTGTAGACAAGGCTGGCCTCAAACTCAGAAACCCGCCTGCCTCTGCCTCCAAGTGCTGGGATTAAAGACGTGCAGCACCACCGCCTGGCCCTGACCTCTACATTCTTGACACACAGGAACTTGGGGCACACTGGTCAGCCAACTGAGGCTACCTTGAAGGCAGAGGTACACTGTACTGAGCTGCAGTCGGTGTGCTGCTGGTTCAGTGTCAGAGCTTTAGGTTTCAGTGCACAGTTCTGGGGAGGGCCAGGTCACACTGCATTTCAGCAGCCAGCACACACAGCCAGTTCCAAAGTACAAGGCTCTCCTTGCTCCCTGCAGCCACTCTGAGAGCAGGGAGTGGACACCCGAGGAGTGAGCTGTCAGCAGAAAACCAGAAGGGACGGTCTGGAGCAGCAGAATAGTGGGGAAGCAGAGGCCAGGAGAGACAGCTGCTGCCCAGGCCTCTGAGCTGTACCCCAGCTGAGCCCCAGAGCCTGCCCGGGGGCCCTGGGGCCTTGTACGTGAGTTCTAGGAACACAGCAGTGCTGAAGAAGTGCTGACTCAGGAACTGACACTCCTGCTCTACAAAGAGAGGCTCTGCTCCTTCCGACTCAGCCCATTTGGCCTCATCCAAAGCTGAAGCTACTTCACACAGCGGGGGCAGCAGCAAGGCCAAATCCCAGTTCCTGCGAACAGGGGAACCCCAGGCCAAGCACCACTGGCCCTGTTGGCTTTGGCTAGGCAGTCAGGCCTTCAGCAGGAAAGCTGAGGTCACCTTCCCAAGCCCTGCACACTATGGCCCCAATCCTTTCCCCTCTGGTGGGGGAAGGGAACACCGAATGAGAGCAATGGGAGGAGGCCCTGCCCTCCCACCGGCCAAGCTGGAGGATAGGGTCTCACTATGTAGCCCTGGCTGGACTGCAACTCACTAGGAGATCAGGCTAGCATCAAATTCAGAGATTCACCTGCCTCTAACTCTCAAATACAGGAATGAAAAGCATGAGCCATCATGCTCAGCTTCATTAAGTCTCTTCTTTCTCAGGCAGAGAAGGGACCTTCCCAGTTAATTATTTTTGGAGTTAAAGACAGGCTATTACTCCATATTCCAAGCAGGCCTCAAATGGTGGCAATTCTCCTGCCTCTGCCTCCAGAGGAGCTGGGATTACAGACAAGAGCTAGCTACCATGCTTGATTTTTCTGAGGTCACCTTTCAAGCCCGACAGACTATGGCCCCAAACCTTTTCTCTCTGGTGGGAAACATACTTTTGGTGGAAGGGGAATATTCTGGGTGACCAAACACATCACTGATTAGCCAACGGACTGCAGCTATGCTGACATAGGCATGCGACTCTATAACTGCAGGCCACCCGCAGGCCCATCTGGCACTATTGAACCGACTGTCCCTCATTACCCTCAGAGGTGTCTTACGTGGCTTTAGAGAGGACACTGGTTTCCAGGAGTCCTGGACACCAGAGGGTGGCAATGGACATGGAGCTCAGGAGAGCCATGCAGTGCCAAAAGCAGACTCCTGGCTCTCTCTGGTGAGGGGTTCAAGCCGGTGACAGAGCCAGCAAAGCAGCGGGCCGCAGGGAGCTGTCCGTCCCACCCACACAACAGCATAAATGGAGCTGTGTGTCCACACAGAGGGAAAGAGCATCTAACAGGGGCACGCTGCACCACCGTCTGACTAGAGAGAGCGGACACCAGTTTCCACCAAGGATACAGAGCACACAGTTTGAGAGGATGGGCGAGATGGAGAAGCCAACCTGCAGGGGGAGGACTTCAGTGGCGACCAGAGATGTCTCACATAAGGAAGGAGTGGCCATGTGAGCAAGTCTATGAGGAACCAGGTTCCTATGAGGAAGCCAGGGGTCAGATGCAGAGAAGACACTGGGGCCGGGGCCAGGGTGGAAGACAAGGTGGCAGTGTTTACTGAAAAGTTTTGGGAAAATGGAACTTTCTATGACAGTGTGATGGCTCACAGTAGTGCAGAGGCACCAAATCTCACTGCTCCCCAAGATGGTGGAAGACGGTACAGCTTATATACTAGGTACACTTCTCCAAAATTAGAAAATAAAGGAAATTCAGGTATGATAATGCGTATTTCTCGTCCCAGCACTTGAAGGGTAGTGGCAGGAGAATCATGTGTTCAAGGTCATCCTGGAGAGGTAAGTCAAGGTCATCCGTGGGGAAATAAGCAGCTGGGCCAGCCCAGGTTGTATAATATTCTGTTTGCTTTTAAGACAGGGTCTCACTATGTAGCTGCCCTGGAATTCATTATGTAGACCAGGCTGGCCTCTAACACAGAGGTCCTCCAGCCTCTGTCTCCGGAGGAGCGCTGGGATTAAAGGCCTGTGGCCACACACAGGGCTGAAAATCTGTCTTTAAAAACAAAACCACAAAAATAAGACAGGTATGGTTACAGTTCTAACACTCAGTCCATGGCAAGTTGATGCCATCCAGGGATGATACTATCATAAAAAGTTAAAAATCAGGGCTGGAGAGATGGCTCAGCAGTGGAGAAGACCATCTGTTCTCCTGAAAGATCCAGGTTCACTTCCCAGCACACACATGGCAGCCCATAACTCCAGTTCCAATAGGTCCAATACCTTCTTCTGGGCTCCAGGCATGTTACAGAAACATGCATACAGGCAACACATACATAAACTAATAACTTTGAAAAATTAAAAACCACCAGGCAGTGGTGGCACACACCTTTAATCCCAGCACTCGGGAGGCAGAGGCAGGTGGATTTCTGAGTTCAAGACCAGCCTGGTCTACAGAGTGAGTTCCAGGACAGCCAGGGCTATACAGAGAAACCCTGTCTCGAAAAACAAAAACAAAAAACAAACAAACAAACAAAATTACAACCCATGATCAGGGAGTAGTAGAGAGGAGCACCAGAGTGGAGCCTGAGGAAGTGTGGCTGCTGAGAGCTGACAGGAACCGAAGGTGGCCCAGGAGCAAGCCTCCCACAGGCCCGCTACTGTGCGAAGGGAGCCCAGATCCAACCAGGTGCTGCTGGCCCACCTACAAGTTAGTTGTCAGGAAGCTGACAAGAGCCGGTCAGAGGTGGAAGCCTGGGCTGTGATGGAGCACCCCACCCTACAGCAGCACCCTTTCGAATGAACACAGGTAGTTCCATCAGCCAGGGAAAGTTGCTTCATACATTCCAAAAATTTCTAGAACATAAAACAATGGAGTGTTTGTTTCCCATACACTCTTGTTTCCTGTCATTCAAACTGCACGGGTCTCATTATTTCTCACCAAAGAGCTACATCACAGTTTCCAATGGCACTGGCCCTGGAGACAGGAGCCCAGACTTGGGACAAGTCACAGAGAGGATTCCTCCTGATTAACTTAAGGAAGGATCACTCCAAATAGCACAGAGGCTAAGCAAGGGGCCTCCACCCCTAGGCATTTGCCCTAGGGAAACAAAAGCCAGGTCCACATCAAGTCCAGTACACAGATGCTCCTGGCAGCTTGATTCAAGACTGCTTTGGACCCATCTCGGATAGCCCAGATTTCCTTCTAGAATGACAGCAGTGACACATAGGGGAAGCCACCCCTCTCCAGAGAGCAGCCAAGGGCTCTGATGTGGCCCGCCAGTCAGAGCTTCTCTGAAGAACGCGAAGCTTTAGGATCGACTCCATCCTCAGAAACAAGCCCTTCTGCAAGGCACAAACCCCAGCTTCCTTAAACATGGACGGCTCTCAAAAGGGTCAGGTCCCATCAAAGAAAACCAACAGTACCAAAGGGTCCATTCTGTCTGACTCCACCCACTTATGAAACATTCTAGAAAAAGCAAGCTTAAGCTTCAAAGACAAATGAGTTCCCGGGAGGGAGAGAGGGGGACTGCACAGGGGACTTTTCCAGTTCAAGGGGTGCTCTCCTAGTAGCAGGGGGATATGGCTGTTGCAAAAGAGGAGTCATCAACATGTAACCCTGCCCTAAGTAGGTACAATATAACATACCTATAATATAATGGAGTAAGTGACGGTACAGGGTTTGGAGGGAGTCAGACACTCCAGTTGGGCCCACCCCACATTTCAATCTTCAACTCCCTACTCTCAGGAGGCACCCGGGCCACTCCAGCAGGTCTCGTACCCTCTCTAAATCCCCAGGCCCTTCTCTATGACACAGGAAGAGCAGGATCCCACCAGGAGGCTGCTGGAGGCTTGGGTGCAGTGCGGGCCTGGCACTGACCAGCACTTTGTCAATGTTTGCTCCCATTTGTTTGAGGCATTTGTAGTGGGCAAAAGAGGCTCACATCTGATGAATGTGCAGGCAAGGGTGGCTTCTAGGGCATGAAGAGTGCTGCGGACCCCAAATAGAAACCCAACCCTTACAGGCACTCGGGCCAGCTGCTCCCTAGTCCTCCGCCGCCGACTCACAGCCTGAGAAACAGGTGCCAAGGCCAGCACAGCCTGGTACGACCGACGCCCCCACAAGCAGAGTCGGCGCACCCACAGCAGAAAGCGAGGCCAAAGCAACAAGCTCGCCTAGAGAGGGGGACAGGGCAGGGCGGGGGGGGAAGGCTCTGGGGCCAGTCAGCTCTCAGGGGATTGAGGAGTCTGAGTGCTCGCCCAGAGAGGGGGCGACAGGGCAGGGCGGGGGTGAAGGCTCTGGGGCCAGTCAGCTCTCAGGGGATTGAGGAGTCTGAGTGCTCGCCTAGAGAGGGGCGACAGGGCAGGGCGGGGGTGAAGGCTCTGGGGCCAGTCAGCTCTCAGGGGATTGAGGAGTCTGAGTAGAAGCCCAGCGGAGGCAGTATTGCCTAAGGTTCCTCTGAGACATTACTTAGAAAACAGTGAAGTCTGGGAAACCCTGGGGTTTTTAGTCTCATCATTAACTAGCAGATATCCGTTTTGCACACTTAATTATGTGCCAAGCATTAGGTAAGAGCCCAGCATACAGACGTCCCTATCACAGTTATCAACAACTCCAAGAGGACCATGTGTTCTGGTCACTTGGCTCCTGCAGTACTAACTTGGAAGCTAAACCTGCATTGTCCTATGTGGCAGACACTGTGAAACCAGGATACATACTGATCCCTGAGATCATTCTCTTGTCTACTGAACATCCTTAGACTGGGCTGGAGCTTGTCTGTGGCAAGCACCTCAGGGGATGCTCACCAGGGCAGAACAGCTACCCAGGGGGTAGCCCTGCCTCTGATCCTGGATGCATGAGTGGGAGTCTGGGCCACAAGTTCCAGTCAACCTCTAGGAAGAAGATAGCTTCGGTGAACACTGGAACCAGGCCATTGGGTAGGATGGCAGGGAAAACCCAGGGAGCTGGCCCGACGGGTACCCAGCTCTGTCAGCTTTCCATGGACAGCCTGGGTTGGGTTCTGGCTAGAGGCAAGGCACAAAGGAAGACTAAAGATAACAGGAGAACTATCAAAGCCTTACTTCTTTTCTGGACTAGGGTCAGCCCATGGTGGCCTGTGTTTCCAAGAAGCCCAGCTTAGCAACAGCCTCACCAGGATCTGACCCCAGTTCAGAGTCCATACCGACAAAGTTTCTCTGGGCTACACTGCAGTGTGCAGAGAGCCCCCTCCAGTTTGAATCCCCCAGGCTTATCTCCTCAGATGGAGCTCCCCACCAGAAAAACACTGGCTTCCACCTATAGAGGGCTACAGAGAAAACAGTGGGCACACAGACAAGGCAACGCTAGCAAGAAGGCAGGCACCAGGCCAGACAGGACGCTACTTGTTAACCCAAGCTGAAGCCATAATCCCTTTGCTAATATCTTTTGGGGGGGGTCAAGCAAGGTACAAAAGTTACACCTCCAGCCACAGTCACATAGCGAAAATGGTGACAAAGAGCACTAGAATGTCCACTGCCACTGCCCACAGAGGACTCACACAAGACCCCAATCCTAGGCGTGGTGGGACTGTGTCGTGGTTATGATCCTGGAAGCCAAGGGCACCAGCCTCACACAGCCCTGTGCCCTTTGAATCCCTTCATCACACGGGTGGCACTCAGGAATAAATGGTGCTCCTAGAGGCCTGTTCCCTGCTGACACAAGAGAACGTTATCTCTCAAGCAGCAGCAGGTTAGCAGGCCAGGCAAGCGAGCCTGGGACCCCAAAGGGACACAATTATCAAGGGTCCCTAACAGAGCCAGGGAGTTTGACAACTGTGGTCTATGCCAGTCCCACTTATCTCTCTAGATTGAATTTCCTGCACATGAGGGACCATGGGGGGAAGGATAAAAACTCAGGAGGGGAGTGGGAAAGCAATGGAGTATGAATGACCCCAGACCTGGCAACCTCTGCTCAAGTACAAGAGACCTCTGCGGGGATGTTGAGTCTCCCAAAGACCAAGTACAGACTGCGGCAAGGCTGCCATCTGTGTAGACCGGTGTCCCTTGGGGCCTACCTTCCTGAGAGACACACCTGCTTCCCACTTGGGAACAGGCTTACACTCCCACTCTCGTTTCCTGTGTACACAAGGAAGGCCGACTGGTGGGTAGGGCCTGAGAGGGGTCCGCCCTTATCCACAAGCCTGCAAACTACCTTGGGGCCCACATAGCACCTCTAACCGGGGCCAGTGACATCTTACTCACCACCATAGAAAGTTTGCCCCCAGTTCCTAACTTAAATGAGGACTACAGGACTATGGAGGAAAATGGTTTAGAAAAACTGGTCAATTTTGGCATTTCACTGCAAAACCCACCTTCAACCAGAGCGAGCCTTCTCAAATAAAGAACAACCTGGTTGCAGGGATGCCTTCGCCACTGGGAGGCACAGGGAGCCACAGGCCTAGGGTGTCATGTCACCTGCAGGTTCCCTGAGCATGTCCAGTCTACGTGTGCTGGCATCCTCTATAGCCCCAGTTAAAATGCTGCAGAAGTGGGGTGGGGTGACTCAATGGTCACAGCACTGGCCTAGCATGCTGGAGGCACTGGGGTCCATCACAACACATTCATAAAGCATCCCTTAGGTGGTTTTCCCACAGACAGCAAGAAAATTTAGATCCTGTCATGTCTCTCCTAACAGAAGCACTGTGAAAGGACACACCCCTATGGCCCCAGTGGCCCACTGGGAATCCCAGGGCATAAAGTCCAAGCTGCTCTTGCCTGGGAACACTGAGGACAACAGTGTCAGCAGAACAGATGAACCATGCTGTAATGTGCTGCATAACAGTTGCTCCTTTTCAGGAGCTCACAGGGCCACCAGAACCTTAAACCCTCCCTCCCTACTCCATCCCTTCCTCCAAGCCCAAAGGCAGCACAAACAGCAGAGCTCTGGCCAGATAAGCCTCTGAGGGTGAGCTATTGTCGCTTATCTGAGGCTGTGTTCTCACCACACAGCTAGCCTGCTGGAGTCTGGTTCAGACAAAAGATAAGTCTGTGGGCTTCAAACAATGGCCGCTCACCTCTGTCCAGGGCAGGCTGGATGGGCATCTCCTACACTTCTCTTATTTAAGAGAAATGTACTTGGATTTTCCAGCTCTCCTCTGGCTTTGCTGAGTTACTTTGGTCCTTTTATAAACATACAAGGACAATAAGGAATAAGGACCTCAAACCTTTCCCCTCCAACATCCTAACCAGTCCTGAAGGCCCTGAGCAATGACATTCCAGCAAAAAGAAAAGAGGGGAAGGGGAACGGGAAGGGGAAGGGGAAGGGGAAGGGGAAGGGGAAGGGGAAGGGGAAGGGGAAGGGAAGAGAAGAGAAATGCATGCCAGGTGTGGTGGTAGACAGCTTTAATCCTAATCCTAGCTCTTGGGAGAGACAGTTTGATGACAGCCTGGTCAGCATAGTGAGTGCCAGGACAGGCAGGATGACAGAGTGAGACAATGTCTCCAAAAGGAAAAGAAAGAAAGGTGCACTGCTTCCCAAGCCTTTCATTTCCTTTTCGCCTTGGTGACGAGACTTGAACCTAGAGCCCCATGCATGCTGGTCAAAGGCTCCACCTACTACTATAAATTTCAGTCTTCCTTCCCTCCCTGTGTGTGTACAGGTTAATGAGTCTGTACATGTGTGGGGCCGGGGTCAGTACCAGGGCTCTTCCTTTGTTGATTTTCCGCCTTTTTTTTTTTTTTTTTTTTTTTTT
>NC_034590.1:117675215-117688100 GCF_900095145.1 Mus pahari | reverse complement strand
GAGCAATGTGATAAACACATGGGAGGTGGGGAGCCCTGGCCCTGGCCTGTGTGCTCAGTGCTGGGATACATCCTGAGGGTCTGTTTTCTTGAGGCACAAGACCCACTGAGATTGGGGTCTGGTTTTTATTGTTTTTTTTTTTTTTTTTTTTTTTCTGGTTTTTTTTTTTTTTTTTTTTTTTTTCCCCATACAAAAAGTTCTCTTTTACTGATTAAGTCAAATAAATTGAGGGATTTGCTGTCCATCCAAGTCACCAGAAGATGGTTCTAAGTAACCTAAGCCAGCCTAGACTTGTTGTACACTTCAGTGCTACCACACTCAGTTCATGCTGTCCTGGGGACTGAACACAGGGCATGCTAGGCGAGTAGCTGAGCCATACCCACAGCCCTCCTGGCCTCTGTTAAGAACGCTTGAAAGGTGTTATCTTTATGTTTACGGAAATAAAGTTCTATTTCACTTAAAAAAAAAAAAAAAAAAGCATGGTAAAAGGCTAGGTGTGGTGGCACATGCCTTTAATCCCGGCACTTGGGAGGCAGAGGCAAACTCTGTGAATTTGAGGCCAGTCTGGTCTACAAAGCAAGTTTCAGGACTACAGAGAAACCCTGTCTTGAGCCCCCCTTTATCCCCACCCAAAAAGAGTGGATCTGGGGAAAAGGGGACATGGGGAGGAGACTTCGAGGAGAGGAGGAAGGGGAAATTGTGGTTGGAAAGTAATATATGAGACAATTTAAAAAAACATGGCAAAAGCTGGTCAGAGTTAAAACAACTGGACTGGCCAAGGCACTAGGGCCTAGCAGGAAAACCCCTGCAGTATGGACAGGCCTGGGAGTCTGCTGACTAGCAAGGGCTAAGCAAATATAAGCAAATTTCCACCTGTGCCAGAGGGCTGCATGCACACCATGACAAGTTTCTCCTTTTGCCTGATTGGTGTACACACTGGCTAAACTTACTCGGAACTTACATGACACTAGGAAGCAAACTGTCCCCATGCAAACAGAGACAAGGAGTCCAGGGGCCAATCAACATTGACTGGGGTACTTAGCGTCAGACGATTTCCTGCTACTTTGCTTCACAGCTGGAGATCTAAGCCTCCTGGGTCCAAAAACATCTGGCCATCCAGCATGGCTAGACTGTGATCTTAGCTGGGCTATTCTGGTCACCTGACCACAGCGAGGCAGCTGTGGCCCCTCAGGTCACCACTGTGTAGATGAGGTATGAGGTAAGAAGTCTGTCACCTGAACACACTACAGTGTTTAAAGCCTGGGGCTGGAAGAAGCCCGAAGGGCAGCATGGGGCATGGCTCTCCAGCAGAGCCTGGTTACCTCGGCTGATGCGCTGCTTCTCTCCAGACAGGATCCCAGGAGTATCAATGATGCTGATGCTGTCCAGTACTGGGTTGGGCAGCTGTGCACACATGAACCTGCAGGACAGCGACACCAGAGATACATCAGGGTGGGACGGACACTAATCTAGGTATCAAGGGAGGGCTTTTCTCCCTCTCCTCCCTCTGGACAAATGAACTGAAACCACTATCAGAAGTGTCCAGCTTTGGCCGGGCGTGGTGACGTACGCCTTTAATCCCAGAACTCGGGAGGCAGAGGCAGGCGGATTTCTGAGTTCTAGGACAGCCAGGACTGCACAGAGAAACCCTGTCTCGAAAAACCAAAAAAGAAAAAGAAAAAGAAAAAGAAAAAGAAAAAGAAAAAGAAAAAGAAAAAGAAAAAGAAAAAGAAAAAGAAAAAGAAAAAGAAAAAGAAAGCTGTATGAGCTCGGATTGTGCTTCATCTCTAAAGGAAGACAGACACCTGACACCGAGATCTTGCAATTCCACCTTAAAACTTTTAGCCAGGTATGGTGGTGCACACCTAATGTCCCAGCACTTAGGAAGCAGAGACAGGACGATCAATGCTAATTAAGTTTCAGGCCAGCATGGTCTACACAGAATGACCCTGTTTCAGTGGACCAGGAAGATGCTCAGTGGGCAGGACACTTGCCACGGAGCCCGATGACCCCAGTTCAATATTCAGAGCCACACGGTGGAGGGAGAAGGCTGCTCCACACCATCCACTGACCGTAAGTGCTGCAGCAACTATGCTTGCACAGAATAAATAAATGTAAAAGAATACAGTAACAAAGGTGCTCATGACAGCACGCCTTTAATCCCAGAACAAGGGAGGCAGAGGCAGGCGATCTCTGTGAGGCTGGCCAGGTCTACAGAGTGAATTCCAGGGCAGCCAGGGCTATGTAGAGAGACCCTTGAAAAATGAAACAGAGCAAAATAATAACAACATCGATAAAAAAGAAACCCCAACCACCTGGCTAAAGTCCCCTCACTGAAAGCAGCGTGGTCTCTTTCTGTGTATGGGCAGAGGCACACACGGGAGCTGGAGAACAACCTCAAGTGTCTTCCTCTACCTTACTTAGACAGCCGCTCCCAGGGACTCAGCTGGCTGACTGGCTAGTGGGCCCCGGGGTGTACCTTGATCTCTTCTTTTTGCTACTCCAACCCCTGTGCTGGGATTACAAGCTTGCAAAAACAATTGCAGTATGTACAATGTTTCCAAGGGTGCCCATGGCTCTGCTGCTGGGGCACTGCTTATAGCTGCAGTGGGCCAGCTGTGTGGAAGGAGTACAGACACACCATTCTCAAAGTCAAAGCCAGCCTAGAAAGAGGAAGCCACCATGGAGGGCTATTAGTGAGCCCTAGGTAAGGGCTTAGCTGCATATCCGAGTTCCATGTTGAGCTAAGAGTTTAGCAGAACAGCTCAGAGCAGCTCTCGGCTGATGTAAAGGGTGGGGTTTTTGAGTGGACAGAGAAAAGGCTCCTTTAAAAACCTCTCTGAGAAAAAAAAATACAGACCCATGGTCTGCCAGATACAGGCTTAAAACTGGGCCTCCAACAGTGGGCAGCAAGTAAATGAGTGTCTCCTGTGGTTCCACACCCCCAAGTTATGATGATAAGTCTCCCCACGGGCTGGGGACAGAAGGCCAAGGGGAAAAGCACTGTGTCCAAGTGTAGCAGCCCCCAGTGCTGTAAGTCACTGCACACCAGACCTCAATTCCCCTGCCTGGGAAAAAATTCCTGTACTCAATGGAGAGAGTGTGAAAGAAGAGCCGGAGTGGAAGTGGAGCTGGCGCTGAGAAGTAACAGACATAGAGGTCCCATAGGAGCATCTGCAGATCCATGAGAACCTACTACTCAACAAGGCCTGGTAAGGGGACCGCAAGAAAGGCAGGAGGCTGCAAGGATGCCTCCCTAGCAACAAGGATGGGGACTTGAGTCCTTAGGACTAGTGAGTGGGTCCAGCTATGCAAGCAGGGGCGTTCACAAACTCCTTTTGGGATTGCTTTATGCCTGTCTCCATCTGTTCCTCTCACTATCTCTGAGCAGCCCTAGGAAGGGGGGGTGCTAATAAATCAAGTTCATGACTCAATGGGTCCCTTTAAGAGTGCCAGGAAAAGCTGTAACAGCCAGAGAAAAGCCCCCTTTGTTGTGTCCTCCCTGGCCAGAGGCACATCCTGACACAGCTCCGGTCTTGGACTTCACCAGCATTTAGAGACCCTCTGAAATTGGTGGTGGCAAGAAGGAAATGGAAGTATAGTTCTTGAATCCCTGTACCCAGGCCAGAGCTCCTGAGTTGTTCCTTTGGGGAGGACAGAGGTAGTGTACAGGGCACAGCCTTAACCTTAACAGTTCCGCAGAGCCTGGGATTCATGAGTTACTGAGTGAGCTGGGGGCCAGCTGGAGGCCACTGGGATGGTGTGGGCAGTCCTTCTAGCCCTTTAAGCTCTCCATTTCCACAGGTGGGAAACTGAGAAGGTGCCAAGTTCCTCATTTCACAAGAGGTCTGCCCTCACAGTGAGGTGAAGACAGAGGAAGGCAGCAGCCGTTGGAACAGCAAGTCTTCCTGTCTCTCCTGAAGCAGAGACCTAAAGCATGAATGAGCTCAGCCCAGCAGCCAAACTTCTCAAGACCAAAGGCTCCCACCAACTGCAATCTGAGCCAATGGCCTACCTACAGGGGCAGCAAAGCTCAAACATCCTTAGGCAAAGGTTCCAGGCTAAGGGGACTAGAGCATTGTACACAACCCAGGCCGGTCAAGCACACGCCATCATCGTAAAACAAGATAGGCTGAAATTACCTAGACGGGACAAAAGGACGTTAAAGATCAGCTCCATGAAAGGAGGCAGGCCTGGCAGCAAGCTTGCTCTAGAACAAGCTGGCCCGCCCTGTTCGGCTGGACAGTGTCTGCAGAGGAATGTGCTCACACAGGGCGGAGACCTGGAAAGCAGGATTTAGATTCTTTCCAAGGCTGTTCCCCTAGGCAGAATGCAGAAGTCGACAGGCATGTACAGTCACTCCTTGAAAGAGGGAGCAGAGAGGGCAGGGTCTGTGAGTCCTGTCATACCTCCTGTGGGAGGAGTCTGGGATGCCCCAGTGCCCTTAAAGATCCTGGGTGTTAGAGCTCCTCAGGCAGGCAGGCCACTGTGATTCATTCATAGCATCCTGAGGGGCTGAATCTAACTCACTTCGCCCCTTGAACTGGTAAAGCTGAGTCTCCAGGAGGCACACAAAGTCGATCCAATCTATCGTAGACTATGAATCTGGTCATTTCAGGAGTCACAGTGTTACCACCCCCTGAAGTCTCCTGAGGCAACACTGACTTAAGCTTTTTTGGTTTTGTTGTGTTTGAGACAGGGTTGTCTCCTGTACTCCTGGCTGGTTTGGCATTCACGTAAGTGCTACTTCTAGGAGAGGTGTTGAGACTCCTTCGTCCCTGTCTTCAAAGGGGACTGCCCCCAAATCAGCAGACCAAAGCATACCCTCCTTGCCCTTCCTACACAAAACCACGGGTCCCTGGAGATGTGAAGCAGAGAGTGACACACCAGCAAAAGGAACATCTAAGTTTCGGGGTTTCCCATGACACTTAAAAAACGGACCCCAGCGGAGGAGGAAAATTGATGAGAATGAGCTGGGTGCCTCCAGAAGGAAGAACAAGAAAGGGGGGACAGCAATGGTTCATCTTCTCACAGCAGCCCCCCACCCCCACCTCGCTCTGTGGGAAGTAGGTCTGGGGTCTGCGGGAGGATGTGAGAGTTAAATTGAAAACCTGGAAGGTTCTGGGAATGACAGAAGCCAGAAGAGTGGACGATGCCTAGTCCCTAACTACTCTCGGGTAGTTAGTGGGACGCACCAAGGCCACACTGTCCCTGGGAGTGGTCGCCTAGGGTCTGGCGGGGGCTCTCGAAGACAAAGGCCGGCTGGGGGCAATGGCTCCGGAGGCCTTTGGTGGTCCTCGCGCTGGGGGGCAAGGAGTGGGTGGGTACCTGTTGAGAAAGGCGTTGCCGAAGGCGTTGAGCTTGCGGAAGGGGCGCCGCGGGTCCACAACAAGCGCGTTGCCGGGCACCACGCCCTCGGTGGGGCCGTGCATGACCGCGATGAAGGAGTCGGTGGTGGGCTCCGGCCCAATGCGCATCCCCGGGAAGTCCTGCTCGATCAGGTGGCGGATGAAGGTGGTCTTGCCGGTGCTGTACTGGCCGACCAGGAGCACCATGGGCTTGTTGTCGAAGTCAGCGTCCTCCAGCGCGGGCGAGTGGAACTCGTGGAAGCGATAGTGCTCCTCCAGCGGCAGCAGCTTCTGCGCGTACAGCTGCCGCAGCCCCTCGGCCACCGTCTGGAAGAGCTCCGGCTCCTTCTTGCGGCGGGCATCCTTGCTCACCCAGCTGAACATGCTGCCGGAGACGGGGCTGCCTGCTACAGGACGGAGCGGCGGCTGAGCGGGACTGGGGCGCGCGGCCGAGGAGGGGCCGGCCGGCCGGCGGAGGGCAGAGGGGCAGGGGGCGGGGCGCAGCCCGCACGGCGCAGGCGCAGGCTGGAGGGCCGGCGTGGGGACCACGACAGCGCCCTCTGCCGAGGGTCGCGCGAGCCTCGCCGAGCCGCCCCTTTATAATAAGCCGGAGCCCGGCGTTCCGGCACGCTGGCCGCCGCCTCCAGGCTGGCCCGAGAGGAGGCGGGGGAAGAGCCCTCCAGGCCCCGCCCCATTCGCGTGCCACGTCCTCTTCTGCTTCCTAGGAGCTGATTTCAAATATCGCGAGCTCGTGGCTGCGGTGCCTTGGCAACCGCACCTGTTTTGCTCCGCCCCTCGAGGGATGGCTCGCGGAAGTGCTGCGGTCGCGGGTGCCAGAATGTGGCCTCAAAATGTACTAAGTCTGAGCACCATCTAGCACCTGTGGGCTTCCGGACACCCCAAGTACTTCAACTGCGCTCCCCAACTGCAGTGTTTCCACAGGCTAGGAACTCTCAAAAGCTTCGGGAGCCTCACTCTTTGGTCTTTTAGCGACTTTGGAGAGGGACAGGACAGCGGGAATAGGGAAAGCCGAGGGAGTACAGGACACCGGGAAGAACAATGTCGGTAAGGAAGGAGGAGTGCGCTGGCACTCCACTCAGGCTGATGGGAGAGGGACACAGCAATGGACGCAATTGACGTGACCTAGCGGGGAGTTTTCACCAAGGCGGTGCCAGCTGCGGAATGGGGTAAAGAAGTTGCAGCTTTCTGGCTAGATGAGTTTGGAGGAAGTGAAATCGGAAATACCCTTTGTAAGGAAGAGGGGCAGTGTTGAGCAACAATGAAATGTTGTGGGAACTTAGGGGAAATTAAAAGCCCCAAAATTTCCGCTTTCCTGTCAGGGACACCACCAGTACCATCTCTTGTTCCGTTCTGAGTCCCAACCTCCTTCCAGTTGGTAGCTGTTCCCCGCCAACGTCCCTGGCCACACCTAAGCCCCCTTGACTGTCTGCTGGTGTCTAGTGGGTGATGTCAGAGAATTGGGGACTATGATTGTTAGGTAACTAGTATCAGGTCACCCAAGTGGCAGGAGGAGGGCCATTGGAGAAGTCTAAAAAGCACCCGAGGGGTTGTTTAGCACCCAGTTGTGGTCTTAGCCATTTGGAAAGGTTGGAGGATCACTTGAACCCACCAATATGAGGCCAGTCTGGGCAACAGACTCCGTCTTAAAAAAAAAAAAAAAAAAAAAAAAAAAAAAATAAAATAAAATATTTTACAAAAAAAAAAAAAAAAAAAAAAAGACAAAACTAAACCCCTA
This sequence comes from Mus pahari, assembly GCF_900095145.1. Taxonomy (NCBI): domain Eukaryota; kingdom Metazoa; phylum Chordata; class Mammalia; order Rodentia; family Muridae; genus Mus; species Mus pahari. The sequence continues at coordinate 117,680,996 of NC_034590.1, read as the reverse complement.
GCTTAGTGGTAGAGCACTTGCCTAGCGTCCACAAGGCAGTAGGGCCCACCCCCAGCACCACTAGAACCAACAAAAAATCATGGAAACTTGAAAGCCTTGGCTCCTACTTGAAAACTTTGAGAGATTTGGAAGCCTGTGAGCTAGACACACCTATGTGGGATTAGGCTGGGATCTCATCGGAAGACAGCTGTGTGCATACTGAGGGGTCTTAAGTCAGGTGGGATCCAGAGAAGGCAAGGGGGGAAGGTTTGGTCATACACTTCAGAGATCATTGCCAGAGAGCAGCAAATTCCAGCCTGCTTGTAGGCTCTGGGCCATGGCTTCTTATTTGATCTGGAGTTTCTCCTTTTTTGAGTGGTAGGGGTTGTTGTGAGTGTGCCATAGGAGGGTAGTGTGCCATGGGGGTAGGATGAGTGTGGGGGGATGAGTGTGCCATGGGGGTAAGTGTGCCATGGGGGGGGCGAGTGTACCATGGTGGAGGGGGTGAGTGTGCCATGGGAGTGGGGTGAGTGTGCCATGGGGGGGTGTGCCATGGGGAGGCAAGTGTACCTGGGGGGGGGTCAAGTGTACCATGGTGGAGGGGGTGAGTATGAGTCAGAAGACAGCTTTCAGGAGTTCTCTGTTGAGGCTAGACCCTGATTCTCCCACCCAGCCCCATGCTCCCAGAAATAAGGCTCAGATTAAAAACATATTTACAAAGATCTCAGCCATAAGCTAGGCCCTTTTCTGATTAGATCATAGCTAAATAGAACCTGCGTTCTGCCTTGGCTGGTTACCCGTGCTCAGGTACCATGCTCCTTACATCATCTTGGCACATCTCCCACCTCCTCTCCCAGAATTCTTTCTTCTCCCTATGTTCCACCTTCTATTTCCTGCTTAAACCATAGGCCATAGGCGTCTTAGTTAACAGGCGAGGCATGCACATGCTATATAGTTGTTCCTCTACAACTCTCCTTCCACCATGTGGACCCTGGACCTGAGCTCAGGTCACCACAGCCCTGACAAGTGTGTCATCCCACTGAGCTGTCCCGACAACCCTCATCTCATTAGCCTCCTTTCCATCCATCACAGTAAGACGCAGAAGTCATGGGCCCCCTTTTTTTAGAAAGAAGCTCTTGGACAGAGGCTGTGACAGGAGCCTCAGGCAAGCCCAGTCCAGACCTCGGCCAGCCTTGGAAGCTAGATGATTTCTGCCTCCTACACAGCCTAGATGAGGGTCCACCCCGGAGATGTAATTTCAGGGCTGGTTCAAAGAAGAGCCGGAGGCAGAGGATCTTAAATGAGGTGGTTGTTTAGACATCTGAATAACTACATGATGCTGTGTCTCCAGCAACACTGAGACTGACCGGTCATGGTTTCCATGTCTCCCCAGAGTCCTGTGTGCTGAGAAAACCCAGCCCCAGAAAACTGAAAACAAAATGTTCCTGGGTTATTTATAAATGAAATGAGATGTGTGCATTCACTCAGCTTTGTCCAAGGAACTGAGAGGGCCAGAGAACTCCTCACCCTTCCTCTTTCCCTCACTGAGACTCAAGGGGCCCAGAAATTAATTTTCTACTTCCCCCCGGTCCTGGGTACCTTCCTACCTTGTAATGTCCCAGATTGCAAAACTCCTGATTTGCCTCCCATTTTTGAGTAGGGCACTTGCCTGTTTGGTGGCACCTTTGGTTTCTCTACTGTTTGGCTTTCTGTCTGCCTGAGTCACGAACAGATGGGCAAGAGTCAAGGATTTGCTTACTCGTAAACTGCCCACTGCCAGTGATGTTTGCGCGCGCGCGCACACACACACACACACACACACACACACACACACTGTTAGGACAAGCATTGCCTAACAAAAATCTCCCACTTCCTTGCCTTCAGTCTCATTGGTCCCCTATTGCCCTGATCTAAGAAAGTATTTTTGGGCTGGTCCTGGTGGCACCTGCTTTTAATGCTGGCATTCAGAAGGCAAAGGCAGGCAGGCAGGCAGGTCTCTATGAGTTCCAGGCAAGCCTGGTCTACAGAGTGAGTTTCAAGACAGCCAGGGCTACACAGACGAGAAAAAAGTCTTTGCCAAATCCCTAAAGACAAATTTTATTTTTAAAATAACATTGTGTGTGTGTGTGTGTGTGTGTGTTGTTTATGTGTATGTCTGCAGTGCCGTTGGAGGCCAGAGAGAGCATCAGATCCTCTGGGATGAGAGTTAAGGCCACTTGTGAGCTATCTTGTGGATGCTAGGACTCAAAGCCTGGTGGTCCTGAGGAGTATCCAGTACTTACCTGCTGAGCCCATCTCATCAGGTCCAACTTCCTCTGCCCCGCCCCCCTCCTTTTTGAAATGTGTTCTCACTCTGTAGTCCTGGCCTAACACTGTGTAGACCAGGTTGGTCCCCAACTCAGAGATCGGCTATCTCTGCTTCCTGAGTGCTGAGATTAAAGGTGTATATCACTTTATCAGGCTTACTAAAGACAACTTTTAAAAAAGTGGAGGAGGTTTTCTCCAAATATGGCAAAAGAACTGGACTGGGGAAAGCCCAAACACAGGCTTCTCCCTGGCTGAGCAGTGGCTCATACTTTCCGCTTAGGAAGTCTGTTCAGAAGCACAGATTTGCTCCTGCAGTTAGGAGTAGATTTGGCAGTGGACCAATTCTATTAAAAAATAAACAGGGCAGCCGGGCGTGGTGGCGCACGCCTTTAATCCCAGCACTCGGGAGGCAGAGGCAGGTGGATTTCTGAGTTCGAGGCCAGCCTGGTTACAGAGTGAGTTCCAGGACAGCCAGGGCTACACAGAGAAACCCTGTCTCAAAAAGAAAAAAAAAAAAATAAACAGGGCGAGAGAAATGGCTTAGCTGCTAAGATCACTTGTCATGCAAGCACGAGGACCTAAGTTCAAATCCCTAGTACCCCACATACAGCCTGTAACCCTGTGAGAGCAAAGACAGCCTAGCTTCAAGTTCACCAAGAGACCCCTGCTTCAGGGAATTAAGATGGGACTGGGACAGCTGACCTTCTCCTCGGGCCTCTCTGAGCGCACACAAACACAGACATCTAACACGGCAAACCATGGAGCCAGGTGTACCTGATTTACCCTTAATCCCAGCCAAAGGCAGGGGCATTTATTTCTATGAGTTCAAGGCCAGCCTGGTCTACATAGTGAGTTGAAGACAGCCAGGATTATGCAATGAGACTGATCTCTGTATCCAAAAGGAGGGGTGGAGGGGGGGTTGGGGGGTGGGGGTGGAGGAGGGGAGTCTGTTCTTCCTCCAAAGGTTGGGTTTTCCAGTGCTGGCTGGATTCTTGGTTGCTCTCAAATACGAGTTAGGAAAAAGTCCGAGCACCCAGGGTGTCAGGTGATCTGCCTTAAGAAACACTGGCCTGAAGGAGAAATTAGACCTTTGGAATCTGAACTACTTAGACTCTGGCCCATCCCAGCAGCAAGGACCTGCGGGTGGAAGGGCAGAGGTTTAGAGCAGGCTGGAGGAGACTCTGCCCTGAGGCTCACCAGCTGCTCAGCAAGCACTTTACACGTTAGGTATGCTCCTGCCCCAGGTGATGCCTGTACCTGACACTGTACACATTCGAGCACAGTGTGCCTCGAGAGGCTGAGGTCTAGAGTCCTCTGAGTGCTTTTAGTCAGGCGACAGTTCAGGGTTCAAGTTGCTCAGTTAGTGGAGGGCTCGCCTCATACAACAAGGCTTCCTGCACACCAGCGCCGTATATAAACCAGATGTGAAGATGGACTTGGAAGGTGGAGGCAGGAGGATCAGGAATTCAGGGTTACCCTTGGCTACCTATGAAATTCAAAACCGGCATTTACTTAGATAGGATCGTGAGATCTATCTTAAAAAAAGAACAAGGCCAACCCCAAACCACTTAAGTGTTAGGCTAAAGTTAAATATTAGACCTCTGGCTGCTGAAGCTGGAGCAACAGCTGAACCCAAGTTAGGTGCAGCATGTGTTACCCTAAGGACACTGGCCAGCCTGCGGGAAAGGGAACAGTCTGGCTTCTACAATAGAGGAGGGGCAGGATCCTGGGGTCCTGTTAATTTACATAAGATAGATGGTGGCTGTAGGGCTTACTGTGGTCCATGCCTATGGTCCCAGCTTATAGGAGGCTGAGGCAAGAAGATCATAGAGTTTGAGGCCAGCATGGACTACATAGCAAGATTCTGTCTCAAAAAAATTGTAGCCAGGTGTGGTGGCGCACGCCTTTAATCCCAGCACTCAGGAGGCAGAGGCAGGCGGATTTCTGAGTTCGAGGCCAGCCTTGTCTACAAAGTGAGTTCCAGGACAGCCAAGGCTACACAGAGAAACCCTGTCTCGAAAAAACAAAAAAAAAATTGTATATAGGTATGTATGTATATATACACACACAAATGAAGTGCAGGGGTGACCTCCCAGCTTAGCTCCAAGTTGCTTAGTTCATCATATTTAAGCATGGCCATTAACTTCCTCATGTTCCCTCCGGGCACTTTGGAGGGTGGCACTGGCTTGTGTCTTGAGGAGCTCATGGAGTCAGTCTGTCCTCTTTTTTTTTTTTTTTTTTAAAGATTTATTTTTTTATCATATTTAAGTACACTGTAGCTGTCCTCAGACACTCCAGAAGAGGGCGTCAGATCTTGTTACAGATGGTTGTGAGCCACCATGTGGTTGCTGGGATTTGAACTCCAGACCTTTGGAAGAGCAGTTGGGTGCTCTTAACTACTGAGCCATCTCACTGAGCCCAGTCTGTCCTCTTCTCCTGGATCTCCGTGATGATGGCTTTTCCGTCCGTCTCTTCCAAGGTCAGGGTTACACTGAGCTTCCTCGTGAGGCTCACCGTTCAGGAATAGAGAGAAGCTGTGTTTCCAGCCATGTGACACAGAAAGTACCAGGACTCAGAGCATGGGCCCCCTGCAGCAAATGCAACCCTTGTGCCCTGTGGTGGAGGCTGTGTAAGCTACTGTGCTGCCCCTCCATGGACTTAACACTCCCTTCCCTCACTCCTTCAGAGACCCTTCCCAGCAGGAGATGTGAGGTGACTCATGATAGTCATTGCTGTGGTCCTGCAGAACCTTCCTCTGACCGGATCGTCTTTATCCTGCTCTGAAGTACAGGCAGTGGTGACATCTGAGAGAGAGGACACTGCAACCTTCCACCAAGGCCACGTGTGTCCATCTTTTGGCTCACTCCTAGGACATGTTTGGACATCCCAAGGACGGGCGCAGTGGGACCCTGCCCAGAGATGAAGTCGGGCTGAGGCCTGCTAATTTCTTCTGTGTCCTGACTCCTCTAACTACAACCAGCCACAGAATCACTTTCTTGCCCTTTTGGTCCTTGAGGCCAGTAGGATAGAATTGCAAAGTGTTTCCAAGATCCCTCAGCCTTTGGGGTACACACCCCATCTAGGACTGAGCACACTGTGGATTCTTCCTGATTGTGTTAGAAAGCACACCTTTCTTTGCATAAGGCCATCGCTTCAGGCTGCTGGGCCATATTAGCTCTTTTGTTTATACAGTGGATTAATTTTATTTTGTGACGGCATCTTACTAGGTACCCCTGGCTGGCCTAAAACACTAAGACCAGGCTGGTCTTGAACTCACAGATCGGCTTGCCTCTGCCTCCTAAGTTCTCAGACTAAAGAAGGCATGTGCTAACACATATGGCTCTATTTTTTAATTTGTGAAAGAGGAGCTTACTATGTAGCTTACTGGCCCAGAGTCTGCAGTGATCCTCCTGCCTCTGCCTCCTGAACTGTGGAATTACAAGTATGTAGCTCCACACCCAACTGGTTTTGAAGTCTTTTTTTTTTTTTTTTTTT
>NC_034590.1:117652701-117673845 GCF_900095145.1 Mus pahari | reverse complement strand
TCTGTAACAAGATCTGACGCCCTCTTCTGGAGTGTCTGAAGACAGCTACAGTGTACTTACATATAATAAATAAATAAATAAATAAATAAATAAATAATACTGGACTGGAGAGATGGCTCAGTGGTTAAGAGCATTGACTGCTCTTCCAGAGGTCCTGAGTTCAATTCCCAGCACCCACATGGTGACTCACAACCATCTGTAATGGCATCTGATGCCCTCTTCTGGTGTGTCTGAGGACAGCTGCAATGTACAGCATACAGCTACAGCATACATAAGATAAATTAATAATAATAATAATAATAATTAGCACCAAGGTATTAAAAAAAAAACAGAAAGCTCATGGTTCCAGATTAAAAGACAAGAGGTAGGGAACTAAGGAGGGAACGCAAGCATGCCCTAGCTGGCCAGGGCACTTGGTGACTTCTAGAAGCTGACTGTGAATTGAGAACAGGGTTGCATCAGTGGGGCGGACCTACATTTGGCAACTTTGTGGTTGTGTAAGGGTATATTTTCTTAGGAGATACATGTTGAAAATTTTCATGGTGAAGGGTCATGACCTGTATGCTGGTCTCTAGTAGTTCAGGAAAATTCTGTGTGTGAGAGAGGGGAAGCAGATGTTATCCTAGAACGCCAGCTGCCCACAAATCCAAATAAAGGGTCCATGGTTGTTGATTGTTCTGTTCTTGCAACATTTCCGAAGGTTTCACAATTTTCAAAAAGAAAAACAAAGTGGCCTGAACCCAGGTATACCCTCCCCCCCCCACACACACACAATGGAGACTGAATTCTGTATCCCCATTGCTCCCAGCCCTAAGAACAGGTGCTAAGTCCATTTATACTGAAGATGTAAAAAAACAATTATGTTTTCATTCATATAACCGAATACTGTCCAGTAGTGAAAGAATAAATTAAGGTTCCAGAAACTTCAGAGGAACTTGGCCATCCCCAACCACGCCACTCCCTGTATATTAACAGTGGCGACCCAGTATGTGGCTATTACACGAGGACCCATTTTCAAACCCACTCAGTGGATGACAAGATTGTGGCTGGGTGTAGCTCAGAGGAGAGACCCTGGGGAGATGCTGCCCTTGGCTTAGGAAAGGGCAGGACATGGGTCGTCTTGGGGCACGGAACAAGAGGTGTCATGGGCGCCCTCTTGTGGTGAATCTAGGGAGTAAGCCTTGCAGAAGGGCAAGCTACCTCCTCAGGGAGCTGCCGGGTCCGGTGGATTTCTCCCATTTCTGTATGTAAATGCTCCTGGCCAACTGCCACCCTTCGCTGCAGTAAAAGCTGAACTCAAATTTTATCTCTCAGGGATCCTTCTTGGTCACATTCGTCCAGCTCAGACTCCTTTCTCTACTGACCAGTTCTTTGCTGTGGGATTGTGAATCAGGAGGTTCCTGGGATGCTCCCATAGCATAGCGGTTCTATGTGTGTGCCATGCTGACGGTGGTTGGGAAGACAGCCAAGGGCACCTAAGGATCTTCTGTCCCCAGGCACTCTGCCAACTCCTCATAATGTCCCTCTCAAGAGTCTATTCACACAAGTGGTGAGTCCTCCAATAAACATTAAAGACTTCCTGCGTTAGTCTCTGAGACTACAGGGAACACAGCCAGTGACTGTCCCTCCCAGGGGTCCACAGGTTGTAAAGGAAATAGACAGTGGTGATGGGGTGTGACAGGGTCACTAACAGGCCACCTACACCAGGGAATTGGATGGAGCAAGTGACTCAAGCTAGTTTCCAGGGACACAGGCACGTATCCTGGAGGCAGTGAGGTATCTGAGAGGAGAACGGGGGGAGCCAGCAAGGAATGATGTCCATAGGTCCAGGGTCTGCTGCAGAAAGACCACAAGTCCACAGGGGTCAAGACACTGGGCCAGAGAAAGTTGGGTATGCTCTGAGTTGAGACATTTTCCTGAACATTAAAGGCTGTTAGGAGGTTGGTAGAGACAGATGGAGGGAACCCTGGCCAGGGGCAGCCTGCCATCCCCTGCCATGCTAAGCTACAACTTGGGATGGAGTAAGCTCTGGGCCCCAGAGTGTCAGACTACGGCGTCCATCTGTCCAGCCAGGGCATCTCCAGTACCTACCACACTGGTAGGTGTGGAAACGGCTTTGCAAAATGAGTAAGCTGAGTTCTTTGCTCTTCAGGGGCTGAGACCAGGCAAGGATAAGATACACATTCAGACAAGGGAGGTGGGAGAAGCAGATTCTGAGGAGAATTCAGGATTCCCTGATCTGCATCTTAGCTGTAGTGAATAGGAAGCCAGGGGTGGAGATAGCTGAAGTAGCAGGATCGAAGACACTCAGGAATGGAAACCGTGAGAGAAAGTTGGGACCTTAGTCACCCGTGTTGTTGCACATGTCCTTAGGGAAGGTCCTGTGTGACTTTGGCCAAAGGCAAGAGGGTGGCTTCAAGTTCCAAGCCAGCCTGGGTTATAGAGTGAGAGAGACCGTGTCTCAAAAATATACAAAAAAGGGAGACTGGCAAGATGGTTAGTATGTAAGAGAACTTGCTGCTCTTCACGAGGAAGCACCTGTGCCAAGGGTCCCGACCATCTGTGACACCAACCTGAGGGTATCTGGCCTTATCTTCTGCCTTCTGTGGGTGCCTGCATACGAGACACGTGACTGCACGCACACCCACAAACCTTTTTAATACATTTATCTTAAATTCTATTTACTTTGTGTGTGCAGCATGTGTGTGGAAGTCAGAGGATACACTATGGGAGAGTCTCTTCCCACTGCGTGGGTGCCAGGGATTGAACTCAGGTCTTTAGATTTGACAGTGTCTTCTACCAAGCCATCTTGCTGGCCCCCATATCTTTTTAAAAAAGACAAAATGGTACTTGGTGTACACCTTAAATGCCAGCACTTGGGAGGCAGAGGCAGGTGGATTTCTGTGAATTAAAGGCCAGCCTGGTCTACAGAGTGAGTTCCAGGACAGCCAGGGCTACACAGAGAAACCCTGTCTCAAAACACACAAACAAGATAAAATGGATAATAAAGTTGACATTTCACTGGGCTATACAAGACCACCAAGAAAATATTCAAAAAGAAAACATTTTTAGTAGCAGGAACCAGTTTTTCAAATAGACATTTCCTCAAGCCCCACTGTTAAGAAAGGGACTTACAGATACAGCGAGATAGCTTGTAATCCTAGCACTCCAGAGGAGAAGGCAGGTGGATCTCCAAGGTCTACACAGTGAATTCCAGCCAGTCTGGTCTACACACTGAGGCCCTGTCTCAGAAACAGTGAAATAAAAAGGGTAGGAGTGATCTGACACTGCGGTGCGTGTGGCCCTGCACTCTCAGATGCTTCTCCATTAGCCTTGGCTGGACCCAGGGAGCCTGAAGTTCCAGGCCTCTCAGAAGTGAGACTTGCAAAAGAAAGGAACAGTTGGAGTGTGCCCAGCCTGGGCCCTAAAGTCCCCTGCCATTGGCAGTGCGAGATGGAATCTCAGAATGTTTGCAAAATATAATTGGTGCATCTATGGGCTTGGGGCCGAGCTCATGGGTGGTAAGAGGATGGACACACAGCACAGATTAACTGTGTGCAGCACGGGACCCAGGGGATGCGGTGCTTAGGGGGCGCCTGGGAGCAAGCCAGAGGCCCTGGGAGCCCCCGTGGCACTTGGAATCAACCACTTTTAAGAAAAACCTTAGGCTGGGAGCTTGGTGATGGTGGTGCACACCTTTAAGCCCAGTGCTTGGGAAGCAGAGGCAGGTGGAGTTTGAGGCTGGCCGACCTGGTCTACATAGTGAGTTCCAGGATGGCTAGATCTACATAGACCCTGTCTCAAGACCAAACCAAAACAAAGCCCAAGAAGAATCATAGGCTGGAAATGTGGGTTAGTGGGCAGGCATGGGGCACGTTCACAATCGTAGCATTTAGGAGGCATGGGCAAGAGGTTCAAATTTCCCAGTCACCCTACACTACACACAGTTTGAGGCCAGCCTGGGCTACATAAAACCCTGTCTCTGAAACAGAAAAGCTGCTTCTCGGTTGAGAACCAGCATGTTAAGTACCACCCATAGCACTTCAGGAACAAGCTTGGGCTGCGCCTGGAAGGAAATGAAGTGTTCTTGGTGCCATGCACAACGGTCCAAGCCTGCAGACCTATGCGCTATGCAGGCAGAGACAGGTTCAAGGCTAGCCCGGACCACACAGCAAGTTCCTGCCAGCAATCAAAGAAGAGCCAGGCAAAGAAGCTGGGAAGAGAACACACAGGCGTCCTGTAGGGCAATCAGGCAGGGTTCCACAACTGGAAGCAGGAAGGAGGGAGTGTGAGGAAGGTGGAGGGACCTTGACTTTGATACCCTCCCTCACCCTGACTCCCACCCTGCTCCTTCGAATCATGATGGCTGGCATTGAGGTGAACATACCTGTGACCTATGGAATTGGCAGCCAGAGGAGAGATGAGCACTGGCTGTCAATTCATAGGTCAGAGCCCTGTGCACGCCATCTTGGCAGCCTGCTGACAGCTCACCATTCTTCACCTTCCCAAGTCTAAAGACCGCTGTGTAGCTTCCTCCTGGCATGCTGGGTGGCTGTGGCTCCTCTTCCTCTGCAGGCACCAGCCTCCACCCCAGATAACAGCAGCCCCACTGGAACCAGTGGGCACTTCCACATGGAGTTGCTGTTACAGAGGGTGGGAGCCACGGGGGTCAGAGCACAGGTACGGGCACCTCCCCTCTGGCAGGATCCTGGGAAGAGCCCCGCAGCTGCCCACTCATGCCCGCAGGCCTCTCGGCTCCAAGTCCACACTTTTTATTGAGGCTTCTTATCATTCATCCGAGGCCCACACCTGGCACCCCATAGGATGCCAACCTTCTTCCTGAGCGAAGTCCAGGCCCAAGCCCAGAGCCTCCTCATCAGACTGGGAGTGGCTCTGATTTACAACTCTTCCGCAGCCCTCGGACACCCACACCCGGACACCCACACCCTATATTCCAAGTTCCCTTCTTGTTTCCTCCTTCCCTTCTAAACAAAGCCGAGGCCTACGTTCAGGCCCACCCTCCTGGCTGCAGCCATGGGGCAGAGGGACAGCAAAAGGCAACTGGATTGTAATCTTGCCTGAGGGTGGCCCTACCCAGGAAGCTAGAGACAAGAGAAGACTGAAGGATCAGAAGGGATGAGTGGAAGAGGGAAATGAGGTTGAGAAGGAAAAGGACAGATGGGAAGCTAGAGAGGTAATGGAAAGAGGGGGGTGGGCAGGGACTCTCAGGGGTAGAGGGCTCTGGGCTTAAGCATCAGCACAGGAAAAAAAAAAAAAAAGGGAAGCCGTGAGAGCGGGGTGCTGCTATCCGAGCAGGCTCAGTGAGCACCCAGAGCAGGACCATCAGTGACCAGCACCTAGAATTCAGAACCTCAATAGTCTAAGCCAGCAAGGGCCTTGGAGCTGTGTGACCTCAGGCAAGTAGCTTAACCTCTCTGAAGCACTACACTCCCTACCTTTGGGAGCCATCTTGCACACTTTGCTTCCACCCATTCTGTCCCTGCTGTGACAAGGAGTTTCGAGGTGGGACCCCTTCGCTGACCCCAGTGTCTGGGAATACACCTACACTCTCATCCCTTCCACAGATTCTGGCCCAAGAGGCTTCAGTGACGGGGCCCAGTGTTTGCCCTGCCGGGACTCAGGATTCTAGAAAGAAAGGGAAGCCTCCAGCGTGTGCTTGGGTCATGCCCCTGGCACTGGTAAAGGCCCAGAGAAGCAGCGGAGCTGCCAAGGAAGGTGCCAGACTAGATCATTTCCGGTTTCCCCTCAGCCCAGTAGCCCCCTCAAGGCCCAGCCTCCCAGTCCATGAGGCCCTGGACATCCAGAAGACAGACATAGCTGCTTAGGAATTCTGTCGCCGCAGTGCAGGGAAACACCAGCCACAGACGCTGTAGCCACCTTACCCAAAGGTGGAAACCGAGGCACAGGACAGAACTTGCTCAGAAGGGCTGAAGGCTTGGCAGGAAGGCCTGGAGTAGGGAGCACTCAGCAGCCTTCAGCAGGACAGCCTGGGAGCTCTTACCTTGCACCTCACTGGCCTTCGGGGCACAAGGAGGAAGTGGGGCCACCCTGGGCCAAGCCTTTTGAGCCGTTGGCCCAGCCCTGGTGGCGTTAATGATTAGCCCACACCATCAATACTGACCCTAAGTGGGGTCCGAAGGGCAGCAGACCTGGACTGTGCCCCAGCTGGCAGGGCGGGTCCTCAGCTACCCAGTGCCACCAGACCCTGGCCACCCTGGCTTGTCTCTTCAGGCTTCGTTGGCCCTCGCTAGCCAGAGAGTCAAACTTGGCGATGGGGCACAAGGAGTTTTCTCATGCTCAATACTCAGATCTGTGATGGGGGCCAAAGAGGGGAGACCACAGCTAACTTCAGGGGTAACCAGGGATGCCAACGAGTGATCCTTCCCACAGACCCACCCACTTCCTAGCAGTGCTACCGAGGGTGGCCTGGGTGGCTGTGGCTTCCTTGGGAACAATGTATGTGGGCTGGGGTCAACAGGTGTCTTCTGGACAACACTGCATTCCCAGCATAAGACCTGGGTACCCCAAAAGCCAGAGGGCCTAGGACCCAACCTTCCATAGTGGGACCCCCCTGGACACTGCCTCGGCTGGCAGACTAACAGGTGTTGCCTTAGGTCACAATCCAGAGCTTCCCAGGACAGGCCTGGAGCCCTGATTTGCTCCAGTCTCAAGAATAAGGCTGGAGCCTGGGATCTGACAGGAATAGAACCAAGAAATGGGGTTTGATGCGGGCTCTCAGGGATCCCTCCTCTGGGGCTGCCAGGCGACCCCCGCTTCACTTGGAAGCAGTGCCAAGATGACGGGCACCAGGATAGCAGGTAGGTTGAGCCCAAAGCTGGTTTGCATCAGAAAGCTGAGGGTGAAGTGTGGCGCCTCCTGGTAGCAGGAGGTGTGTACTGCACGCAGAGGTGGGAATGGACAGATCAAGGCTTAGGCAGAATGGGACAGACTGGGGTCTCATAGGTACAGAGAGGACCTGGACGAGGTCCGGGCTGGCGGTGGGCAAGTTTATTCCACTTCATGCAGACACTGACGACCCACATGGCGTCTATCCCCCACCTCCCCGTGAGACACGGAGAGACACTTGGCTGAGTGGGGTCCATGGGTCCAAAAGCCTCCATCCACATTCTGGAACAAGGCAGCAGTGTGGGCCCAGGCAACAGAGAGGAGCCATGTCCTTTCTCCCCAGACGAAAGTGCACAGACAGGGCAGAGGCCCCGAAGCCGGGAGGCCCTACTCTCTCGGCCAGTTGGCAACAAGCAGGCTGGGCAGGTGTCCTTCACAGTGGCCATCCTTTGAGGGACCCGGTGGCCTAGCTGTGGGTCACAGCAATCAGGAAAACTGGGAGCTGGTGGCACCACTGTGGCTGGCTGGACACAGCGGGCATGTTGGGACAGTGGGTGGATCTTGGGTGCCTGCAGTCAGTCCTGGGCCTCCTCCAATCGCCACTTGAGAGCATGGTCTTTGTGCGCATCTGGAAGGATCTGGTTACGCATGCCCCCTAGCACATTGGATGTTGCCTCTGTTGCTACGATTATTGGTTTTACGACGGTTGGGGGGAGCTGTCGGATCACACCCCCCACAGCACCTGTCAGTCCCTTCTGCTCATGGCCCCTTGATGCCACATCACAGATGGTTTGAGCTGTATCCAGGATACCCTGTGGAGATCAGAGGTCAGTGAGAGTGAGGGGTGGGCATGGGGGGCACCTGAAAGTGGGTCTAGGGTGGTCCTCACCTCTCGAACAGCATCATAAGCCTTAGCCATGCCTTCCCGGAGGTCAGCGGGTTGTTGACCTCTGCGTAGCTTCCGAGAAGAGCGCTTGTCTTGTAGGGATCGGGAGACAGGAGACGCAGGGGACAGGATGTCATATACTGTCTCAGCTGTAGCCTGAAGGACACCAGAGTTGGATGATGACAGGTGGCCTTTCCCTTGCAGGCCAGCCTGGGGACCAGACCTCTTTCAGCATCACTATTCCCTGTCCAAACTAGTCTTTGTCTCCTCCCCCTCCTCTTCCCCTCCATTACCTACCTCAGAGAACTTCCTACATTTGTTATATTCATTTCTTTTTATTTATGTGATTTTGAGTGATGCAGAGCCCCTGGAGGCCAGAAGAGGGCACTGGATCCTTTGGAGCTGGAGTTACAGCCACCCATAAAGCACTAGGAACTGAACCCCAAGTCTCTGCGAGAGCAGCATCAGCCTTAACTGCCGGGCTACCTCTCCACCTCTTCAAAGGACCTCCTTAACTTAAGGAGACATTTACAAACCCTTCCAAGGCAGGTGAGATGGCTCCCAAGGTCAAGGCATTTGCTTCGAGGTCACCTTTAATCAATCCCCAACCCTAGACACTCACATGGTACAGAGGACGGAGTCCCCAAAATTGTCTGACCTCAGATACAAGCCATGGCACACACACAAAGAATAAATAAGCGAAGAAGAAGAAGAAGAAGAAGAAGAAGAAGAAGAAGAAGAAGAAGAAGAAGAAGAGGAGGAGGAGGAGGAGGAGGAGGAGGAGGGGAGGGAGGGGAGGGGGGAGGGGAAGGGGGAAGAGGAAGAGGGGGAAGGGGAGGGGGGGAGAGGATAAGTCTTTTGGGCTTGGTGAGGGGCGGTGGTTGAAGTCACTGGAAACTTCCCTGTGGCCCCCCACCTAGGCTGGGCATGCTGACACCTGCCTGAGCTGTCAAGTTCCCCACTAGAGGGCACCCCTGTACAGTTATCAGAACAAGACTGCCTTCTGCCCATCACCCCTCTGGCCTTGCATTCTCTTCTACATCCAAATGAAGCCCCCCACCCCACCCCCCGCAGACCCCTAGAACTCTGCTCTTCCCTCTGAGGGCTGAGCTCAAAGCTCTTCTGATGCAGTGTTCCCATATACCTGCAGGCACACCCAGTCCTAACCCAGGTCTCAATCACTCCCCTGAAGACCGGGACTTTGGTAGAAGGTGGCCTCTGGGGCTCAGGAAAGTACAGAACCTGGAAGAACTAACTCGGACAGGTCTCTGCATCGGCTCCCTGTACACTCACCACTTTCAGGTAGCTGGAGCATGGGGACATGGTCGGTTCTGACGGCCCCACTGTGGGAGCCTCCATGTCATGTGGCTTTAACTGTGCCCAGCCTTTTCAAGTTTCAGCTTTCAGTGGGACTGTGGGGACAGAGTCGGGAGCCTGGGGACAAGGGTATCTATTTCCTGTTCTGGCCCTGCACTCACCTGGATGGCCTGGACCAGCCTGTTGCTCAATTCCAGAGCAGCAGAAGCTGTGGATGACCCAAAGGAGGCAGCCCCACGCTGCAGCCCCCGAATGAGGCGCCCATCTTTCCTGTACTGCTCGATGGGCAGCCACAGCAGGTCCCGGAACCCTTGGACTGGAGGACAGGGTCATCAGAGATGCCAAGCTTGCTCAACGACCCTTGCCCCTTTCCCAACCCAATTTCTTTTTCCTTCCTTCCTTCCTTCCTTCCTTCCTTCCTTCCTTCCTTCCTTCCTTCCTTCCTTCCTTCCTATTCTTGAGACAGGGTTTCTCTGTGTTACCACTCTGGCTGTCCTAGAACTCACTCTGTAAATCAAGTTTTTCTCCATCTCAGAAATCCGCCTGCCTCTGCCTCCCGTGTGCTGGGATTAAAGGCACGCACCACCAGTGCCTGGTGCCAATCCTGTTTCTTTTCCCTTAATTTTTTTTTTTTAAATAGAATCTTACTAAGTAGCTTTCCCTGGCCTAGCTTGGCCCCTATTCAGGTTGCTTTTGTGTTCTTGAAATAACAAGCAATCCTCCTGCCTGTGCTTCCCCAGTGCTTGGATTACAGGTGCATGGCACAGTATCTGGCATCCAAGCGCAATTTCAAAAGTCCTTAGGCTCGGCAGCGCAGGCCAGGAGTGCTGTCGCATGCCAGTGATGCCAGCCTGGGATCACACGCTGGATCAAAATGTAGACAGGAGTCGGGCATGGTGGCACACGCCTTTAATCCTAGCACTTGGGAGGCAGAGGCAGGCGGATTTCTGAGTTCGAGGCCAGCCTGGTCTACAGAGTGAGTTCCAGGACAGCCAGGGCTACACAGAGAAACCGNGCCAGCCTGGTCTACAGAGTGAGTTCCAGGACAGCCAGGGCTACACAGAGAAACCGTCTTAAAAAACTAAAAAAAAAAAAAAAAAAAAAAAAAAAGCCCTCAGAGTGGCTCAGCAGGTGAGGTGCTGACGCAGATCTGCTGACCTGTGGTCACTACTGAGGCTCACAGGTGTGAGGAGAGCATCTGTGAGCTGCCCTCTGACGTCTGTATTTACTCTACGGCACACACAAAGTAAATGCAATTATTTCAAAATGGGTTCAAAGTGGGAACCCCTCCCACTTTGGGGAGCTTTCTTACTTCCCTTGGTCCATCTTTGTTCTGTAAAAACCTCCCACTCAAAGCAGGGTTCTCAAGGAAGACACTCACAGAGCTGCACAACCGAGTGCATGGGGCCCACGCCTCCCAGCAGGCCAGGCAGTTGGTTCTTACGGATGTCCTGCAGCCATTCATTGAGGGCATAACACAGCACCTTGTCCACACCCAGGAGCCTAGAAGAATGCGATGGAGGAGACACAGGGCCCAGGCACAGTGTGACTAGGTTCCTCTAAGTCAAGAGTGAGCACTTTTCACCCCAGGGTCTTACCCGGTGCTGTGGAGCAACAAAAGCCTACTACAGAGGAGAAACAGAGGCCTGAGAAGAGCAAGGATTTGGCCAAGGCCTACAACCCATGAGAAATGGCAGAGGGAAGGCTGCAGACTCTCCCCAGAGGGGCTGGGAGCTCACCCATGCCGGCAGCAGAGCCTCTTGAGCTTCAGCTCTGAGCAGTTGAGCTGGGCCAGGCCGATTAGGAGTCCCATGAAAGTGCCCTGGTAGAGGGAGAACAGGGCGTGTGGTTAGGTTTTGGGACACACTGTGAGTTCTGGTCTCAAGACACTGGACCCTGAGGGCAGCTCACACAGCCTGCTTGATGGAACCACTCACCACCTGGTCCACAGTGACATGCTTGCCATGGTAATCCAGGCAGATGGGCACCTCAGATGTGAAGCGGAACTCCCTGAAGGGGAAAGAAGGGAGGGGAGACCCTCTGGTCTCTAACTGGCCACTGGCCAGGTTTTCGGACAGCATGGCCCAGCACCCCTCTACCCTACCTGAAGTAGATGGGCTGCTGGTCAGAGGAGCTGTAGCCACTTCCTGGAGCTTCCGGTGGGCTGCTGGCTGTCTCTGTGTCCTCAGACTGCCCTTCCTGGGGGCTGCCGGGCTGGCTGTAGGTCTCTCGGGGAGCTGCAGGAACAGAGGTCACAGATCAAGGGGATGCGGGGCAGCTGGGATCTAGACTCCCCTCCCTGGCCTGGTCTCTCACCCTCACACGTGTCCCCTGGGACCATGGGGTTGATGCTGGCTGCCAGGCTGCTGAAAAAGTCCTTGAGGAAGAAGAGGGCGTCCTGTAGGGAGAGCGCTGGCTTAGACACAGGCCTGGCAGTGGGGAGGGCTCCGGCTGGCCTCCGCCTTGGCCAATCTACTCACCTGGTCCACATTAAGCCTCAGAGGCATCATGGAGACTCGCAGACAGCACTCCGGCCCTCCGACGCTGCTGGTGGGAGCCACGTGCAGCGCCTTGATGGTAAGCTAAGGGCGGAGGATAAACTGGGTGTCTGCTGGGCCTTGGGAGCCCCACTGCTGCTGCCATCGACCCTGTCCTCCACACACACCTTCAGGGGGCTATGGGAAGGAGGCTGCCTACACCCAGGTGCACTCTTACCATGTTGGAGTGTGTGCGCCGGGGCAGCCGCTCACTCGTGTGCAAATGAAGGAACTTGTTGATCTTGGAGGTGGCCAGCCGGTCTCGGATCTCTAGCTCTTGAACAATGAGCACCTGGCGGGACAGTGGCCGCTCATCCCCCTCCTGGCCCAGGCCCCCAGCTATGGCCGACTCTTCTGGGTACACTTCATGTTGGAAGCTCACCTGGGGGTGGATGAGGCCTGAGTTGGGAACCAGGCCCAAGAGGGACAGGGAGGTCTGGCTGAGGTCCTTTCCTTCCCAGAGAACCTTCCTGTCCCATCCCTAAGGGTGGGAAATGCTTGGGGCACTGACACAGCTCAACCTATTGCCACCAGTCTAGCCGTACTGAACTTGGCCTGCCCCAACCCACCCAAGCCTCCCACAACCAATGCTCCCCCGAAAGTGCAGAGGCCCTGAAAGTGAGGCTCCGCAGCCCCTTCCACACCTCACAGTCTCTAAACGCCTTCTGTCTGCCCAGGATGGCCCCAGCCTCTCTAAGCCGTGCTCCATACCCACAGGAGGACATGCTCTGTGCTCTGTCCCACAGGGGCTGTGACTTGGAATGGCCCCAGCCTCTCTTAGCCGTGCTCCATACCCACAGGAGGACATGCTCTGTGCTCTGTCCCACAGGGGCTGTGACTTGTTCACCATGTAACTGGCTTCCACCCTGCAGGCCCCCACCTGTTTCATCAAGCTTCTTTCTGAATGCTTCTGACTCCTACCTCCTAGGATGTGGTATCTTGAGCCCTCCCTACTACAACAGCCTCGCATGTTCTGTCATCTGTCTCCGAGCCTCCTCGGCTGCAGAGCCATTGCTCCAAGAAAAACCCCTTTTGTGCTCAAACCCTTTGATAAGCCTCCCTTCTTACTCACATGTGACACAGCACAGAGCCTGTGGCTCCTGCTAGCCAATCCCTCTGGAATCATCATCATCATCATCATCATCATCATCATCATCATCCGGAATCTGCCCTCACCATCCCCTATCGCCTGGTACTAGCTGAAGTGCTCTCTCTCCCCCCAAAGCCTCACTTGTGTTCACCCCCAGCTCAGCCACTCACTTTGCTGAGCTGGATCTCCATGAGGACCTGGTGTTGCCGTCCAATGCCACCCTGGGTACGCCAGGAGTTCTGGGGACGGTTGGGACCAGAGGAGCGGGAAGGTGAGACCCTGGGGCCTGTGAGGCCTACTCTTGCTCTGTGAAAAAGACACAGGGGAAAAGAAAAGAAAAAAAACAAAGAAAAAAAAAAAACAGAAAAAAAAAAAAAAAAAAAGACACAGGGGAAAAGCTGACTGAGGAAACACCTGCTATCCACAGCCTTCTAGCACTCAGGGTCAGGGTGGGTGACAATGAGACCTGAGGTCATAACTAGGCTATGCCCGGGTCCCAATCCCACCAGCTGCTACCTACATGCCTCTAACCTGTAAGTGGGGTGAAGGCCAAAGTCTCTACCCCCATAGAGGTGCCAGATGAAGGAGACCTCCCGTAGTACCACACGGCTGCTGGGCACTGGGAAGTGGGCAGGCGCACGCAGCAGGTCAGTGCTTCCCAGGGGCTGGGAGAAGTGACCATCATGCACGATGATAGGGCCTGGATGCAGCTGTGTCACAATGGGCTCTCCGTCTCGGGGCTATCGGAAAAGAGCCAAGCAAAGACACGTGACAACATGCTCAGCCCAGCACCTGCCTTTATGCCCCCCACCCCCACTACCAGCCCAGTGCCCTTGTCTGAGTGGTCCTCCTGCTCAGACTGAGGAGTCTCTTGCTGGGCCTGTCACCTGGAGCTTCAGTGAGCTTGGGCACTGACTGCACTGCACAGCCCTCCCTTCTGCTAACTGGCCCCTCCTCCTCTTTCCTCCTGTCTCTGTGTAACATACTGTGTCTCCTCCTCTGGACTGTTCCATCTGTTCCTTCAAGTCAAGAGCCAAGGCTGCTTCTCCTACCCACAAGCTCCCATCCCAACACACACACCGCAATGCCTAGGCCAGGGGCGTCAAGGATGCAGAACTCATCACTGTCCAGGGTGTCTCCATCCCCCTCCTCTTCGTTTTCATGTTCCTTTGCCTTAGAACCCAAAGTGTGAGAAGAGGCCCCAGGAGGAGACAAAGGGGCCTGGGCCCCACTCCGTTCACCTGGGAACAGATAGACGGAGACGGGAGAGGCCTGAGGAAGTGGGCCACCTATGGGAGACAGAGGCCAGTGTGAGATGTGGCTGAGGGGACCTGCTTGGACCTGCTACCCCTAGGGCACCCTCACTGACCCGAGGACTGGGCCAGCTCCCGCAGGCCGCGCCGTTCAGTGTCCAGAAGGGCATCAGTCAGGTCTCCTTGGTTGATGAGGGCTGTCTCCACGGGTAGGCATGAGGGCAGGGAGGCAGGGCTCTCTGAAAGCTGGGGCAGGGAAGGGAAGGGGCAGGACTGAGCACCGGAGGGAGGGGTAGCTCCAGGGCTCCTCTAATCCAGGCCTTGGGTGTGTGTAAAGAGAGGGGCCTGGCCGAGCTCTGGTAGCCTGTGTGGCCAGGCCTCACCTGTACCTTCTGGCCGGCGATCTCCGTAGGGCTGGGGGGCCGAGGTGGGGGGTGTAGGTCGCCTGAGCTTGTCAGGTACTGGAGCAGGTTGACCAGCAGGGCGCAGGAGTCAGCACAGCTGTGCACGTGCACCACGTTGTTGGAGCAGCGCAGCTCGAACAGTGGCTGGCTCTGTGGGCGGTGGGCATGGCACTGGCACAGGAGCCCCCACAAACCAGGTTCCCCTTCCCACAGGGCATCTCAACTCTGTCTCCCACATGGACGGAGGGAGAGCAAGGGGATATTCCCTTGTCTGGTCAGCTGAGGCAGTACCTCACCACCCAAATATGTAGACATTCCAGACTAATGAATGGAGTACCGCTCATCCACCCATCCCTGCCCCACTGTCGCCCTGTGATGCAGGAACTGTTAACTCATCACAAAGATGAGAGAACCTGGGTCTCCCTGGGCCACCTCTGTCCTGCCTGCAGGTTGCCCTCAGTAGGTTGGAAGGACACTCAAGAGAGGGACATGGCTCTCTCCCGGAGGAACCCAGCAGGCAAGGGCAAGCACGGTGACAGCCACGATCCTCCCGACTCCTGGTGGCCTCACACTTACCAGTCTGCCCTCGGTGCTGCCCTTCCAGGTTTTGATGACAAGTTCCAGGAGGTCAATGTCCAGGACACATACATAATCTGAGGCAGAGAACAGAAGCAAGGTCCTCACGGTCTCCGTCCACCCTGCCCCTGCCCTACCCATTACCAGGGGAAGAATTCACGGTGTCTCGTATAGCTGTGTGGATGTGCGCACGCACATGCGTGTATGTGTAGCTGAGAGCAGGCCTGCATGATACCCTCAGTGTGGGGGAGCCCGACCCAGGCCCTGCCCACCTCGCCGCAGATCCAGGTTCTCCACCTCACACTTGTCAGACAGGTACAGAGCGGAGTCATCAAGGATGAACCTGGTGGGGAACAGGGCTGAGAAGGGCCCGGGAGCCACTGCAGGCGGCAGCTCAGTGGTAGCTGAGCAAAGGGGTACAAGGGGTCCTGGAGGTGATTGGCAGGGAGGTCCAATGCCTAAGATGCTGCAGTACTGAGACCTTGTCGGCCTCAGCACAGGGGGCACGGGGGACAGGGGGCATGAGGGACAGGGGGCACAGGGGACACGGGACACTACTCTCTCTCTCGGGGCTTAAAGATGCTCAAAACATTCTAATTCTCTTATTGAACGTGTACTTCTCAGTGCATGAGGTACCCTTTCCCATTCCCCTACAGCATGATCTCTCTGTTTATACATCCACCCATCTAGTCCTAGGGACCGAACACAGGGCCTTGTCCTCATCAGGTACATGGTCTACCCTGAGCTACTTCTCTTCCTACTTCTTGAAACAGTCTTACTAAATTGTCCAGGCAGGATTCTCTAGCTTCTGCTGGAACCACATAACCACTCGACCAGCTTTTACAATTATGATCACAGTAGACATAGCTCCCTCCTTCCTACCCAGTGCCGTGTGGAGCTGAACCCCATGCCGGGCTGTATCTAGTTAAGCACTGTGTTCTAGCTTCTGGTCCTTTTGTATGCTTTGTGGGACTCCCAGGGTGAGGTCACAAGACTGATTTGGGGTGGAAGTGGAGACAGCTCACATTCCTGAGGACATGAGAACATGGGGTCCTGGCTAGACAGGCAGCAGAAGTCAGCTGGGAGTGGGATGGACCAGGCCTAGGGCCAGCCTGCATACCTCAGCAGGAAGGTGGACGTGTCCATGACAATGTTGCTGGAGAGAGTGAAGGTCTCCGCAGTGACCAAGACGCGCACGGGGAGGTAGAGGGGCCTGAGGGGCAGACTTGGGCTGGAGCAGGCTTCTTACCTGTAAGGCTGGCCCCCTGGCCCCGCCTCCCTGGCCCCGCCCGCCACCTGGTACCTGTAGTCCACAGCACAGGAGAAGAGGTGTGTATGCAGAATAGTGATGACTGTTGGGGGCAGGTAGCCCAGCACAGGATCATCCAGTACATCCAAGAAGTCCAGGAGCTGCACGGGCCGAAGGGAGGAGTGTGGGGAGGGGACAGAGTGACCTCCTCTAATACCTTCCTGTTCAGACCCTGTCCCAGCCGGCACCCCACCTGTTGCCAGCCAGCTGTCACCACAGCCCTTATCAGGAGCTCTGGCCAAGGGCAGCCCTAGTCCAGCCCATATTTTCGCCTCAGCCCAGGTTTCACCTGTTTGCCCAAATCAGTTTGCAGTTCCAGGGCAATGTGACTTCCCAGGTGCCTTTGCTCACCTGGGAGTGCCAGCTCTGTTCAGGTGGGGCCATGTAGTGGCGTAGAGTGGCTTTGTGCAGCCGTATAGTCACCAAAAATTCCTGGGGAGGGAAGTACAGTTAGGCAGGAGGGTGGGAGGCCAGCTCCAGTGTGCAGAGGTGGAAATGGCCTAAGTCACACATGTGGGTGAGCAGCCGAGGAGCCTGTACCTTGACATTCTTGTGGGGGTCCAGGTGGATGCGGACAGCTGCGGACAGCATGGGGGGACCCTGGCCCTTGCGGCCCAAGGTTCCTCGCTCAGTCACCCCTTCCTCTGATGGGTAGATGGTTGGAGCTAGCTGAGCGGGGGGAGCAAAGCTGGGCACTTCCAAGTGGGTTGGCAGCAGGTAGTCTTCAATGGCCGCTGAGGAGAAGTCCTGTGAGCCCGGCTGAGCCTGCTGGCCACCCCTCTTCCAGCACACCGCCTTCCTGAACCCCCTGCCTGGCTCGATGCATGTTTCGGTGGCCCCCATACCTCGATGGTAGAGTTTTGCCTTTTCAGCTTCCAGGCAGAAGTAGCCGAGCCCTGGTTGGCCACAGTACTGGGCCACGCTGAAGATGGTGCCCTGCTCCACATCTAGTACCAGCTCCCCATGAGTGCCATCCAGCCGCTTCCCAGTCTCATCCTGCAGATGTGCACATGCTCAGTTTCACCGCTGCATCCAGCATCCCTGACACCTGGCATCCCGGCCTGAGGCGGCCTCAGCTCCTTTCAGATAACACTGGAGGTCTGCACCGTGTGCTTCTTACTGAAGGGGAAGGACCCAGCTGCAACGGGAGCCCTTGTGCTTTACAGAGAAAGGCCTGGGAAGTGGCCGATAGCTATGGGGGTTGATGGGCAGTGAGTCGGGAGGCAGGCTGTGGCAGTGGGTGCTGCTGGCCCTTTAAGCTTTCTGCTCCCCTGGTTCCTAAGTTGAAGCTGGCAGGCTTGTGTGGCTCTACAAGGGGAACTCTGGAGTTGGAAGCTCACCCACTCTGGGCTGCCTCACCTTAGCCTCACAGAACGCAGTGATCCGACCCTTCAGCACTGTCACCAGTGTGGAGAAGGTACTCTGGGAGTGACGATGGGAAGGTTCTGGGGCAGGAGTCTGGGGGACACCTGATGCCATCGAGAAGAACTGGGTGTCTTCGTCATCCGAATCAGAGTCTGAGTGAATAGGTGGCTGGTTGGGAAGGAGATGTGGAGGGAAGGCCCCGCCCCGCCAGACCTGTACTCCCCCTTCCCGTCCAGCCAGTGTACTTCTCATACCTAGCTTGAAGGCAGACTTGCACATCTTGAACCCTAAAGAGCCAGGTGGCCGAGCAGCAATGTTGGATGTGGGAAGCAGGTCTGCAGGCTCCCACATGAGCAGGTCGTTGTTGATCCTGACAGGAGAGCAGCAACAGCAGAGGTCAGAGGACAGCACCTCCAGCCAGGCCTGGCCCAGCCCAGCCTGGCCCGGCCCAGCCCCATGTCTCCACCTGTTGTAGATGCTTTCGTAGATCTCCTTGCTGGGCAGGAAGATGTGGGCACTGGGCATGATGACATCCAGAGCACAGCGGGACAGCGCCAGTGTCCGGCTCTGGAATGTCCTCATCTCCTCGGGGTCTCCAGGGATCACCATCTAGACAGGTGACAAAGGTCAGTCTCGGTCGGTTTCTGGCTTCAGAATTGAAGATTTTGGCATCCATGCATCCACCCATCCATCAGTCTTTATCTCTCTCTCCCAGGGTGGGTTATATTTATCTGGGACAGAGTACCCAAGAATCCCCTCCCTATCCTAAAGACTTCATGAATGTGAATCTCTGTAATCTTCACAATAGCCTTCAAGACAGCAATTTCAGGAGGAAACACACAAGCCACAAGGGGGTGAAGCATGTCTAGGGCCCCAGGTGTCCTGCCCCACATCCCTGCACCCTTCAACTTGAGGAGGATCCTGAGACTCAGGTATACCACTGTGTTAGGTGCTGACGTGGCCAGGATCTGATCTTGGTACTGAAGGGCCTATTCTCGGGTACTTCCCTCCCTACCCCTGGGCAGGGATGGATGCTTCAGAGTCCCTTGGTACCCAGAATAGACGATTCTCCTCTCGGCTGCGGGCCCCTTGCCACAGCCCAGTCCCTTAAATGGTGCCCACAGTGGGAAAGTCGGGGGGGGGGCTTACCTCCTCAGTCTCGTACATGGTCCGCTTGGAGGAGAAGGGCGAGGGCGAGGGCTGCTGGAGCTCACACGGACTCTCGGTGGACAGCTCCAGATCCTGGCCTTTCTCAGAGGCTGTCGTCTCCCACTGTGTGCCACTGGACTGGGGGTTCAGGGTCACCACTACCCTGCCAGGACACAGGCCTATTGGTGCCCTGCCACCAACACCAAAAGATCTCCCCTCTCCAGCCTCCCCTTCCAGCACTCCACTTACTGAGGTAGAAAGTACTTGGCCTCAGTGCTCCTGGGATCCAGAGCTTTGGAGACCCGCAGGCAGGGGACTGGTGGCTTCTCTCCATCTTCGTAAATTCCTGGAGGGGACAGAAAGGACAGGGTCTCATGGCTGCCTCTTTCCTTTTCCTCACCATTGTTCCCCCAGAGTCACATCCATGTCCTTGGGATAAAATGGTCTTTTCACCTGTCCTGGGGCCCACCCCAGCTGTTCCCTAGACAAGATTACCTTGCAGGTCTGAGCAAGTAAGTTCCAGGCGGGTAGGAGCTGGGGGGCCAGGCCCACTGTTGAGTTCTGAGCGGAACTGGGGCTCACTTAGCTCCAGTCGCAGCTGCTCAGGCCGCACAGCCTGGCCAGCCCAGGGGTCCCGGTCAGGCCTTAGGTCTGGGATGGGGAAGCGTAGCCTCAGGGTGGCCCGGGGTGCTGAGAGACGAAACACTGTCTGCTGCTCAGTGGCCTGTGGGGGCTCTGTCTGTGAAAGGGCTGGGGATCAGAGCTGCCACAGGGGACTGACAGAGCTTAAGTGCCCACTTGCCACCCCAGCACAGAACCAGCAGGGCATCTCACTAGTAGGCCAGCAGGTGGCTCAGAGGGTGTGGTGACTTGACGGAACAAGGCAGCAAGGCGGTCCAGGGACCCCAGCTCCACATCAGATTGGAAGTCAGCCAGGTCCAGGGACAGTTCTGAGTGACAATGGCAGGCAGTGGAGCGCCGGGACCGGTTCTAGTTAGGGGTAATGTGAATAGGTCAGCAAGGGTGAGCAGGGACAGGGGAGGAAGCAGCTTCCATAAACCAAAGTTACTAGGCTTCCCATGGTGGGAAGGAGCTGGGTCAGGAGCCACATCAGGGACCACAGCGCCACTGCCCCAGCTCCTTTATTACTTCTTATTTTGATACAGGAATTCATTAGATTGACTTAGGTTGACTGGCCTTGAACTCAGCTCTGTAGCTCAGGCAGGCCTTCAACTTGTCTTCTTGCCTTAGCTTCTCAAACGCTGGGCCTACGAGGCCTATGCTACCACACTCACATTATGCTGGTGCATACAACAAAAGCCACCGACACTTGGCTTTGTCAGCCTTAGTGGCTCAACAGAGGCAGGGAAAGGGAAAGCAGGCCACAATCATAGCAAGGTCGAAATGGGGACAGGCCTGCCAGAGCCCCTGGAGGGAGGGAGACGCAGCCTGGCCATGGCAGCCAGCACTCTGGCTCACCTTGAGCACCCGGCGAAGGGTCTGTGTGTGGCGCAGATGGGCACAGGGTCGGGCTGAAGCTTCGGAGCCAGAGTGACTGGGGAAGCTCAGGATCTGCAAGGGAAACCCAAGGCCAACAAGGTCTAGCTGGCCCCGACACCCACCGGAACCCCAGGCCCACCCTTCCTCTGCCCTCACCTCCGTGTACTCTGGCTCTGCGGCAGCCCTGGGCCATAGGCACTCCAGCATCTCCAGCTGTCCAAAGTGCACTTCGGTGCTGCTTGCCCTCCTGCTGTTGCCGCCTGCACGCAGCTCCCAAGACAGCTGCACAGCTGTGCCTGTTAACCTGTGGGCAAGAACACAAGCTTCAGGGGGTGGGTCTTGGGCTTTGGGTATTCCTTGTAAGTACCCAGCTCGGGCTGTGGTGCGTACCGGACGTGGCTACAAGGGCAGGCCCTCTGGAAGCGTGGCCGGAGGTGGGAGAAGTCCCGGGAGCCAAATGGCCCATCTTTGGCAGCATCGAACTCAGCAAAAAAGTGGGTGGGGAGGTCAGGTGGTCCTGAAGATGGGGAAGCTGTCTGAAGCAAGGTCAAGCTCACGCCGCCCAAGGTCATCTTCACCAGCGAGTCAGGGCGTGTGGTGTCCAGAAGGGGAGTTGGGGCCATCTTGCCTGAGGGAACAAGGCTTCAATAGGGGCTCCTTGGTATCTTAGTACAGTCACAGTTGGACACTGAGCAGGAGTTGAAGACACCCTGGCTAGGCTGAGCACAGTAGCGCACGCCTTTAATCCCAGCACTTGGGAGGCAGAGGCAGGCGGATTTCTGAGTTCCAGGACAGCCTGGTCTACAAAGTGAGTTCCAGGACAGCCAGGGCTATACAGAGAAACCCTGTCTCAAAAAAACAAAAAACAAAAAAACCCAATAAAGTGTGGGT
>NC_034590.1:117644590-117652567 GCF_900095145.1 Mus pahari | reverse complement strand
CTGGCTGTCCTGGAACTCACTTTGTAGACCAGGCTGGTCTCGAACTCAGAAATCTGCCTGCCTCTGCCTCCCGAGTGCTGGGATTAAAGGCGTGTGCCACCACGCCTGGCCAGCCTCTGACCTATTAACTAAAATGTACAGCCTCATCTTACCATGCTTGTTCTGTAGAAAGGGGAACTGAGTCCCAAAAGCATTCACTAAGAAACCTAGACTGCATATTATTTTGCCTCCCCAGCTTCCACTGGTGAGTTAGGACCCTGGGGAACCCCACTGTCTATGGGTCTATAGACATGGCTGGGGCCTACTGCTTCTATGCACCCACCATCCCGAGGCTCCTCCCACACCTTGTTCCTGAAATAAACATCTCTAAGAGTCACTGACTTACCACCTGAGTGGGGTGGGGTTGAGGGTCGATGGAAGGCCATGTTGCTGTGAACAGAGGAGCCCAGGTCTACGCTGTACACGGAGAGCTCAGAGACAGCTGACGTCACACTGCTTGTGAGGCCGGCCATGGAGAAGAAGAGGTCTGGGGGTTGAGGTGAGGGGCAGTCAGAAACAGACAGGTTTGGCCCCTCAGCTTTTGCACTGACACAAATGCCCCTTCAATTGGAAAGGGCCTGGCACCCACCTGCGTTGTCCAAATTGAGGGGGTTGGTGATGGGGTACAGGCTGAGGGGCTCGGCCACAGCACCCGCCTGCAGCTGCTGGTTCAGATCTTGCTCAATGAGCCACAAGTCTTCAGCACCCAGTGGGCGGCTCTTGCTCAGCTTGTTGGCCAGGCCTCCGGGGTCTGTGGGGAAGACGTTTCAGCACGGCCTGCCTGGCTCTCCCGAGACTGCCCACCTGCTCCCCGCACCCAGCACCCAGGAGCCTCACCTGCGAGGTTGATGGCACTGAGTAGCTGCTGGAGCTGCCGGAGCTGATGCGGGGTCAAGAGCAGGTGCAGGGATCCCAGCTGTCCTGACACCTCCAACTGGGGACCAAGTGGACAGCCATGGGGACTTTACATGCCACCCAGCCCCAATGGCAGCCCACCTGCCCATACTCTGGGGACACTGGTTGTTCTACTAAACTTGCTACCAAGCAGTTGAATGGTCTTGGCCAACTTGATCTTTCAGAGTCTGTTTTTCCGGTTGCCAAGAAGATAGTAATCTCTACTGTAAGAACTGGAATTAATCTGTAGCCCAGGCTAGAGCTGAACTTAAGGCAACCTTCCACTAGGCTCCCAAATGCTGGGATTATAGGATGAGCTGCCATACTTGCTCTCCCCACAGCGCCTTGTCAATCAACACTTCTGGGAACAGATCCAACGTGGGTCAGACGCTCGTTCGCTTGCTTTCTTTCTTTCCTTCCTTCCTTCTTTCTTTTTTTAAAGATTTACTTATCTTATTGTTTTATTTCTTAGACTTATTTATTTATTTAGTACACTGTAGCTGTCTTCAGACATACCAGAAGAGGGCATCAGATTCCATTATACAGTGTTGTGATTCACAACCTGTATATATTATACATGTGGTTGCTGGGAATTGAACTCAGGACCTCTGAAAGAGCAGCCAGTGCTCTGAACCACTGAGCCATCTCTCCAGCCCCACGGATCAAATTCCCAATCACCGGGACTCACCTTGGGGCCCGGGAAGGCCTCGTTCTGCTTCAGCCTCACCATGAGCTCCACATACCCTGTGCAGCTGCCGATCTGCAAAGGTGGCTGTGGCGGGTCTGCCTGGGAGGGCAGCTCCTCAAAGTATAGGCAGACCCCACTCAGCTGCAGCAGCTTGTGCATGAAGGCAGGCGGCTGGTGCACGTCCACAGGTGGGGCCTGGCTGGGGTCCCGCACTGCTTCGTCACAGTACTCCAGTCTGCAGAGTGAAGGGCCCAGCCTTGTCCAGATAACCCCAGGCTAGAAGCCCCCTCTTTAGAGCTGTCCTAGCAACATGGGACTGAGGAATGTGGCTTCTGTCTTGGAGGCTCAACCAGCCTTTGGTTCTGAGTTTTTAAGATCTGAATGATTTCATATCTATACACAGTTCAGGCTCCCAACACAGCCCACTTCCCAAATCTCACCAATGCCCAACCCAAGTCAAGCCTGTCCCTTCGGAGGAGCCTGGCTAGGAGCGAGGGTAGAGGCACTTGTGTCCTGCTGTTCCCTTGCACTCCTTACCGCTGTACTTGGACCTCCACAGCCACACTTCGTTCCTCATCACCCAGTGAATGTTCCACCCTCACAACAGTGCTCAGGAAGGTCACCTTGATCCTCCGAAGTACTGCAGAAGGAAGGGAGGGAGGGAAGGAGGGAGGGAGGGAGGGAGGGAGAGAAGGAGGGAGGGAAGGAGGGAAGGAGGGAGGGAGGGAGGGAGGGAGGGAGGGAAGGAGGGGGGGAGGGGGGGAGGAAGGAAGAAAGAAAGAAAGAAAGAAAGAAAGAAAGAAAGAAAGAAAGAAAGAAAGAAAGAAAGAAAGAAAGAAAGAAAGAAAGAAAGAAAGAAAGAAAGAAAGAAAGAAAGAAAGAAAGAAAGAAAGAAAGAAAGAAAGAGAGGGAAGAGGAGGAGAAAGAGGAGGAGGAGGAGGGAGGGAGGGAGGGAAGGAGGGGGGGAGGGAAGAAGGGAAGGGGGGGAGGGAAGGAGGGGGGGAGGGAAGAAGGGAGGGAAGGAAGAGTGTCTAGAGTTAGGCAGGGCATTGGGAGGCAAGGCAAGTTTCTGCCTATCTGGGTAGGAAGGTGGCCACCGTACTACTATCTTAGGCCCCTGTCCTGTAGACTGGAGGGCCCAAGAACAGACTAGGAGTAGGGACCTGCTCACCAGTCTCAATGGTCTGTGCAAACATTTCCAGCCCCTCCAGGGGCTGTGGTGGTTCTGAGGGTTCTGGCAACCCTTCCCGAAGGCACTCTTGAGCCAGCTGCAGGCTTGTGGTCATGCATGAGGCCCAACTCTGAGAGTCCGCAGCCCCTGGTCCTGTGGCAAGGAACAAGGAGTCAGGATAAAAGGGCCCCGACTCTCCTGGGCCCATCTCCAGAAACTGCCTCCCCCCGGGGTCTTACCTGAACCCTGGCGGGGCTGCAGGGTAAGCTGAAGGCCTGACACACACACAGTGCAGTGGTCAGTGAGAAGTGCAGCCCAGGGGACAGCCACCTCGATTGAGCTCACAAACCCTTCCACCAGTTCCAGCGGTGACTCCATTGACCTCAAGAACTCGTTCACAGACTGGGTAAGAGGCAAGGGAAATAAAAATCTGCTCACCAAGACTCCGAATATGGCTCCCTGCCAGTCTCGCACAGCCACTGTCTTGGAGAGCACCCTCGGCATGGTCATCCTTCTTTCTGCTACTTTCCAAGGCCTTCCCTTAGCCCCTGACCTGTTTTCCTCTCACTAGCCAGTGCTCAGCCTTTTGGGCCAGCTAAGAAGTTTCCTTCTTGTGTTTGCTTCAAAACTCTATTTACTGTGGGGTGTGGTGGCCTGCGTGCCTTTAGTCCCAGTATTCAGGAAGCATAGGTAGGTGGATTGTCTCAAGATCTAGGCCAGCCTAGTATACAGTTGGTTGAGGGCTTGCCCAACATACACAACAGCAGATTACAACTGGATGTGGTGAGGCTCACCATAGTCCTGGCACTAGGGAAGCAAAGGCCAGAAGATCAGGAGGTCAAAGCTGTATACTTTGAGCTAGAGGCCAACCTGGGCTACAGGATATATGAGATTCTGAGCACCTTCTATGTGGCAACCAGAGGCTGCAGGGACAGATAATGAGTGCCTTCGTCTCCCAGCCTGGCCTCAGAATGCCAGGCTCTGACTCGGAGTCATCGAGCACTAGGCAGGGGTGAGTGGAGCCTGCAGGTAACCCAGGAGCACACCGACCGACCCACTGAGACTGACGGTGAAGCCAGAGTGAAGAGGAGGCAGCCAGGGGAGGGAGCAGGATGCTGGCCCGCTCCAGGCATGAGAACAAGCGGAGAGACCAACAAGTAATGCATGTTCATCCTAGGCAGGCAAAGAGTTCAAGGGTATCATGTCCAGGAGAGGGATTGACCCAAGGCCAAATGACCCCAGTCCTAGACCCACAGAAGAGCTATACACTCAAGACATAGGAAGGGGATGTCTGTGCTAGGGTTGTATCCCTGACTGCCTGGGAATGCCTGAGGCCGTGAGTCACGGTCTTCTCCCTAAGAACCCAGGTGCTCTGGGTAGTACGGTACCCGCTGAGCCCATGGATAACCAAATAGGGCCAGAGCCAGGAGGCGAGCAGAGCTTGAGTCAGCCTTCTTCTTCCATGGATGGGGACATGGAGGCCTAGGCATCTGTCTTAGTCACTCCAGGTACCAGAAGGCTGAGGCTGGGACCCAGGGCTCAACTTGGTCCTTGGACCATGGAGTTGCTTGGAATGCCTTCAAGGTAGGGCTGCAGGGTGAAGAGCTGAGAGGGGTGGGGGGGGTGGGCTCAAGTGAGGGGCCTGTGCTGTTGGGGAGAGTCTAGAAAACAGCCAGTGGCCTGGACTCCCCCCAAAAAAGGAACAAGAGAGTGGACTAAGAAGGCATTGTGGCTGGAAGCACAACATGGGAACACCCAGATGGTGGATATTCTTCTGAGGCCAAGGTCAGACACCTCTTATACCAGGCCATTAGGAGATGCCACCATCTCTCTCTCTTTTTTTTTTTTGGTTTTTCGAGACAAGGTTTCTCTGTATAGCCCTGGCTGTCCTGGAACTCACTTTGTAGACCAGGCTGGCCTTGAACTCAGAAATCCGCCTGCCTCTGCCTCCCGAGTGCTGGGATTAAAGGCGTGCGCCACCACCATCCAGCTCTTATACTCTTTCTTATCTAGATATCCCCACCATCTCTCTCTCTTTTTTTTTTTTGGTTTTTCGAGACAAGGTTTCTCTGTATAGCCCTGGCTGTCCTGGAACTCACTTTGTAGACCAGGCTGGCCTTGAACTCAGAAATCCGCCTGCCTCTGCCTCCCGAGTGCTGGGATTAAAGGCGTGCGCCACCACACCCGGTGCCACCATCTCTTCAACCCATATTTGTTCCCAAAGGCATGGCTGACTTCTAGCTCTTTCTAAGTGAAGCTGCAGACCCAGAGGCCAGCCCTGCCACATGCCCATTCTACTGCTCTGGAGCTAGAAGGATGGCCCCATACCAGCCCTAAGCTGGAGCCTCTAATTGGTGGCACCTTGGCTACTCCCAGTCATCAGCTGAGTCAGTGCCCCTCACCTGCCACCCCCAGCCTCCTGCCCGACTCCATACCCTAGGCCTCAGACCTCCTGAGCAACAGGCCCAGCTTCCCCTCCCATCCCCCGCCCCAGCTAGCCGGAAGCTAAAACTCTACACCTTTCCCGGAGGGCTGCCCTCCAGGTAGAGATGCCAGAGACCAAGTCCCTCCCTAAGCCCAAGCTAGGCCCCTCCCACTCTCCCAAAAGCAGGAAGTAAAGAGCAGCAGCAACAGTCACACGAGGTGTGGATCAACACAGAAGGCAGTGACGCTGTTGTTGACATCCACATCCGGGGGCGATCTCCACCCCTTATGCCCAGGATCATGGGGTGAGGAGGTCAGGACACATCTTTCTACAGGGGCCCCTGGCAGGGCTCTTAACACCCCCAAAGCCCTGACTACCCCAGTTCCAGGTCTTGTCACTGCCTGGCTCCCCACTACATCTCTCTGCTCTCCTAACTCCCGGGAATCCCCTTCCCCAAGCAGCTCCCCCAAACTCCGTATGATGATGGTGACATTTTTTTTTTTTGTATATATTTTTCTGGCAAGTAACACCTCACTTCCTAGTCTGTCTCTCTCCTAGAGAGGTGAAGACAGGGACTTCTAGCTTCTGGTTAAGTGGTGACGGGCCAGCCAGGGGGCCTGGCGGAGACGGTCGAGACCCACTGGCCTCTCCAAACACAGTGCCTGTCCTCCAGCCCAAACCTTCCGCGAGGATCCTTCGCTGGCCCGTGCCCCCTCTCTCCACACCATCCCACCTCTGCCGTGCCAACTCACCCAGGTTTCCAGGTGAATATCCCGCAGGACAACGCTGCCCTTGTACAGATCCAGGCTGAGCTGGTCCAGGCTGAGGTGCTCCTGAAAGAAGTGACCCAAGTAGTGCTGTAGCAAGTAGCGGCAGACACGCTCTTTCACACAGTTCGACCATGGCCACAGCCATCGTGACATCTCGGGGACCGCCGGGCCCGGGCCGCTTTCGCTGGCCGACAGCCGGCGATCTCAGTCCGGCAGTGCTGTTCACTAGAGCCCCCGGTTCGCCCCGCCGCTTCTCTCAGCGCCAGGCCGCGCCCCCGGACGCCCAACCACGCCCCCACGCTCGCTGCCATTGGTCATTGCGAAGGGCGAGGCCCACTGATTGGCCGCGGGAGGCGGAGCCTTGAAGAGCGAAAAAGGGACTGGGTTCTTTGCGAGACGAAATGTCCCCCAATCGTAGTTTACGCTTGCGCGTAAATTCTGAGTGGGAGGACCTTTAACCTCCTTGCTACAAGCTGCGGAAAGGCAGCAACCGTAGGGCGACAGTCCGGGCCAGGAAGAGTGCGCATGTGCCGATTTGTCCACCCTTTTTTTTTTTTTTTAGGTGATTGGGAAGAATTTAAAGGAACAGTGACTCACCTAATTTGTAGACGGCTTATCAGAGGAGTAAAGTCAGTGAGAATTTTGCAGTCTGCCTTTTGGCAACAAATACACATTTGCACTTTATAAAACTTTTTTTTTTTTTTGAGACAAGCTTTTCTGTATTTGGCTGTTCTGAAACTCACACTGTAGTCCATGCTGGCCTCGAACTCATTAGATTCTCCTGCCTCTGCCTCCCTGTTTTGGAATTTAAGGCGTGCGTACACCACCACGCCCAGCCCTAAGAAACTTGTTTTAGTCGCTTATCTTTTTTCATTTATTTATTTGTTATTTTATCTATTTATGTTTCTTTTTGTTTGTTTGTTTTTTGAGACAGAGTTTCTCTGTGTAGCCCAGGCTGTCCCAGAACTCACTCTGTAGACCAGGCTGGCCTCAAACTCAGAAATCCGCCTGCCTCTGCCTCCCAAGTGCTGGGTTTAAAGGCGTGCGCCACCAATGCCCCGCATCTATTTACATTTCAAATGTTGTTCTCCTTCCCAGTTTTGCCTCTACAAAACCCCTCTCCGCACTCTGCCTAGCTGCATATCGCATCCGTTATTGTTAACAATTCCCTAAAGAGGCACTATTTGTTTCCACTTTTCTTTTTTCTTTCTTCCTCCTTGTTCTTTTTCATCTTTCTTTTTTAGTTTTTTTTTTTTTTTTTTTTTCCGAGACAAAGTTTCTCTGTGTAGAGCTGGCTGTCCTGGAACGCTCAGTAGACCAGGCTACCCTTGAAATCAGACATACATCTGTCTGTGCTTCTAAAATCTGGGATTGAAGACACACACACACACACACACACACACACCCATTTCTCTTTTTTAAAAAATTCTGTCAGGTCCCCAAGAAATTCCTTTTCCCAAAGTCAGGCATTTAGACAAAAGTGAGGATTCCCTCAGGGACATACACCAGGCCAGTCTTTGAATTCCAGGCAAGCCTAGTATACAGAGGGAGTTCCAGAACAGTCAAGGTTACACAGAGAAACCCCGTCCTTCGGGGTGGGGTGGGGTGGGGTGGGGGATGATAGTGATAGTTCTTACTTGCTAAGAGGAGCCTTTCTCCTTATCTCTGGCAAAAGGGACTATGACTCTTTCATCAATGTGAGTCTTTGGTGCCTCATGTATATCTATCAAGGTCCATGCTAACCTCTTGGGCTCCCTGAGTCCCTCATAGGTACATGGTACAGAGTCAATCTGGCTGGCAGCCCTGTCCCCTAAACCTCTCCGGCCCTGGAGGTTTGCTTGTTTGCTATCTTAACTTTCTCTGCACCCCACCCCTCTCTCCCTGCTCTGGACTCTTCAAGGTGCCTCTGTTCTCTTCCTCACATCCACAGGAAGCCACTCCTTCTCCTCGGCTATACTTTTTCTTTTCTTTTCTTTTTTTTCTTTTTTTC
>NC_034590.1:117642178-117643770 GCF_900095145.1 Mus pahari | reverse complement strand
GGAACTCACTTTGTAGACCAGGCTGGCCTCGAACTCAGAAATCCTCCTGCCTCTGCCTCCCAAGTGCTGGGATTAAAGGCGTGCGCCACCACGCCCGGCAAGCTCACTTGTTAAATGTTACCTAAGGCTGCTCTCCAGATACAGTGGCAGAGCTCAGGAACTGAAGTTAAGACAGAAGCCTACAAAGACTAAATGTTTATTCTCCTATCATTTACAGAATGAGCTTGCCCTCCACTGTTCTGTGGAGTTGGCTACCTAACTTTCTCCATAATGAGAGGATACGACACTCGTGAGTAACTGTAACGCTGACTCAGTATAACACCAAAGGTGGGCTCGGAGGAGTCCAGTGTGGTTAGCCCTGTCTCAGTGAGGGCTGGGGGTGGGGTGGGGTGGGGGAGGCTGCAGACTAAGCTCAGTTGGCACAGGACTTTCCTAGTAAGCAAGAAGCCCTGCCTGAATCCAATCCCCACCATGGCATGAACTAAGTGTGTGGTGCACCCCTGTCATCCACTACATAAACTAAGTGTGTGGTGCACCCCTATCATCCCAGAGTTTGGGAGATGGGGGCAAGAGAATCAGAAACTTAAGGTCATCCTCTACTACATGCCACTTCCTGGGTGGGCTAGGGAAGATCTCCCTTCCTTCTTTTATTTTCCTTCCTTCCTTCCTTCCTTCCTTCCTTCCTTCCTTCCTTCCTTCCTTCCCTCATTCCCTCCCTCCCTCCTTCCTTTCTTCCTCCTCCTCCTTCTTCCTCCTCCTCCTCCTCTTCTTCCTCTTTCTCTCCCCTCCCCCCTTTATGGTTTTTCAAGACAGGATTTCCCTGTGTGTCACAGCCCTGACTGTTCTGGATCCCACTGTGTAGACCAGGCTGGCCTCAACTCACCTGCCTCTGCCTCCCTCCCACCCAGGACACCTACCACACCCAGCTCAGAGAGACCCTTTCTTTCTATTTTTCTTTCTTTCTCTCTTTCTTTTATAAAAGAATTATTTATTTATTTTATGTATATAAGTACACTGTAGCTGTCTTCAGACATGCCAGAAGAGGGCATCTGATCACTTTACAGTAGCTACCATGTGGTTGCTGGGAATTGAACTCAGGACTCTGGAAGAACAGTCAGTGTATCTAACCACTGAGCCATCTCTCCAGCCTGGAAAGACCCTTTCTTAAAAATAGATGAACAAAGCCGGGCATGGTGGCACACGCCTTTAATCCCAGCACTCAGGAGGCAGAGGCAGGCGGATTTCTGAGTTCAAGGCCAAGGTGAGTTCCAGGACAGCCAGGGCTATACAGAGAAACCCTGTCTTGAAAAACAAAAATACACACACACACACAAAACAAAAACAAACAAACAAACAAACACCAAACGAACAAACAAACAATGGCGTAAGCAAAGATCCTGGCAGAGACTTGGCTTCTTCTCAGCCCTTGGTAAGTGATAGATTATTTCCCCACT
Organism: Mus pahari; assembly: GCF_900095145.1. Taxonomy (NCBI): domain Eukaryota; kingdom Metazoa; phylum Chordata; class Mammalia; order Rodentia; family Muridae; genus Mus; species Mus pahari. The sequence continues at coordinate 117,642,316 of NC_034590.1, read as the reverse complement.
TCCAGGGACAAGAGCCAATTCAAGGCAGATTAGATTATATTAAAAGCAAGTTTATTGAGCCGGGCGTGGTGGCACATGCCTTTGATCCCAGCACTTGGGAGGAAGAGGCAGGCAGATTTCTGAGTTCAAGGCCAGCCT
>NC_034590.1:117628701-117641068 GCF_900095145.1 Mus pahari | reverse complement strand
AGGCTGGCCTCGAACTCAGAAATCCGCCTGCCTCTGCCTCCCGAGTGCTGGGATTAAAGGTGTGCGCCACCACGCCCGGCTTCAAGTTGAAAGTTATCCTCTGCAACATAAAAAGGTTCAGGCCAGCTGGAGAGATGGCTCAGGGGTTAAGAGCACTGACTGCTCCAACAGAGGTCCTGAGATCAATTCCTAGCAACCACATTGTGGTTCATAACCATCTGCAATGGGATCCAATGCCCTCTTCTGGTGTATCAGTGAACTCATATAAATACAGTAAATAAAAAAAAAAATTTTTTTTTAAAGGCTAAGGTCAGTCTGGGCTACCTGAGACCATTTATCAAAAAATAAATAAATAGCCGGGCAGTGGTGGCGCACGCCTTTAATCCCAGCACTTGGGAGGCAGAGGCAGGCAGACTTCTGAATTTGAGGCCAGCCTGGTCTACAGAGTGAGTTCCAGGACAGCCAGGACTACACAGAGAAACCCTGTCTCAAAAAAACCAATAAATAAATAAATAAATAAATAAATAAATAAACTAATTAATTAATTAACTATAAATAATTTAAAAATTAACTACTACTAATAAAGTAGATGTAGTAGCTCACACCTGCAAGGCCAGCAACTGAGAAGGAGAAGCAGAGGCTTGGCTGTAAGTCAACCCGCCTGGGCTACAGAGTGAAATAACCAAACTGGTTGTCCTGCACCTTTAATCTCAGCACTTGCTAGTCAGAGAAAGGTTCTGTGGACTCCAGGCTGGCCTGGCCTACATCGTGAGTTCCAGGAAAAGCCAGGGCTACAGAAAGAGACCCTGGGTCAAAATATACAAACTATTTAAGTATGTATACAGGGCGTGGTAGTGAGACAAAATCACACCCTGCACAGAGGCAGAAACAGACAGATCTCTGTGTGAATTTGAGGCCAGCCTGGTCTGTATAATGAGTTCCAGTCTATAATTTGTCCAGTCTACAATTGTAAAGAATGGGCAAAAATATAAGAGGGTCACTCACAAATTCCAAGCAGTGAATCCCAGGGCAGCTAGAATAACAATAGGCACAGGCGTTGGTGGTGCACGCCTTTAATCCCAGCACTGGGGAGGCAGAGGCAGGTGGATTTCTGAGTTTGGGGTGAGCCTGGTCTACAGAGTGAGTTCCAGGACAGCCAGAGCTACACAGAGAAACTCTGTCTCAAAACAAACAAACAAAAACAAAAACAACACCCCCAAGTTTAAAAAAGAATAAGAAAAGACTTTTTAACCCTTTATCTTTCAATGCCTGTTTGAAAGTTAAAGTCTACTTCTGAGGTTAGTGGTAGAGCTCTTACTCAGCGTGTGTGAAGCCTCATCTCATCCTCAGCATCGAGAATAAAAAAATCCCAAAGCCACTTCTTCCACTAGTTTTCTTCCTGCATCATCTAGGCCCCTGCCAGGCACAGCCAGGTGGCTCTGGGCAGCCTGTCCTGAGCACTGCAGGTGAGAGTCTGTGGAGTGCACTACCGTGACACGGGGCAGCAAGGCGTCCCTCCTGCCTCGGCCTCTGGATTCTGGTCTGGTGAGAAGAGGCTCTGTGGGTCTGGCTTCCCCAGTTTATTATTAGGGAGTAAGGGGGAGGGAAGCCACGTCTGAGCCATGGAGGTGGGCCAAGTGGTGGTTTAGAGGCTCCTGTTCTGTCTGGCAGGTGAAGAACAGAGCAAAACGGGAAGTGAAGATCGGCTATCTCTGAGCAAAGGGAGTACGGTCTCTGGGTAGCCATCGCTCGATCTGGGTAGCCATCCACCGAGGTGCTAGACGCTAGGCCGGTGGAGCAGTGTCCTCGACGCAGGCCTTGGCTGTTGGCTGCTCCGAGGTGGGCACTTCCTGGGTATGCAGCCTTGTTTTGCAGCACTAGGTGATCACCAGGGTCCATAAATGGGTGGAACCAAAAGGCACCCCAAGTCCCCAAACCTCATTGCTCTCTCTCCTGCTGCTCAGCAAGGACCAGTCTGTCACCCAGGTAGAACTTCAGGATAAAGATTTCACAGTCACTGTAGGGAATAGAGTGTTGGCGTCCAGGTACTATGAAGGGAGTCCAGGACTGCAGGCTGGGAACTTTTGGCCAGAATGCCAAACTCTTGGAATACAGCTGAGCCTTTGACACCCAGCACTGGGGTTTTGATCAAGAACTTCCCACTCTCCAGGGCACATCTTGGCGCCAGAGGAGGTGGGAGGTACTGTGCCTTAGGATGGGGGCAGCTCCAGGGTAGCACCTTCTGCCCTCCTTGCTTTGGCATCCCAGGGCTGTCCCTTTAAACTACAGACCATGATGTCACCACAGACAGTAAGTGACAGGAGGGGCACTGCAGGCCCGGAGAATGGACTTCATTTCCCAAGAGCCTCTAGTGAACCACACCCCTCCCAGCAGGCGCTAACGCAAAGCCCACTGTTAACCCCTCCAACGCCGGATTCAAGGGGTTTTGTAAGTGTCCCGCTTCAATCTGGGCTGAGTATGAGGAGCGAGGATGGCCTGAGGGACAGATGGCTCAGACCAAATTGTGGGCCTGGCACATCATGCTAGGACTCTGTCTTGCATTAGCAGGTTCCAACACCAGAGTCCTTTTCTTTCCCTACACAGTGTCCCTTCCAGAATTCGGGAGTCCAGTTCTGAGCTGGACTCTGTCCCACTCTGCTTGCAGGTTTTAAAATCCGCAGCTTTTCTTGGAAGTGCTGAGTTCCTCCCCTTGCTCCGAGGTTACCCGTCAAGTTCGGTCGCTTCCTTTAAGCAGGGTGGGGACTACATTTCCCAGAGGCCCCGCGTCCTCCCTGACGCAGCCCCCCCTAGCGGAGGGAGGTGCGGGCCGGGAGGGGGGAGGTGACTTGATGTCATCCTGAGCAGCTGGGCGGCGGGTGCCGGTGCGCAGCGAGCCGGGGCTCCCGCTGCGCTGCACCGCGCTGATCTGAGTCCCGAGATATCTGCCGAGGGTCGCGTGCTGCCGGGGCCCAGCCCAGAGCCCACCGAGTGCCCGACCCCTTTTGGGGCTGAGCTGGGGGCATGCTCCAGCACCCCCAGAGTCTGGGAGAGAACCCAGGAGCGCCGCCGCCCAGCCCCAGCGCCCCGAGCGGCGGAACCACCACTAAGGACCCTTGAACCGTCGTCCCCTCCACCGAGGCAACCTCCAGGGTCGGCGTCCAAAGTCTGGATTTCTGAGAAGTGAGTGTGTACCCCAATATCACATTGAGGTTTGGAGACCAGGAAGGAGCGGGATATGGGGAGGGATGCTAGGGTCTGAAGGGGGTGCACGAGAACAGGACCCTCATTTTTTTGGGTGAGTGCATTAGTGGAGCTGGAGAGTCACACTGCTGTACGGAGCTGAGGATGCTAACAGAGTCCCCATCCTGAGTAGTAGCCATAGGCCGTATTTGGGGAGGGGCTACTTTAGAGCTTGGGCCTGGAAGAAGGGAGGAACATGATTGCACCCTTGTTTTGGGGTCTAGCAAGGGAAGGAGGGAAAAGAGGTAAGGGAGTAACTGCACCACGCGGGCTGTCTTTGGAAAGAACGGATCTGCTGTGTCTCTCCTGCTGACCTTTCTAACCTGACTTCTCAGAAGAGCCAGCGTGGGAACCCTGACTGGAACTCTTCTGGACCCCCAGGAAAGACCTGAGCCATTGCCTTTCTACCTTACCTGCCCCCCCAGGACTGGGCAGTTGCCAGAGGCCCTGGGGGGGGGTCAGGACTGTGGTCGTGCCTCCCCTGCCCCCCCCAACACGCTGGACAGGATGGGTCCCAGTTAGTGTGTGTGGCCTCATTCAGCTTACTCCAGACCCACAAGGAGCCCCCTGGGCTCTGAAAGATTGACGTGTTGTCCACTGGCCATGGAGACGAAGCTGCCCCCTGCGAGCACCCCCACAAGCCCCTCCTCCCCAGGGCTGTCTCCAGTGCCACCACCAGACAAGGTGGATGGCTTCTCCCGCAGGTCCCTGCGCAGGGCCCGTCCCCGTCGCTCACACAGCTCTTCTCAGTTCCGCTATCAGAGCAACCAGCAAGAGCTCACTCCACTGCCCCTGCTCAAAGGTGAGCTGTTGTTGGTTGCCAGGATACCTGAGCCCAGAAGGAAGCAAGGTGGGGGAGGACCAAGAGAGAAGCCACTGTCTGGTAGAGTTTGGATACTCTTTTAGGCTAGGAACTCCACTGGAACTGACCCCCAATCTCCAGGCCTCTGCTGACGCATGGCCTGACTGGCCTGTCATCTCTGGAGGTGGGGCATCTGGAAGTGGTGCCAGGGGCAGGCAAGGGCCAAGGGTGGGGCACACGGCCTAGGTTTCAGGAGGCTACTATCAGCCCGGCCAGCTGCCTAGGTCCTGGGGTAGGCGCTTGGCATGATTCCCTGTGATCACTAAATCCCCCCCCTTCCTGGCCCGCTTTCTACTTTTGGCTCCATGTGTTGAGGGAGGTAAGTGGCTGGGGGGGGGGGAGTGTGCGGGGCGGAAGGAATGCTTGCATATCCAGGGTTGTGATCTTGCTTTAAAATCATGAGGTCTCTGATCCTGGATTAGAAGAGAGGACCACTTTCTCCCCTCAGCCTCCCGGGAGTGAAGGATGGGACTAGAATCATTTGCTAGCTGTACCAGAGTACCTTGTATGGGGGCAGCTGAAGCTTCCTGGAAAGTCAGCCTGAGGGATGAGGAGATCCATCCCGTCCAGGGCCTTGGCAGCTCGATCCAGGAGGTCTCCCTGTCCCTCCCCCCAGATGTGCCGGCCTCTGAGTTGCATGAGTTGCTGAGCCGGAAACTGGCCCAATGTGGGGTGATGTTTGACTTCTTGGACTGTGTGGCTGACCTCAAGGGGAAGGAGGTGAAGCGTGCAGCCCTCAATGAACTGGTGGAATGTGTGGGGAGCACCCGGGGGGTGCTCATCGAGCCTGTCTACCCAGACATCATCCGCATGGTAAGCACTGTGCCTAGCCTTGGGGGACAAGCATCCTCTCAGGCTACCTCTGGGACCCGTGTGGGAAGAATCAGGGCATACGCTTCAGCTTGGTTGCAGGGGCCATGCTTCCATTTCCACTGGGTCTCAATGCTGCCCTACACCCTCTCAGGATTTCCTCTCCCTGTTGTCCCTATAATTGAGTGAGCTGGGCCTAGGGTACCTGTCCTCCAGGCCACTTGTCTTCCATGGTCTGTCTCAAGCATGGGCTATTCTATGAAACCCTCTCGCCCAGTCCGGCCAGAAACGCTTGGGCTCTGAATGCCTGGGCTGTTCACTGCTTTCAACCTTACCATCACTGCTGACCCACATCCACGCACGGATGTGTCAAGCCACCCTTGGGTCTCCAGCCCTTGGTGTAGGGCTTGCATGAACTTGGTGTTCAGATGAGGATTGTCCAGAGGAACAAGTTGCTTGCTGGGGAGTAGGTCAGTCCAGAATTGGATGAGGGCTGGTGGTAAAACTCAGTGCAGGGCCTCAGGTTCAAGCTCCACGTGCTCATTGTACTTAGTGCTTGGCCATGCTAGGCAGTGGTGATGCACGCCTTTAATTCCAGTACTTGGGAGGTGGAGGCAGGTGGATATCTGAATTTGAGGCCAGCCTGGTCTACAGAGAGAGAGTTCCAGGATAGCCAGAGCTCTGTTACACAGATAAAACCCTGTCTCAACAAACAAAAAACAAACAAAATTAGTGCTTAGCCTGATGTCGCGTGCCTGCAACCCTAGTTACAGTAGAAGGCAGAGGCAAGAAGGCCACAAACTCATTACCTGTCTGGGATATAGAGAACTTTGAGAGTTCCAAGAACTTCTCCTTCTATGGTCTCATCCTTAAAAAACCCTCCCTTTCCCCTACTAGATATCAGTAAATATCTTCCGGACTCTGCCACCCAGCGAGAACCCTGAATTTGACCCTGAAGAAGATGAGCCCAACCTTGAGCCCTCGTGGCCACATCTGCAGGTGTGAAGGGCTGGGGAACAGGGTCTGCGTCAAAGTAGAGTGGAGCGCTGGGGGAGAACCTGACAGTTGGCCGAGAGCTGCAGGGTAGGGGAAGTGGGACAGGCCGTAGTCAAACTCACTGTTTGCTCTGTCTCCCACCCCCAGCTGGTATATGAGTTTTTCCTGCGTTTCTTGGAGAGTCCAGATTTCCAGCCCTCTGTGGCCAAGAGATACGTGGATCAAAAGTTTGTCCTAATGGTGACTTGGGGAGCCCAGGCTGGGTGGTACCATACAGCAGGCACAAGCCATCTGAGGGACGTGGGATAGGATGCGGAGAAATGGGTTGACATCTGGCTTTATCTTACCCTGACCCTCGGTCCTGCAGCTCCTGGAGCTATTTGACAGCGAGGACCCCCGGGAACGTGAGTACCTCAAGACCATCTTGCATCGGGTGTACGGCAAGTTCCTGGGTCTCCGGGCCTACATCCGCAAACAGTGCAACCACATCTTCCTCCGGTGCGTTGCTCTGCTTGCCCCGAAGAGATCTGGGAGGGAGGCAGGGAAGAAGGGACCTGCTGAGCTTCCCAGGCTGTCGGTTTATCAAGTCCTGGGTGTGCAGTGTAGTATTGATTATATGAAGCCTGTGAAATCAGAGAATAAGTATTCATTCCCATTTACAGAGGAGAAAATAAAAGCCAAATGAGAATACTGTAGGAAGATAGAGGCCAGTTAAGCAGTTTAGAAGGACCAGGGTAGCCCAGAGGGATGTAGGGATGTAGGGATGTAGGGTCTTACCAGCCTGGCTATAATGATCCAGAGAAATTCTTTCTACAAACATGTTCTGAACACCACATCCACTGGACACAGGGAATCCCTGTGACCTAGTAGTTGAGACCATGGCTGTATATTGGAGTTTGGTTCCAGGATTTGGGTGAACTTGGGCAAGTCCTTGAAGTTCTCCTCTTGCTTCATCCTTTGAAGTGGGCACATGGCCTGTGCTAATGTGGGGCCATTCTCCAGATGAAGCCAGATGGGCCTCCAAGGCACCTGGCGTAGCTCCTGGCCTGAGATGGGGCCTCTGAAACATTAGCTGTTGTTCCTAGTGATAAAATAGAAGAACCCTGACCCATGTTCTTCAGAAGCTCAGAGTCCATTAGCTTCCCCGCTTATTAACTTTGAGGTGAGTAGCCTTTAGCTACAGAGTCTCAACTTCATCTCTGTAATGGCTTTCGTAGGCCCTACCTCCTGGGGGGATCTTGAAAATTACAGTGCAGGGTAGAGGTGTTTGCCTTTGATTTGGTTGACTGCATGACAGTTGAAAGACCTAGGCTGGGTGCCTGCTGACTGGCTGGACATCAGGTAAGGAGTGCTAGGGACCTGAAGAAGTAAGCTGGGGCTCTCTTGGGGAAGAGATGCTGAGCTGGGACTGACAGTGGCTGAGAAAGATATTTTGCAGGTGGGCGTGGACTCAATAGGGGCTGGTTTGGGGCACCAGGAAGGGAGCACTCCTGTAGGGACAGTTGGACAGCTGTGTGGGGTGAGTCAGGGTTGCTGGCAGGAAGGGTGATGGAGAGCTGGACTTGTCCCAAAGCTCCCACCCTCCAGAGTCATCTCTTCTCCTGCAGGTTCATCTACGAGCTGGAGCACTTCAATGGTGTGGCTGAGCTCTTAGAGATCTTAGGAAGGTAATTCTCCCTGGGCTTTGGCTGGAGCTGGGGTTTCTGGTAGAAGGGACTGGGGACCTGCTTGGCTGAGCCCTGCTCCTCTTTTCTGTCCACTCCAAAGCATCATCAATGGCTTTGCGCTGCCCCTGAAGACTGAGCACAAGCAGTTCCTGGTTCGAGTCCTGATCCCCTTGCACTCTGTCAAGTCACTGTCTGTTTTTCACGCTCAGGTGAGCCCAGGCCTGTCCTTGCAGCAGCGACAGCATTTGCAGACCCTCAGGGCTGACTGCAGGGCCAGAGAGTCAACTTGACACTTACTGGATCCTGTTTTCACCCCTGAGAGCTGATCTCACACACTGGCCCTGCACCTCTCTGGCACTCAGAGTGGGGTGCCTTGTAGGTCCAGGGCATCAGTGAGTGCTCAGTGAGCAGGAGTGTGAGCAGATGTCTGGCCCTGGCACGATGGCCTAGGCAGCTAGTTCTTGGCTCCTGGCCCCTCCTGACCTTGGCTACTTCTTTCCACCCTGGCCCTGCAGCTGGCGTACTGTGTGGTGCAGTTCCTGGAGAAGGATGCAACCTTGACAGAGCATGTGAGTACCTTGGAGGGACGGTGGGCCCCTCACTCTTCGGGTCTGACTCCTTCTCCCTCCTATAGGTTATCCGGGGGCTCCTCAAATACTGGCCTAAAACCTGCACCCAGAAGGAGGTATGAAGGGCTCTCACAACCCCGACAGTAGTGGGGAGGGCTCCGCTTCCAGAAGGCGAGCAGGTGTGTACTTTAGGGGATGTGAGCTGCTGCCCTGCCCTCTCCCCAGGTGATGTTCCTGGGGGAGATGGAAGAGATTCTTGATGTCATCGAGCCCTCCCAGTTTGTGAAGATCCAGGAGCCCCTCTTCAAGCAGGTGGCTCGCTGTGTCTCCAGCCCCCATTTCCAGGTATGTGACAAAGGGAGGAGGTGGGATCAGGGCAGGGGCACAGCTTGGCAAGGATCCTCAGTTGCCCTAACTGAGTCCCTTCTCTCAGCTTCTCTTCCAGCCCTAGGCCTGAAAACAAGGAGATGATGGATGACCTTGGGGTTATGAGCCCTAGGGCTAAACCTCAGATATATATCCCACTGACTGCGAGCCTTGGGAATCACTTGTCTAAGTCTAAGTGGGTTTCCATGACTATAAAATGGGCCAACAATAGACCCTTCATATTGACAGGAACAAGAGCTCATAGTTGTAAACACACCAGGGAAACTGACCCAAAGCGGGCTGCAGAATTGTCGGCCCCTCTCCTTTCTTGGTAACTCCAGACTTCACCGGTCCCTACTTTCTGGCCAGAAGGTTCAGTTCCCCATGCTGTTCTATGCTCACTCCCATCCCTAGGAGCCATAACCTGCTGGAAGTTTGTTCTTGAGATGGTTCTGGGATTTCACTTTTAAAACACCTTGAAGTTCAGGAACTTCTTTCATTCTGACAACAGCTGGTGGAGACGGGTGTTCTTACCCCACTCCCACAGCAGACAGCCGAGGAGGCCAAGAAGCTGAATGCATGACCGCACACGTGCAGTGGGCTCTGGAGGAGTCAGGACTACCTGTGTTGACTGGAAAGCCAGGGCCTTTTCTCTCCCCCATTTGTTTTCTCCTGTGGGTCAGATAAGCCCTCAGGATGGGATGTGGAGGGTTAGGATCTAGGTTTGAGGGTAAGGAGAAAAGACAGACTTTGCATACCCGAAAGTCACTACCAGGCCCTCTTTCCTGCCTCACCTGCTCAGGTTGCAGAGCGGGCTCTGTATTTCTGGAACAATGAGTACATCCTGAGCCTCATTGAGGACAACTGCCACACTGTGCTGCCTGCGGTATTTGGGACCCTCTACCAAGTGTCCAAGGAGCACTGGAATCAGTGAGTGCCCGAGATTCCCTCCCCTTTGGAGACAACACCACAGCTAGTGCAGCCCCTGGGGCTCTCCTAGCTGTGAGCAAATGTTGGGATGTCAGAGGGAGGTGAAAGCAGGGACAGGAATGGGCAGTGCTCCGGGACCAGGCGCAAGCACAATGGTGTCTCATGAATCTCCTCACACCTCTCTTTGCTATGTCAGAACCATCGTGTCCCTGATCTACAACGTGCTCAAGACTTTCATGGAGATGAATGGAAAGCTGTTTGACGAGCTCACAGCCTCCTACAAGCTGGACAAACAGCAGTGAGTACTAGGTGGGGAGCTCACCACTGGGGAGGACAGAGACGAGGGGATCAGGTGCTCAGGCTGCAGGGAGAATGGAGAGGACCCATCCAGGTGTGCTTGGGCCCATCCTGTGTCTGTCCTGTGTGAGTGTGGCTGCCCATGGCACCCCAGCCACTCCTTTCAGCACCCATGCCCTCTGGCTGCCGACTCCCCTGTACCGATGCCTCAGTCAGGACAGCTCAAGGCCCAGCTCTTCCTCTCCTCTCTCTCCTCACATCTTCTCCAAGCTGAGGGTTCCCAGGGAGCCCTAGTCACTTTACAGTGGGGTGACAGTAAAGGAGGTTAGACAGCTGGCAGCCAGAGGAGGGAGAGCTGCCTCACCCTCTCTCCCCAGGGAGCAGCAGAAGGCCCAGGAGCGGCAGGAGCTATGGCGAGGCTTGGAGGAACTGCGGCTACGCCGGCTACAGGGAACCCAAGGGGCCAAGGAAGCCCCTGTCCCACGGCCTACGCCCCAGGTGGCTGCCAGTGGGGGCCAGAGCTAGATACATCTAGAACAGGAGAAGCTAAACCCAGAGCTATCAGCCCCTCCATCCCTCTGCCCAGGGGCCCAGTGAGGCCCACGCCTCCCCGTGGCCTTGCCGGAGTGGCTCTAAGACTCCCTACCAGCCCCGTGGGAACAGCTTTCATGGAGGGGAGACAAGAAGGCGAGGTGGTAGTCTTGGCAGCAGTACTCGCAGGCCTTTGTGGCAAGATTCTGGCCAGACTAGACCAGGGCAAGTATGTGACTGGGAAGCTGCCATCAGGGATCCTCCCCTGCCCTACACAGCCAGGCTCCAGGCGGCAGTTGGGCCTCTACCCCTGCTCCCGGCCTGGGGCATAGACACTCAGCTCCTGGCCAGGGCCGTCCTCATCCCCACCATGGGGGCACAGTCTATTTATTCTGGCCAGCTCACCCTCAACAAGACATTGTCCAGGGACAGCCTCCTTTCCTCTCCGTTGCCCTGAACTTCCTTATCCCCTTTTTATTTATTGGGCAGGGGGAGGGGTGAGGGCACAGGCAAGAAGATTCACATTGTCCTGGGGTGAGGGGGGGGTCACAGTAATCATGGTCTGCCCCCTTCACCTGGCTAGGGGGCAGACTTAATAAAGAGCGAAACTCAAGCATTGCTTGCTTTATTGAGCACAGGAGCGAAGGAGAATGTAGCAATGAGGCTGCTGGGAGGGCAGGGTCAAAGTAGGCGAAACCCCATCTTCACAGACGCTAAAGAGGGTCAGAGCCCCGAGTTTGAGAGACCCATGACATGTTGGTCCAGGACTGGAGCCTGAGCCCTTCAGGGACTAGTAGCGGGAGAGACGGCACATATCACACTGGCAGGCCCTGGCAGTAAAGATCTCAAGCTCCCCACGCTGGTTCCCCACACACTGCAGCCACACCCTCACCTGTTGGAGGAGGACCCAACTTTGTTCCCATTCCTTCCCACCCTAGGGCCCCACCCTCACGCCCCCGTCAGGTTCGGGCCCCTTACCTTTTTGAGGCTGCTGATGGTGCAGCACTGGGAGGCAGAGGTGATGTTGTGCCGACAGCCGCTGGCCACCAGCACAGAGTACCGGGAAGGGAAAGCACTAGACTCACAGTGTCCGACACATGCCTGTGCCACGTGGGAGCCCTGGCAGGTGCCGCGGCGACCACTTCGCACCGTCACATTGAAGGCTGGAAGCAGACAAGGGAGCAGTGGGTGAAGGCCATGCTGGCCGGGTTACTCGTTCATCCACTCTCCAAGCAGAGTTACTCACGGTGCAAGTGGCAGCCTGGGATGGATGCCTCTGGACCATGCCCTTCAGTGACTGCCAGGCCCAGCAGGCAGAGGAGCAAGACTTGTTGTGCCATGGGCATCTGCAAAGGACTGGGTGGGAAGGGAAGTCTTTGAAACTGTGCCTCTCCACCATCAAGCCAGGCTTCTGGGTCCCCTTATTGGTGAGGTGTGCCTGGGTGGTGGTCTTTATCATCTCTGCCTTTGGTGGGAGTGGGGGGGGGTTGCTTCCCTGCCTCAGCTACTCTGGAAGGGTATGAATAGCCACTTATATGTCATCCTTCTATGCAGACTCTCCCCTGGAATGTCCCTCACCATCTGGGGTACATAACAATTCCCCCATCCATGTGCCACTTTGGCTACAAGGCCCTGCCTCACCATCCCTCCCTGGCTCCAGCTGCTCAGCTTCAGCATCTTACCAGTACAGAAGCAACTGAAGACTCCTGGTGCCTCCTGCTGGTCTCCAAACTGGCGCTGGCTCTCCAGGCTTTTATTTGCTGGTGTTTTAGAGTCCCGCCCTCCCAGATATCAGCTTTCAGGCCCTTCCTAGCCTGAAGCCTCTGCACAGACCCACCTGGAGATCAGGATCTGAGGTTTCTTCAGAATGAGTCTTCACTGACATTTCCTGCCGCCTGTGTCTAGTGCCTAATACTAGAGGGAGTGAGGCAGGTCCAGGAAGACCTGTGGGCAGCTGGGTTTTCTTCACCCTCTGTGAGCCTAGGCAGGACTCTTACCTGATCAGAAAAGCTACTCCCCTCAGCCCTGTTGCCGATCTGTCTTTTAGTGATTACAAAGGAATGGGGCTGAAAATCAATTTTTTTTTTTTCGAGACAGGG
>NC_034590.1:117623981-117628416 GCF_900095145.1 Mus pahari | reverse complement strand
CCACCATGTGGTTGCTGGGATTTCAACTCAGGACCTTGGAAGAGCAGTCAGTGTACTTAACCACTGAGCCATCTCTCCAGCCCTCAACTTTATTTCTTAAAAGACAATCTCATACATCCCAGGGGCAACCTTGACCTTGGTCTTCCTTCCTCCTCCTCCTAAGTCCTGGAATCACAGGCAGGAGCCACCATATTTATGCAGTTCATGCTATCCTGGGGTCGAGCCCAGGGCCTTATGAATGCTAAGGAGGGACACCACCAGTGGAGTTACATCCCCAGTGCAAGAACAAGGTTGTTTTGTTCAAGGGCACCTAAGCTGTGCGTGGTGGCAGACCAGGGGAGGCCATGTCAGTCTCCCAGAGTCCTGGGACTGCTTTCTTATCATGTGGCAGGTGCAGAGTACAGTTCTGAGCTAGAAAGTCTCCCTAGTTCCTGGAGTAGCAGGGACCAGTCTACAGAAAAGCAGAGCTAGACTCGGGCCTCGGTGGCTCTGTTGAGTCTAACTCTGCTTATAGAGGAAAGGCTTCCTACCAAACGTCACATTCACATATCATACTATGGCTCCATAGTGCTAAGCGACACCTGGGACAAGAATGTGACAGGTTGAGGGCTGTGGGTGTGGTTCCGTGGCAGAGGATTTGCCTGGAAGCTCAGGGTTCTGGGTTCCATCCACTTTTGGCACCCTAAAAACAAGCAAGCAAGCAATAACAAAAAACCTTAGTCAACATTAGCTGGAGGTTGAATGAAGAAGCACCCAGACCAAGGTCTGCGGTGATCATAGGCAGCCCCGCTTACACTACTCACCCACTCAGAAGAGTGGGGCAACCCACAGCTGCCAGAGCTCGAGGGCTCCTCAGAGCTTTCCAAATCCTACCTCTCACTTTCCAGATAATCAGAAGGGGCAGCAGAGGTTGTTATATTAGTTGGTCTGCACGGGCACGCAGATCTCCAGGCTCTGGAGCTGTGTCTGTCAGCAGCAGCAGTCGGTGAGGTTATGCTCAGGATTATAGGGCACATGTAGTAAACAGGGCTTGGGAGAAACTGGTATGCCTGTGTCACTCACCCCCACCCCTACCCCCTTGTCTTTAGTGGTCCCGGTTCAGGCTCCAGACCCTGGGATGCCTGGTTCCCCAGAGCCCTACTTCTTCCTTTTCCCTATCAAAGGTAGAGACAGCCAAGCAAAGGGACTCAGAGGAACCCAGCAGTTTAGACACAGGCTTCCCAGTAGGAACTCTGTGGCATGAGACAGACAAATGGATGTTTAAAGACCAGGGGTAGTCCATTCTAATACTGGACCTCACTAAAAGTTAAAAAGCTAAAACGAGTTTTCCTAATTTCCACCCATGATTCTTTTGGTTCTCTGAGGTCACATAAATCCAAGATGGGTCTCTAGATGACCCTTGGGTGAAGAAAGGGCTTGGGTACCTTGGCCTTTTCCAGGGCCCTAAGCAGCACTGGCTGCCCTTACACTAGCTGCCTGTGTTCCTGTCAAGGTTCCTGAGGGAACACTTCACATTCAAGGCACTATTCTTTGGGGCAGTGGAGTGGCACCCAGGCCAGTGGACCTTGTGTGACCTTATTCCCTGAACCCTGATAAAGGACTGTAAGAGCTGAGGGCAGGTGTACATCTCATGTGGTTCACCAAGCAACAACACGAGACTGGAGGTGGGGGGGGGGGGCATGAACGCTTCTCTGTTCTCTCTTATGCTCTAGCTCGCCAAGCTCCATCAATGATAATTGCCATGAGCGGTCATTGGCATTAGAGTCCCAAGTATTAGAGACAAAAGGCTTAAATCTCAGGGCAGTAGAATTCTTTATAGTGTTTTATTTATTTATTTATTTTGAAAATTTTAATAAAAGTACATTTTATTCTGTGTGGTGCACATGCCATGGTGCATGTATGGAGGCTGAACCCAGGCTGTCAGGCCTGGCTGCAGATGCTTTGTCATCAAGACACCTTTCTTAGTATTGTTTTGCTCTTCTGATTATGAGGGTGCAGGGGCCAGAAAGCACCAGGCTGTCCTGATAGAGCTGGAGTCACCGGTTGCTTGCTGTTGGTACTGAGAACCAGGCTCAGGCCCTTGTAAAAGCAGTGTGCACTCAAGTACAGCTCTCTAGCCCCATTCTTAGTGTTTGGGTAGGAAACACCAAAGGCAAACAACAGGATAAACTCACGTGAGGACCCGGTCTGGTCCCCTCGTCCCCGTGACCATGACTGGGGTCAGGAGAAAGGGATGGCACGTGGGAGTGCACAGGGAGCCGAGGCACACACGGACTGAAGCCAGCCTGGGCTGTACACAGTAATACTTGTCTCAAAATAAACCCAGGAAAAAAGAAAACAAAAGCAGAAGAGATGTGGTAGCTCAGGAGGAGTCACTGCAAGAGGGCATCTTTTCTATGCCGATCCGTGCCCTGTGCTGTGGTCCTGGAAGGCTCACTGACTGCTCTTCGTGAAGAAGTACCGGAATGGGAAAAGAGCACTGCAGGATGCAAGCAGGGGGGTCTGAGACTGAGGAGGTCGCTCCCTCCCCCCGGTTCCCATTAGTGCTTCATTAGTCAGGGCATTTTGCTCTGGGGAACCACTGAATGGAAACCCAAGTCCAAAACAGCATTTGAGAAGGCACCGAAATTAGATTATCCCCGGAAGAGGGAAATAAAGGAGAAAGAATTGCAGTAGGATGGCTGAGCTCTAGATAGACAAAGATTTGCTCAGTGTCCTTTGCCGAAAGGATTCTGAACACACACTTAGATTTGGACGGGAGAGTGAAAACATTCTGGACTCCAAATCATCTGAATGACCCAAGAAAGATAGACGGTTCTGTTCAATCAACATTTGTGAAACAGACTTTATGTGGGCATCTCAGGGTGGAAAGAACTGCATAAATGAAGAGAGAGCAGAGCAGCCCAAGCTCAAAATCCACCAGGGCTACAAAGTGAGACCCTGTCTTAAAAGAAGGGAACCTGGTATGGTGATGCACGCCTTTAATCCCAGCACTTGGGAGGCAGAGGCAGGAAGAGCTCTGTGATTACACAGAGAGACCTTATCTCAAACACAAAGCAAAACAAAGCAGAATGGAAGTGAAGTCTTTTGAATCAGGGCCTTGCTCTAACTCCATTTCCATTATCTATCTTTGATACAATTGAGAACTCGCAGGGAAGAAGCTCCGTCTCTAGTCTCTCTCCTCCAAGATTCAATGAAGCAACAAACCCAGAGATTGCCTTTCAGCTTGATGGCAACAACTGTCTTACCTTAGAAACCCTAAGAAGCCTCTGGCTCCTGGCTCCTTCAGTGGTGGTGGACTGCTATGCTGCAGTGGAGGGACAACCAGCCCTTGCAGGCCATGCCCCAATGTAGCATCTGTAAGGAAAACACTCAGACAGGGAAGTGACGCTGGCCCACAGACTCTTTGATCTAAGAGGAGATCACAGGGCAGGCTCACACACCAAGAATTATTTAGCACCAGGTGAATGTTTGCTCTGACTTTTCCAATTTCATCTCGCTCAGCAAAGTTCTATTCTGACCTTGGCATATTTTCAAAGTCAGGCTTGCGATATTTATACAGCTCAAGTCTCAGTCATCCACCAGAGCTGACATGTTTCCACAGGAAACGACAAATTGTCCAACAATTCACAGGGGCACATCCTACATCTGGATAACTGCATCCCACTCTGTGTCCTTACTCGGGGTAACAGATCAGAATGCTGGAAGGTTATTCCTCTTAGGGCATCCTTAGACCAGGCAGAGCATCTGTCTATACCTTGAGTTTATATATTTGTTTTCGAGACAAAATTTTATGCAACCTGGGCCAGTTTCTAACTTGGTTTTTAGTAAACCACTGGAGTTCTAGGATTGCAGGTGTGTTCCTTGACTGTTTTTGGGAAGTGCTAGGGATTGTCCCTGGGACTTTGGGCGTAAATTCAGTATTTTACCAACTGAGCTCAAGCCCCAGCCATTGCACCTTCAATCTCAACGCTGATGACTCAGGTATAGGTAAAGAGAAAGTGCTTCCCAGAAATAGTTCCTCAGCCGTACAGAAGGGGGGGCACACCCTTTCCAGCTTTCCTTTGAAATCTTCCACTTTATTAGGAAATGTTTTGGAATTTCTGGGCTACTGAGTTCAATGTCAGAAGCAGGGGGTGGCTGGACATGGTGGCTCCTGCCTGTAATTTCAGAGAGCAGGAGGCTAAGGCAGGAAGAGGTTCAAGAAGCAAGCCTGGACTGTACCACAAGAACTTGTCTCAAAGAACAAAAACAAACAAGAATCTCCCCAAACTTACCCTGTTTCTTGATAGCAATGGCATTAGAAGCTGGGGTATGCTGGTATTCCTGCTGGACTTCTTTGTCCCTGCTCTGTTAAAAAACAAAACAAAACAAAACAAAGCCGGGCCTGGTGGCACATGCCTTTAAATCCCAGCACTTGGGAGGCAGAGGCAGG
>NC_034590.1:117614066-117623931 GCF_900095145.1 Mus pahari | reverse complement strand
AAAAAAAAAAAAAAAAAAAAAGTAAAACAAACAGAAAAGACTAAGGATAAAAATCAATCTCCTCTTCTCTTCTCTTCTCTTCTCTTCTCTTCTCTTCTCTTCTCTTCTCTTCTCTTCTCTTCTCTTCTCTCCTTCCTCCCTCCCTGTCTCTCTCTGTCTCTGTCTCTGTCAAGACAGGGTTTCTTTGTGTAGCCCTGGCTGTCCTGAAACTCTCTGTAGACTAGAATGGCCTCAAACTCACAGAGACCCACCTGTCTCTGCTTCCCCAGTGCTGGGATTAAAGACACACACCTCCCCCCCTCCCCCAAGTCTGCCTGTCTGTCTTTTTTTTTTTTTTTCTTTTTTGTTTTTAAGGATAAAATCTTAAGACTTCATCTTGTATGACCTGTGATCAGGGTGCTACTGGCTTCTGATTGCCCAAGCAGGTCCTATACTTCCTTCTATTTTTGGTCACTCCAGCTTCCTAACATAGACACTCTAAAACCATATGAAGCAGGAGCTTGGAACAAGCCCACCTGGGTTTTCCTCTATCCCTATTGCTAAGTGCCTTCTGGTGCTGAAATTAGAAGCCCCAGATGTCATTTTGGTACAGTCCATGCAGCACGACTGTACCACAAGCCAGTGTGGTGAGGCTGTCCCATCAGTCTTTAGTGCTATGGTTGCAAAGTAGGTGGCAGTTGTTGTTTTTGTTTTTGTTGTTGTTGTTGTTTTTCATTTTTTTGTTAGGTGGCAGTTGTGAGGTGTCACAGGGATAGTGACATTTGGATAGAGCCTTGGCAGATGAATGAGATTTTGTCATGATTAGGGGGAGAAGCTGGTCAGGGAGAGCAGGGCTTTTTGGGCAGGGACCTGCTAAAAAGGGCACAGTGCCATTACTGAGTAAATACAATGGCTAGAATGTATCAGAATGATTAGAGCCCAGCAGTGGTGGCCCACACCTTTAATCCCAGCACTTGGGAGGCAGAGGCAGGCAGATTTCTGAGTTTGAGGCCAGCCTGGTCTACAAAGGGAGTGCCAAGACAGGCAGGGCTACACAGAGAAACCCTGTCTTGAAAAACAAAACAAAACAAAACAAACAAACAAACAAACAAACAAAAAGAATGGCTTGAGCCAGGCACGGTGGAAACATGACAGAAGAAAAGAACACATGATACAATGCAATCTTCTATCTCTCCATGTGCCGTTCTTTGTAGAAATTCCTTTGTACCTTGAAGAGAATAGCATACAAACTGGTTCCAGGTCCACATTTCCAGTAAATGCTGATGGTCAGAAACAAGCATACATTTTCCTTGGAATTTCCACCAGTTGGCTTGTCCTCACCCAGTATAGCTTGTGGGCCTGACTGCACAGCAGCATGGATGCTATCCACGGTGTGTTTTTGGTGAAGAATTTGTATAAGGTACTGGGGAGACAGAGTTGCAGTAGGTCCCTAGGAAGTCAGCATTGGCTCCTATTCTAAGCATACGTTTCAAGTTATAATGGTAGACCTTTCTGAGTATCTTCACAAACCCTTCCCATTGGTGTCTATGGCATGCCCAGGGTCCTGCTCCTACAGATGGGAGAGAGCTACAGGAGGAAGAAAGCCTTTCTCACCCTCCTAGACAGAAAGGAAGATTTCGAGGGCCTAGCTCTAGTTTCTTGAGAGGGTAATTCTTACCCACCTAATGAAACTGTGATTCTGGACTTTAATCTTGCTGCAGGGAGGACTGAAGAGTCCAGCATTTATGAGGGCTAGGTAGAAGTGGTCAGAGAGAGGGCAAAGGTCATCCCAGAAACAAGAAAATTCCTCTCACAAAAAAAGGGTAGCTTCCCTGGAAGGCAGTGTACAGACAGCCACAAACTGTAGAGAGGAGAGACAGGCTGAGGAAGACTGTGGTGCCACTGAAGAGGGCCAGCAGGGTGTCACACCTTGACAGCCAATGACAGTTCAGAATCAGACCTGCTTAAAAGTGGAGCAGAGGTGAGAATACACTGAGCAGTCTGGTCCACGTGGGGTCATTTATCTGTTCTCTACTGTCTTTTTAACCCTTTCGTAGTCTGGCTCTTTAGGTCTGGGATCTGAAAGAACAAAAAGAAAGGGTCTTCCCCTCCTATTCTTCCCCAAACAGACCTCATGAGACAAGCACTGTATTCTTTCCACGTTTCCTGCTAAAGCTTTTCAATGTGTTCAGACAGGCACGGCCCTCCCTGGCTGTATGTGTTCCTATAACCCAAACTTTCTTCAAAGGGGTGGGAGGATGCCAAGCACGGAGCCATAGGAACAAATTCAATTCTTCCAGCTCAAGTGCCTTGCACTGAGAGTCACTGTGGTTACATTCATTTAGGAGAAATCCTTTCCCTGGGAACAGGGTCTGTGATGGAGGCTGTCTTTGGGCGTTGAGTCAAAATCAATAAACATGCTCCTTTTGCTCAGCTTTTCTCTAAGCCCAGAGCTGAGATGAAAAGGTAATTATGTTGAGTAAGAAGCTGTGGGTACTGTTCTTGCAGGAGATGATGTGTCAAACTAAGAATAGGAAGGTACGGAGGGTAGTGCGAGGGGAATGCTCCTTTGTAGCAATTATCTTGCTTGTAGAGCACTTTGTTCTCCAAAGCTTCATGTACCCCTCTTGTACTTTCTCAATTCTCGACTTCCAGAGGCTGGGAGTGCAGAGGAAACAGCTCTTGGCTCAAAACCACTTGGTGTGCTGTGGGGCTGACACAAAACTCCATCTTCTAACCCTGTTCTCAGAGGCAGAAGTCTAGATTCCCAAGGGCACAGTCAAGTACTTGATAAACTCCTGGAGATAAGCAGTCAGGTTTTACATGTGTGTTGGGTGTCCAGGCACACAGCATGCCTTATAGAGGAAACAAAAGATTGGAAGTGAAGTTGTTTCAGTACTTTACTCCAGAAGGTTTTAGGTAATTCCTGAGATCCTGGTGGACTTAAGGCCTATCACTGTCTAGCCCCTGCTAATCTGTCCAATAACAATTCCCAGCACTGAGTTCCTGATGCATTGGCCTCCAGGCATAAAAAGTATCGAATTCTTCTCTCTTGGCCTGGGCTCTTCAAGGGCCTCAGCTTTCCCAGGGGACTTTCCCCTCATGACCTCTTTTATGTTCTCTAGGTGGCCTGTGCTTCCCAGAGGCACACAGCTATCTGATTGCCTGGCCTGACATTCCTGGGGGCTGTAGAGGCTCGGCAGCCTGAGTACTTGGCACATACTAAACACAAATGCATATGGTTGTTCTTTGCTTCCTCATTGGCCATGCTGTGGGTCTTGGGAAGTCCAAGGTGGGGGCTGTTAGTATCTGGAACTTAGGGTCAGAACTACTTTGAAGACACAATTTAAAAAAAATATATCTATAAGGCACATATAATAGTTAAAAGATATTTAAAAGGGGAAGGAATAATGTGTGCCACTTTCTTTTGGTGGGAGGAGATGGGGCTGAGACAGAGTTTCTCTGTGTAGCTCTGTCCCCTGAGTGCTGGGATTAAAGTCATGCACCACCATTGCCTGGCTAAAATGTGTCACTTTGAAGACAACTATCAGCACTTAAAATAGAGAAGTAGCCACTATGTGAACATTTAAATGAAGAAACAAACCATCAAATAAATCAAGTAAAATCACATCACTGTCACAGCCTGTCCCTGTTTTGGAGGCTTTGTTAGTTTTCTCTCTTTTTTTTAATATCTTAAAGGATTTATTTTACTTTGAATTATGTGTGTGTGTGTGTGCACGTGTATGTGTGTGTGTGCGTGTGGGTGTGTGGTGTGGTGTGTGTATGCGTGTGTGTGTATGTGTGCGAGAGCAGTACCCACAGAAGACAGAGGTCTCTGTGGGCAAGAAAACTCTCTGGAGCTGGAGTTACTGGCTGTTGTGAGCTGCCTGTCCATAATGTGCAGAACTGCTAAAGAGCAGTAATGATCTTCACCACTGACCCATCTCTTCAACCTTTTAGCGACTTTTTAAAATTTCAGGCAATAGGGGCAGAGTCTATGTAGCTCTGTTGTGCCTGTAACTCACAGTGATCTGCCTGCCTCTGTCTCCCAAGTGTTAGAATTAAGGGCACAGGCAATCATGTCCTGGTTTAACTACATATTTATGTGAATGTAGGAATGTGAGATGCATGAGGGTAAAGTGGAAATTTCTGGTTTCTTTGGAGACTCGGTTAGGTTATAATGATGTTTTGCTGAAGCAGACACACGATATTTAGAAAGGGCATAAATCTGACCCCACAGACAGTGGGAGCTCAAGCACTGTTCGCTTTGCTCCACCTCACTAGTCTTCGCTGACGACATGCTTGCCTCGGCTCGCCTGACACTGCATTGCTGAGCTTTGCCTGTGGTGACTCCATAGAGAGAAACCCGACAGAGAACTCCTCGTGAGGTTCCTGCAGCTTCTTGCTGCTTCCGCGGACTTGGGCCGATTGGCCAGTCTCCAGGTTTCTTCTGGATTGGACTGCCCTGGCTGATTCCTGTGTGGTGTCTGCTGGGTGACTGGGCTGCAGCTGCTGATTTATGTTTTGTGTTTGCTAGTGGACAGGACTGAGAACAACAAAGATTGGAATCACCCCAAAGAACTATTTCTAAACAAGTGCACTTCCTTTCCCTGTATCCTAATAACCTTTCTTTCCCACTACCTCTGGTGGGTGGTGGGCTAGAGGGGAGGTTGAACCCTTATTAAAGTAGGCTATGAAAAATATATTCCTATATGAGTGTGCTTCTGTCATGGCATGCGCATAGAAGTCTGAATACCTTGGGTTGGTCAGATCTTTTCTTCCACATCGTGGGTCCTGGGGATGGAAGTCAGGCTTGGCAGTAGTTTCCTTTGACAAATGAGCCATCTCACTCTCTGTGTGTGTGTGTGTGTGTGTGTGTGTGTGTGTGTGTGTGTGTGTGCATGCACACACATGCGTGCACACACAGGTGCTCACAGAGTCCAGAAGAGGGTGTTGGACCTTCTGGAGCTGGAGTTACAGGCAGTTGTGTGCTGCTCAACATGGATACTGGAAACTGAACTCAGGTCTTCTGCAAGAGCAGCGAATGCTCATACCTGCTGAGCCATCTCTCAACCCTGTTTATTTTAGAGACAAGGTCTTACTAAGTAGCCCTGGCTGGCCTTGGAAGTCTCTATATAGTACAGACTGACTATAAATCAGAGAACTCAGATCCTGCCTTCGACTCCTAAATGCTGAGATTAAAGCATGTGCCACCATGATGACCAGTTTCCTGAATTATTTTACAAAGTAATTTAAAAATATATCCTTTCTGGATTCTATCTGTGTAAAAATTGGATCACCTCCTTGCCCCACTCCCTGCTTTTTGGACCCACAACATAGAGCACAACATAGAGTTACCTGCATGTGTATGAGTGTAGGATTATTCACTAGGTCATGGCAGCTTACCAGTGGCTACACCCTGGCATAAAATGACTTCTCTTCCCCAAGCAGTTCATGATCTGCCAGCACCTTAGGGGTTGAGCTTAAGTGCCCTTCCCCTTCCATGAAGGGATGATAACTGCCTAGATCTTGTCTGGGTTTAATTCAGCTCACCGTGGCTGCTGTGAGGTTATGAATGCACTGACCATTGGGTCCTGAAGACATTACTTCACAGCACCCCACCACCACCACCTCCAGTCTCACTCCACAGCCCTGCAGACCTGAAACCCACTGTGTGGTTAGGCAGGCCTCACACTCTAGCCATCTTGCTGCCTTGGCCAGAGTGCTAGAGTTACAGGCGTGTACCTCCACTCCCCACCAACGTCTAGTGTTGATACATGCCCACCTCACCTGCTAAAACAAGATATGCCCAGACTCAAACATCAATGTAGATTAAGGCAAAAAATTTTCTACAGTGAAGATTCTACATTGGATCTCACACCCATTCAATACAGACCTATTTTTAAATTATAAAACATGAACAGTTAAGTTGAGAAGACTATCAACATGAAAAGATCCGCGGATGTGTTCATTATACAACTACGTTGGGGACAGTGACAAGTGCAGAATAGTTGAATGTTGTTCTAACGAGAATGAAACCCAAGAATGAGTTCAGTCAATTCAGTGTGCAGCAAGGACCAAGCAGAGCATGTAACAGGAGCCCAGTCTGTAACAGAGAAGGAGCCGTCAGAGCCTCAAAGCTCCCATCTTGATGCTTACCCTCTTGCTCTCCTTCAGAGGCTTCTCATTGCTGGAAGCTTCACTAGATGTCTCCATCTTGGCCCTGAAGGGGAGGAGGAAAGCCCAGAAAATGTCACTGGCTGTGGCAGCATCACCACATTCAAGCAAATGTAGCCCAAATGAATATTTCAGCAAGTTGGCTATTTTTATACTACTCCTGGCTGGCAGGATAAATTGTGTGGCAAGATTTTCTTTGGTTGCTTTAATTCACAATAGAATTTCAATTGGAGACATTTAAAGGTATGTTTGAGACACAGTAAATGTGATGGAAAGAGGTATTGGACTATGAAATGTTCAGTTGTACATCAAAACCCAGGGGAGATATAGGGCCTCATCTCTGTAGGAAAATCAGTTAAAATAAAACCAAGTTTTACACCTCAAATGTGATCACATCCCACATGGCTTGAAATGAACTCCCTACTTGTCACTGACATGTCCATGCAGAAAGCAGAGTCAGCCCCTTTGTAACCTACCTTCACTGACATGAAAGCATCTTGGGCTGGGAAGCAAACCACACCTTGGATTATTCCAGATGGCCTCCCAGGGACGGCAAGAATGACTAGATTGTCTGCGTGACTAATTCTCCCACTGACAGAGGATCAAAAAAACACAAGTAGCCTTTGCAGCAGCAACTTTGGCGTGTTGGAATGTGCTCACATTCCCTCTAACAATTCATGCACACTACATTTGTTTTTAAGACAAGATATTTCTAGTATCCCTGACTGGCCTCTTACAGTGAGTGAGTCTACACTTCTGCCTCCTGAATGCTGAGACTGTGAGCATACCACACAGACCGTATCTTGTACACATTTACATTTTAGCCGATTGTTCATGGGATAAAACAAATTCTATTTTATTCACTTACATTTTTTCAAAGTCCTTTGCATGTGTATATCATGTATGTATAGGTATGCAAGTATCAGGGTATGAATGTACACATGTGCACACCCGTGTGAAGGGCAAAACTCAACCTCTAGTGCTGTCTCTCAAAGTACTGTCTACTTTTTAAATTTGAGACAGGGTCTTTTACTGGCCTGGAGCTTGCCAAGTAGGCTAAGCTGGCTATCCAGTGAGCCCGATGGGTCCACTTGCTTGCATCTCTCCAGCACTGCAGCTATAAACCCTTGCCACCATGCCTGGCAGCCCCATGGGCTCTGGGACCAGGCTCAGGCCCTCAGGCTTGCATGGCAAGCACTTTACCAACACAGCTATCTCTTCAGCCTCCTGTTTTGTATAACATTCCGAGAACTGCTACTTCTTGTGATTTCTATTGCATAATACCATATATGCTCACTGACTTTTTGAGTTCAAGCCTACAGAGCTGATGGTACTTCCTCCTAGCCTTTGTACTTTTCTGATGCCAGGGCCTCACACCCATTAGGTGAGCACTCGGTCAAGCTACACTCCAGTTTAGCCTCTACCTTGAGGAACAGAACAATCTTACTTTGCTGAGAGACTGTTGAAATTAAATAGAAAATACTGACTTATTTCCTTTCCTCAATTTAGCCCTAGGGTGGGCAAGGTACTGAAGAATCCTCCAAATCAATCAACTGCTCAAGGGCAGAATCAATAAACAGCAATAGGTGGCAAAGCTCTCTACACCACTGACCTGTGTGGCCCTGGCCTGCTAGGGGAGCTGGGCTCCTCCATGAGTTTCCGTTTCCTCATTGTGGCTTCTTCTGCTTCCTTCTCAGCTAGGACCTGCAGAGAGGAAACCAGACTCCTGGCACCCCTCTTCTGCTAGAGTGGCTCACAGTTTAGAGGGCCCAACCCAGAGGACAGCCTACCAAAGGCCACTCATAACATCTCCACTTCTGCCAGAGACATTGCCCCTGAAATTTAGATGAAGGGAGACACGTGGTCTCATATTTAGTCAGTGGGACCTGAGGGACAAAGGCAGAAGAGACAAGAGTAGCACTTCTGGGTCAAGAGAGACAATTTTCATTTCTGTATAGAAAAAGCAAAACTTACCAACCCGAGAGGAGTATCATCTGCCAGTTTCCCTGTAATGGGAAGTGTGGACATCATAATGGAGCGAGACTGTTTTACCTGCATTTCTCGACTTTATTTCTGAGAACTGGCTTGAGGTAAAACTTCTGCTTGAGCCCTTTCCTTTTTTGCCTGGTACAACTTTGCCTCCGTCAACCACTGACTGAGCTTCTGCCTTACCTTGCTCCAAAACAACTGTTACCCCCATGCTGAAGTGGAGTTGACTCAAGCTGTACTTCAAAGGAGGTTTTCCTACCTGGCAAACTGGTACCCTCTGCTCTCCATCTCTTTCCCTTGAGGCAGTATCTCTCTCTCTCACTAAATGGAGAACCTCAGCATTTCATCTCAGCCAGCCAGCCACCATTGAGCTCCTAGAATCTGCCCATCTCTGCCAACTGCACACCCACCACCCTCCTCCCTGGCCAAAGGTCAGAGTTACAGGTACATGTATGTGGCCATAGGCAACAGGGAATCAAACTCAGGCTCTTGTGCCCGTCTCACAAACAAAAACAAAGTTAAATGTTTACATGGGTATCTGGCACTGAGCAATTACTCTCCAGATACACTATGTATTCCCACCTACCAATACTTATACATACAATCCCCCAAATTAGTTGTCTCTTCACCATTCACAATGGAGATACGGGCAGATTAAATAACATAGCATGGTGCCTAAGCCACAGGGTACTGGACTAAGCTTAAAGGACATGCGCCAGGGCTCTGTCCTGTGTGGTTAGAGCCCAGTTGGGCAGACAGCTACATGGTGGTCAACTCACAGTCCTGCCCATCAGCTCCCTCTTTCTCATCATTACTCACCGGAAGGCAGATCTTCAGCAAACCATTTCATCTCTATATACAAAGTAAAAACAAACGGGTAGGGGGTCAGGATGATTTCTCCATGTTTAAACTTCAGGTGGGAAACTCGCTCCCACTTGCTTTTATCTGAGGATGGTGCTAAGGAACTGAGGGAGGAGACGAGTGTGCATCCCCGGTCACTATGTGAAGGCTGAGTGAGACACCAGCTCTCCTTCTCTGCCTACCATCCAACAGCCTTGGTCTCACTGCTTCCATCTGAATCTATAGTGTCACCTGTGGGTCATGGAGAACTAGGAAAATCCAGGTGTGGTGTTGCATACACTCAGGAGACTGAGGCAGGAAGATTACTGTGAACTTCATGCTACCCTTGACAACACACCGAGAAGGACAGCCATGGCTACCTAGTGAGACCAGCCATGGCTAGCTACCTCACAAGCCTGAATGTCAGGCATGGTGTTTTACATAGGGTTACACTTGTAACCCAGCACGTGGAAAGTGGATGTAGGACCAGCCTGGGCCACAGGAGACAGGAACTAACTTAAACATCAAACTCCACTCTTCTGAGTGAGGGTGGGGAAAGGACCAGGAAAGAAAGGATACAGGGAAATACAATGAAGTGTTCTGTAACAAAGGGCTGCAAGCTGTCCATGTTTGCCAAGACTGCACGGATAGAATCCTGAAAAACATTTAAAATTATTTTAATACTGTTAAAGCTCATCTTTCTTTCTTTCTTTCTTTCTTTCTTTCTTTCTTTCTTTCTTTCTTTCTTTCTTTCTTTCTTTCTTTCTTTCTTGTTTTTTTTTTTTTTGTTTTTGTTTTTTTTGTTTTTTTGAGACAGGGTTTCTCTGTGTAGCCCTGGCTGTCCTGGAACTCACTCTGTAGACCAGGCTGGCCTCGAACT
>NC_034590.1:117605476-117613621 GCF_900095145.1 Mus pahari | reverse complement strand
AGTACTCTTAACCTCTGACCCATCTCTCCAGCCCCAAACACCTATATTCTGTTAGTTATTGCTTGTTGTTGTTGTTGTTGTTTTGAGTCAAGGTCTCACTGCATTGCCCTGGCTGGCCTGCAACTCACTATGTAGACAAGGCAGGCCTCAAGCTCACAGAGATCCACCACTATAGATATCAACCACTGTATCCATATATATATATATATATATATATATTTCAATTAAAAAAGGTTGAAAGGGGCTGGAGGGATTACTAAAAAGAGAGATCACTGTCTCAAAAACAAAGAGACAAAGAAACAAAAATAGGTGGGGCTGGAGAGATGACCCGGTGGTTAAGAGCAATGACTAATCTTTCACAGGTTTCAGTTTCAATTCCCAGCACCCACATGGTGGCTCACAAACATCTGTAATTCTAGTAGAGGATCCAACACCTCTTCTGGCCTCCATAGGCACCAGGTGTGCATAGTGCACAGACATACACACAGGCAAAAACACCCATACATATAAAAAACACAGTGATAAAATAAAATAAATAAAATAAAATGAGTGCGTGGACACAGGTCCTACACATGGAGGTGGGGCACACACATGCTACAGAGGGCAGCCTCTGGAAGTGCTCACACCCCACTATGTGGGTCCTAGGAATACAACCCAACCTGCAGAACCATGCGGGAGCCTGACACACCTAAGAACCAGTGAAACTGAACCACTGCTGGCTCCTGATCATTGTTTCTGCTCCTCCACTTCAAGGATTTTTGCTGTTCCTTCTGCCTGAAATGCATTCTTTCACCATCACAAGTCCAAATCCTACCTGTTCTACCTAGAAGGTACAGTTAGAAGACAGCCCTGCAGCTGGGCGTGGTGGCGCACACCTTTAATCCTAGCACTCGGGAGGAAGAGGCAGGTGGATTTCTGAGTTCGAGGCCAGCCTGGTCTACAGAGTGAGTTCCAGGACAGCCAGGGCTATACAGAGAAAACCTGTCTCAACCCACCCCACCCCACCCCACCCCACCCCCCAAAAAAAAGAAGAAGAAGAAGACAGCCCTGCAGAGAGCCCTGCAGCAATGATTTGTTATCTCAGACTTTAGACACTTAGCCCAAGGCCTTGCACTGAATTCCACATCCATGGTCCATTTTTCCTGTTGAGAGATGGTAAGGAAAGTGCAGGAAGCACTCGATCTACCTGCTTTATCAGAGCGCCTATTTAACACTATTGTTTTCATACCAACAGAGCAGAGCACAGCAGGTCTTAACATCGGATATGAGTAAACGATAGTGACAATACTTATTGGCATATAGCTACTTTGCTTTTACTCAAGTCAAAAAGTCTTGCTTTAACTGTTAATTAGTCCATAATTAATCTGGAGGAGTCTAAGGAATTTGGCATTATAAAATGACTGCTTGGAATGCAGGCTGGCTCAGGGGAGAAAAGCCCGTTACTAGGTTTGAGAGTCTGAGTTTAATCTCTGAAACCCATATGGTAGGAGGGAACCAATTTCTACAAGTTGTCCTTTGACTTCCATATGAGTTGTGATGTATAAGCATGCACATATATGTGCGTGAACACACACACACATTAATTAATTAATTGATACAAATTAATTAATTAATTTGAAATCCACAGCATAATCTTGGAAACAGATTAATCTTTTTGACAGGTGAAAGAAGCCAGGCATGGTGGCACACGCCTTTAATCCCAGCACGCAGGAGGCAGAGGCAGGCAGATTTCTGAGTTCGAGGCCAGCCTGGCCTACAAAGCGAGTTCCAGGACAGCCAGGGCTATACAGAGAAACCCTGTCTCGAAAAAAACAAAACAAAACAAAAAAACAAAAACAAAGACAGGTGAAAGAACAGATTTTAATACAGGGTCAGGCCCCCAGAATTCTAACTGCTGGCCCAATGCTTTCACCAGTTTACAAAGCTCTATCCCTGCTCAGCCTTCTTTCTGGAAATCTCTAACAGGCAGAGCTGTGTAGAAAAGGAATGAACATGAACTTGGAACAAAATGATGGCAAATGTTTCCAATTAAAATGAAGACACAGGCACTTGTCAGTGTGTTTACTGCCCAGTTTCCTGGACGTCAAACACCAGGCGGTGGTTGGAGTGGTGGCATTCCTGGAGTCCTGGAAGGCAGCAGTCCTCCGGAAGCTTCTTTGTGCCAACTGCCACAACAGAGCTGCCCTGTCTGGGAACCCCAGTGGAAACAAACAACAACTGGTCTCAAAGGCACTCACGCTTTAGTAAGAATTGAAAAAGGACATGGGCTTTAAATTTTCCTGGAAAAATCGTGGCTTCTTTGCATGGAGATACCAATTTAACAGGTGGGGTTTGTAGGAAATAACAGAAGTCTGGATATGAAGCTCGGCAGTGGTGGGGCATGCTTTTAAGCCCATCACTCAGAGGCAGGTGGATATCTGAGTTCAAGACCAGCCTGGTCTACAGAGTGAGTTCCAGGAGAGTCAGAGCTACACAGAGAAACCCTGTCTCAACAAAACAACTACTACCACCACCACCAAAAAGCAGTTTGGGTGTGATTTATCCTTGACTTCAGGAGTAAACAATTCCTTCAGAAGTTGCTTCATTTTCCTCCTACCTCCAGCTCCTGGATGATGACTCCCTTATCCCCTCTTTCTTCTCCTCTAGAAGGGAAACAGAGAAGTACCATAAGAAAGCAAGTCCTGCCTAGTGTCTGAAACCAGATACATTACAGTCTGTGCTTGACCCAGTGCTCACCTTACAGTGTGTTTGAGAATTGGTACAAGGTTGCCCCCCAAAGTCTTCTCTGTAAAACTTGCAAGATCTTATATTTCTGCTGTAATGGTTTAAAAGTTTTTAGGATATATATATATATATATATATATATATATATATATATACACACACTTATGTTTTTTGAGACAGAGTTTCTCTATTGACTAAGTTTTTGTTTGTTTGTTTTTTGAGACAGGGTTTTGTCTGTGTTGCCCTGGCCATCCTGGAACTCACTCTGTAAACCAGGCTGGCCTCAGACTCACAGAGATCTGCCTGTCTCTGTAAAGTTGTGAGTGTATCTTCTTCCCTGGAGCCACAGAACTCAGTTGTGGAAAGTCAAACAAAAGCCTTACCTATGAGGTTGGCTGAACTACAGCAAAAATTCAGGTCCTAGCTTGGAAGGTATCAACAGTTAAGCTAAGAGCACTTACTGGTTAGGAAATGGGATACTATAATTTGAGATGGCTATGTGTGGGAGAACCCTATTGAAACTGAGGACTTTGAACCTTCAGATTCCCAAGTTTAATCTCACCTGAGGAACTAGTCTCTCTGCCTGCAGTAGAAGATGTACTCTTACCCCCACCCCTGAAATACTGCCTTTTCCACTGCCAACTGAGGAAATCACTCCTTCACTGTCTGCTATATCAGCAGTGACTTTCCCTGAAGGAAATGCTAGATATTACTAATGACCCTCAGGACCCTCCAACAGTTGTCTCTAGACCTACAACCAGACTCAAGGCTATGCAGGCTCCTAGAGGGGAGGTAGAAAGTGTAAGCTGGGCTTGGTAGTACAAGCCTTCAATCCCTGAACATGAGAGGCAGAGGCAGGAGGATCTCTGTGAGTTCGAGGCCAGCCTAATCTACAGAGTGAGTTCCAGGACAGCCAAAGCTACACAGAGATACCTTGTCCAGAAAGGAAAAGAAATAAAAGGAAATGAAAAGAAAGTGTAATGCTGGGGCCGGGCATGGTTGTGCACGCCTTTAATCCCAGCACTCGGGAGGAAGAGGCAGGTGGATTTCTGAGTTCGAGGCCAGCCTGGCCTACAAAGCGAGTTCCAGGACAACCAGGACGATACAGAGAAACCCTGTCTCGAAAAACCACAGAAAGAAAGAAAGAAAGAAAGAAAGAAAGAAAGAAAGAAAGAAAGAAAGAAAGAAAGAAAGAAAGAAAGAAAGAGAGAGAGAGAAAGTATAGTCCATGAGGAAATTCACTACACTACTAAGGAGCTTAATGAGTTTGCTAATTCATCCAAGCTGAAGAAGCCTGGAGAATATGTGTGGGAATAGATTTTAAGGGTGTAGGATAATGGTGTAAGGAACATAAAACTGAATCAGGCTGAGTTTATTGATATAGGCCCACTGAATGCAGAATCTAGGTTTAATATGTAAGTATGTACAGATGTCAAAGGTTTTGCTTGAATGGTTGGCTGAAATATTTCTCAAAAGATGGCCTACTGAAAAGGAGTTGGAGATACCTGATATCCTAGGCTCAATGTTGATGAAGGGATTCATGGCATAGGGAAACTACAATGCTAAAGTGGATATGCTGTGTAAAACCCGAAAGTCCACAGTGGAAAGGCCAGAAAGGCATGCCCTTCACTAATTCTGTAAGATGGGCACCAGCACATCAGAAGAGCTTTGTTGTCCTTTTCCTAGTGTCAGACCTTTGGGTTGGAGACACTGCTGCTTAGTTGGTTGAATTGAATGTAGTGAATTTATTTGGGCCCCAAAGTAGCAGGGGCCCTGTGGCAGCACTGAACTGCTAAATGGGCAGCACAGAAAAAACACTGTCCATAATGGCTGGACCCACAAGCACAGCACAGACAAAGTGATTTTGGTGGCATGACTCACATGGACCTTTGGTACTGGCTAATCAAACATGGTGTTTCCAGGCATGAATTAGATAAGAAATAGATAAGAAGCATGTTTTGTTTGATCTATGTAAGTGGAAAAATTCTCAAACAAATGGAATCTCAGGCTGTGAACCAATTTCTGCCAGTTTGCAGACCCAGAATTCCTCAAATGAAACCACAACCAGGCTCCCCCGAGGAAGGACCTTGATAAAGTCCTGAGATTTACTGTTAACCTTTCTTTAGTCCTTCCTCAGAGGGACACACAGCCTTTTAAAAGGGTAGTGCTGTACATTGGGGGAAGGGAAACAATCGGATATTCTGGGGTCTGTTAGGTACTGGTTCTGAACTGATGCTGATTCTGGGAGACTAAGAAACATCCGGACCTACAGTTAAAGTAGATGTTTATAGGGGCCATGTGATTTATAGAGTTTTGGCTGAAGTCCAGATCACAGTAGATTCAGTGGGTCCCCATATTTGGCATGTGGTTATTTCCCCAGTTTCAGAATGTATAACTGGGACAGATATACTTAGAAGTTGACAGAATTCTCATATCGATTCCCTGATCTATGGAGTGATCTACTATGGTTGGAAAGGCTAAATGGAAGCCTTTAGAGTTGCCTCTACCAGGGAAAATAGTGAATCAAAAGCAGTATTGTATCCCTGGAGGAATTGTAGGAACCACCGAGGGCTTAAAGGATGCAAGGGTGGTGGTTCTCACCACATCTCCCTTTAACTCTCCTGTTTGTCCAGAACAAAAGACACATGGATCATGGAGAATGAGAGCTGACAATCGAAAACTCAACCAAGTAGTGACTCCAATTGCAGTTGGTGTGCAGATGTGGTGTCCTTACTTGAACACATTAACACATCTCCTGGTATATGGTATGCAGCTATTGATCTAGCAAATGCCCTTTTCTCAGTACCTGTCCATAAGGAACACCAAAAGTAATGTGCTTTTGGTTGGCAAGGCCAGCAGTATACTTTTACAGTTTTACTGCAAACATTTTACTAACTTTTCAGTCCAATGATGTAACTCAGAAAAGATCTTGATGGCCTGAATCTTTCACAAAATATCACACTGGTCCACTATGTTGCTGACATTATGCTGATTGAACCAAGTGAGCAGGTGGTAGCAACCACTTTTGACTTGTTGGTAACACACATGTGCATCAGAGGATAGAAAATAAATCGAACCAAAATTCAAAGGCCTTCCATCTCAATCAAACTCTTGGGAGTTCAGTGGTGTAGGACATGCAGAGATATTCCTTCTAAAGTGAAAGAGATAGGTTATTGTATGTGGCTCTTCCTACCACCAAGGGGGTGGGCAGGGAACATGTTTAGAGGGCCTGTTTGGATTCTGAAGACAACATGTTCCTCACTTGGGTGTTATTCCAGCCAATATATCAAATGACTTGAAAAGCTGCTAGCTTTGAGTGGGGCCTAGAAAAGAAGAAGGCTCTTCAACATGTCCAGGCTGCTGTGCAGTCTGCTTTACCACTTGGATCATAGTGATCTAGCAGACCTGATAGTGATTGAGGAGTCAGTGACAGAGAGGGATACTGTTTGGAGTCTTTGGGATTTTGGAACAAGGCTCTTCTATCATCTGCAGCCAACTATTCTCCCTTTGAAAGACAGCTCTTGGCCTGCTATTGAACCCTAGTAAAAACTGAACATTTGACAATGGGTCACCACATTACCATGTAACCTGAGCTGCTCATTATGAGCTGGGTATTAATTTAATCCATCAAGTCATGAAGTAGAATGTGCATAGCTGCAATCCATTATCAAATAAAAATTGTACATACATGATTAGGCCCAAGCAGGTCTTGAATGCACAAGCAAGTTACATGAAGACTTTATCCAAATGCCTATGGTTTCCACTCCATTATAATGCCAAGTGCTTTCAAGCCTGCACCTATAGCCCTATGGGACAATCTCTGTGCACCGTGCCAAAGCATCCCCTGTCAACACAAAGCTGATGGCCAATGAGCTGAGGCAAGATTACAAGATGGGACATCTGGCAGAGAGAGATAGGAATTCTGGGAAAGAGTCAAGAGTGGGAGATTTTGCCCCAGACTCAGAGGAGCCAGACAAATGAAACTGAGGAGAGGCAACTAGCTATGTGGTAGATGTAGACTAGAATAAATAAATGAGTTATAGAAGTTACAAGCTAGTTGGGGAACAAGTCAATGCTTATGGCCTAGGCATTTATTCATAAATAATCAAGTCTCAGACTCATTATTTCAGGAGCAAAAAGGCCGGGTAGAAAAGCTTGTGACTAAGATATGTCCTAAGATTGATTGACCAAGG
Source organism: Mus pahari (assembly GCF_900095145.1). Taxonomy (NCBI): domain Eukaryota; kingdom Metazoa; phylum Chordata; class Mammalia; order Rodentia; family Muridae; genus Mus; species Mus pahari. The sequence continues at coordinate 117,606,704 of NC_034590.1, read as the reverse complement.
AAAAGACTAGAGCTTGGTTTACTTATGGTTCTGCACGTTATACAGACACCACCTGGACCTGGACAGCTGCATCATTACAACCCCTTTGTGGGACAGCCCTGAGAAACTAGCAAAGGGGAATCTTTAGAACGGGTAGAACTTCAAGCAGTGCATGTGGTCATACATTTTGTTTGAAAGGAAAAATGACCACAAGTACAATTGTCTTCTGATTCATGGACTGTAGCCAGTGAATTAGCTGGATTGTCAGGGACTTGAAAAAAACATGATTGGAAAATTTGTGCGAAATGAATCTGGGGAAGAAGAATGTGACTAGATCTCTCTAAATGGGCAAAGCAGTGAAGATACTTGTGTCGCATGTAAAAGCTGATCCAAGGGTGGCTTCAGCAGAGGAATTTAATAATCAAGTAGACAGGAAGATCCATCCGTTCTGTGGACAGTCAGCCTTTCCCTCCAAGCATCCCTGCCGTTGCCTAATCCCATGAACAATGAGCCATGGTGGCAGAGATGGGAGTTATGCATAGGCTTGACAACATGGACTTCCATTCAACAAGGCTGGCCTGCTTAAAGTTGCTTCTCAGTACCAGATCTGCCAAACAGCAGAGACCAACACTGAGCCTCAGATCTGGCACCATTTCCCAGGGTGACCAGTCAGCAACCGGTGGCAGGTTGACTACATTGAGCCACTTCCTCCATGGAAAGACAATGTTTTTTTGTCTTGTTTTGTTTTTGGTTTTTTTGTTTGTTTGTTTTTCGAGACAGGGTTTCTCTGTGTAGCTCTAGTTGTCCTGGAACTCACTTTGTAGACCAGGCTGGCCTCGAACTCAGAAATCCACCTGCCTCTGCCTCCCAAGTGCTGGGATTAAAGGCGAGCACCACTATGCCCGGCTTGAAGGATAATGTTTTGTCCTTACTGCAGTAGATACTTATTCTGGTTATGGATTTGTCTTTCCTGCATGTGGTACTTCTGCCACAACCACCATCTATGGACTTACAGAATGCCTTATCTACCATTACATTATTCTATACAACATTGCTTCTGACAAAGGAACTCATTTCACAGGCAGAGAAGTTCACAGTGGTCCCACAATCATGGAAACCACTTGTCTTTTTTTTTTTTTTTAAGATTTATTTAATTATTATATGTAAGTACACTGTAGCTGTCTTCAGACATTCCAGAAGAGGGAGTCAGATCTTGTTAAGGATGGTTGTGAGCCACCATGTGGTTGCT
>NC_034590.1:117597107-117605321 GCF_900095145.1 Mus pahari | reverse complement strand
AAGAGCAGTCAGGTACTCTTACCCACTGAACCATCTCACCAGCCCCGGAAACCACTTGTCTTATCTATCATGTTCCCCAACATCCTGAAGCAGCTGGCTCAATACAAAGATGGAACTGCCCTTTGAAGACACAGTTAAAGTGCCAATTAGGTGGCAACAAAATGGAGAGCTGCAGCAGGGTTCTGCAGAAGGCAGGCTATGCTTTGAATCAGTGTCCAATATATGGTATAATTTCTCAGAGAGCCAGGATCCACAGGTTCAGGAATTAAAGGGTGGAAAAGGGAATAGTTCCACTCACTATCACTCTTAGTGACCCACTAGGAAATTTTTGCTTCCCGTTTCTGAACACTTAAGATCTGCTAGCCTAAAAATTTTGGTTCCAAATGGGGGAGCACTCCTGCCAGAAGAAAAAACCGAACACTCCTTTGATCTGGAAGCTCAGACTTCCCCCAGTCACTTAAGCCATCAGGCTAAGAAACAAATAACAGTGGTAGATGCAGTGAGTGATTGAGATTACCAAGGAGGAATTGGATTGCTTCTACACAACGGAGGTAAGAGAGATTATGTCTAGAGTACAGAAGATCCTTGGTGCTAGCATGTTCTGTGATTAAAGTCAATGGGAAACTACAACAGCCTAATCCAGGCAGGATGACAAAGGGATTAGACTCCTCTAAGAACAGAACCAAGACCTACTGAGGTGCTTGCTGAGGACAGAGGAAATATAGAATAGGGAGTAAAAGACAGTAGTTATAAATATCAGCTAAGACCATGTGATCAGTTGCAGAAACAAGGGTTATACTTGACATAAGTGTTTGTGCAGATACTTGTGTTTTCTTTCCTTGATTTCTTTATCATGCAATAAGCATCAATAAAGAGACTATCAGTGGTTATCATATTTAAGTTTGAAATACTAAAAGAATGTCATTCAAGGTACATTGCCACCTATTTTAAAATTTGTAATACATCTACAGTTGTGTAAGGGATAGTTAAATCTTGTTAGATATATTTATGACTGGGTTAAAATTTTATGCTGTAAGTTCTGTCCCTCTAGAGAACCCTGACTAGTACAATATGCAGTAAGACAGAAAGCATTATGGAAATTTCCAATCAAGGAAAATAACAGACAATATTTGTTGTCAATAATAAGTTTTGGGTTTTCAAGGGAAACAACTGAAATTTGGAAACTTATATCCATCACTGTGGGTTTTGACAGCTTTCATAACTTAAGCACTCCCCAGATAAGACTGGTAGCAATATTAACAAGTATTATTTAATATCTTATAAAAAAACATTTGTTTTTATGTACATTGGTATTCTGTCTGTGTGTATGTCTGTAACAGGGTGTCAGATCCCCTGGAACTGGAATTATAAACAGTTGTAAGCTGCCATGTGCGTGCTGAGAACTGAACCCAGGTTCTTTGGTTAAAAACAGCCAGTGCTCTCAACCACTGAGCCATCTCTCCAGCCCCAACATCTATTACTTGGTATTATATAATGAATTTTGTCATTATTTGGACAATCTATATAAGTCAGTGAACTAACATTTTCCAGATGACTAATGGAATGCTTCATTTTTTTTTTTCGAGGCAGGGTTTCTCTGTATAGCCCTGGCTGTCCTGGAACTCACTCTGTAGACCAGGCTGGCCTCGAACTCAGAAATCCGCCTGCCTCTTCCTCCCGAGTGCTGGGATTAAAGGCGTGCGCCACCACGCCCGGCAGAATGCTTCATATTTTAACAACACTCATCAAAACACAACCCAGGCCCTGCTTAGTGGCACATGTCTTTAATCCCAGTACTCAGGAGGCAGAGGCAGGTGGATTTCTGTGAGTTCAATGCCAGCCTGGTCTACATCATGAGTTTTAGGACAGCCAGGGCTACACAATGAGACCCTGTCTAAACAAAACAAAACAAATCAAAACTCTCCCATTTCCAGACACTCAAAAGTTGGAGATGGTGGTTGCAACCCAGCATTCAAGAGGCTGAAGTACAAGGACACTTGGGCTATACAAACAAAGCACTTCAAACAACGAAAGCAAGTAGACCAATGAATCTTAATGTGTAGAGTTCAAAAACTATAATCAGAATTTCAGATCTTCAATGCAACTAACCTTAAACTACCATGTAAAAACCCTAAACTCCTACTTGTCCAAGTTTTTGTTTCTGTTTTATGGTACTAGAGATTGAACCCAGTACATTCTAGCTAAGTGCTTTACTAGTGAGCTAAACCTTCAGCCCAGGCAAGATTTGTATAGTGTCAAGAGTTCTATAGTGACCTGAGAGGGCTATTAATATATTCCTACCTTTCCCCAGTACAGATCTATATGAACTGGACTTTCTCTCCTATCATCCCCAAACCAAAATATTTTCAAGGCTGAATGTCCAAGCAGGTATAATATTCTAGTGTTGTTTATTTTTGAAGATTTTATTTTGTATGAGTTTGCGTGAGTGTAGGTATACATATATGAGGTCACATCTGCCTGTGCATATGCAAAGACCAGAGAAGAGTGTCAGATCCCTCAGAGCTGGAGTTACAGGCATTCATGTAAATCCCAGCTCTTTTGTGAGTTCAAATTGAACTCTGCTTCTCATAACTGCATCAAGCCCTTTTAACCACTGAACCATCTCTCCAGCCTCCAATACTCTAGGGCTCTTCTATTAAGCTGGGTATTAATGAGATTTGTAGAAATCTAAATGTATGAGTTTCTGTATATCATGTATGTACATGTCCTAGGAGGCCACAAAGTGTTGCATCTCTGGGAACTGGAGATCTAGGTGATTGTGAGCCAGACAGAATCTTATATATCCCAGGCTGGCTTTAAACACCCGACTCTCCCACCTCCATCTCCTCAGTGCTATGATTACCCAGCATGTGTCTGGGTTCTTCTTTTTTAATTAAATGTATGGAATTTTTACCTGTCACATTGTATCTTCTCAGCAGTTCCAAGCTCTCATTTCAGGCATCTCACAACTGACTGTGACTCAAGTTCCAAGGAACCCCTTGGGGATCCATATGCAAAATGCTACCCATAGATACAGAACTTAATCTAATAAAACTTAAAAAAAAAAAAGCTTAGTGTGGTGGTGTATACTTCTGATCCCAGCATCCAGGGGCTAAAATAAGACCATAAGTTGGAGATCATGGCTGCACAGCAAGACCCATCTCAAAACAAAACCATAAGCAAAATGAATGAAGTTTTAATTTCTTTCAGCAATGATTTATAATTTTCAAGGTACAATTTATTGTACTTTGATGCTTTTAACATTATTTTAAAGGGAATTGTTTTTTAAATTTTCTGTTATTTAATAATTTGTGTGTATGTGTGAGTATGTGTGTTTAAGTATATGTTTGGGTGTACATATTTGCATGTGTATGTTTTCTTTAAGGCTTTCTATGAATACGATTATATCATCTTCAAATCAAGATAGTTTTGCTTCTTTTCACCTTGTATACTTTACCTTCTTGTCAAAGTGCTCTGGCTAGAACTCCTGTGTAAGGCTGAATACAAGTGCTGAAGAGGGGCATTCTAGGTTTTTTCCTGTTTTTTTGTTTGTTTGTTTGTTTTTTTCCCAAGACAGGGTTTCTCTGTATAACCCTGGCTGTCCTGGAACTCCCTTTGTAGACCAGGCTGGCCTTGAACTCAGAAATCCGCCTGCCTCTGCCTCCCGAGTGCTGGGATTAAAGGCATGTGCCACCCTGTTTTTTAACTAATTAATAATTACATTTATTTATTTTTGAGACAGGGTTTCACTATGTAGCCTTAGCTACACAGACCACACTTAGTTCCACAAATCATACTGACCTCGATCTCATAGAGATCCACCAATCTCTGTAATATTTATTTTTAATCATATATATACATGTGCCTGTGTGAATGTAAATGTATGGATGTGTGTGAGTGAATGGATGTGTGGGTATATGGATGCGTGTGTGTATATTGGTGTCTGGAAGTGTGTGTATGGATGTGTGGGTGTATGGATATGTCTGAGTATATGGATGTGTATGTGTGTACAGGTGTATGGATGTGTGTGTATGTATGAAGGTGTGTGGATATATGGATATGTGTGGATGTGTGAATGTATATATGTGGGTATATGAATGTGTGCATATATGGTTGTGTGTAGGTTCCCTCAAGGCACCAGGTGTCATATTCCCTGGAGCTAGAGTCATAGGCAGTTGTAAGTCACTTGACTTGGGTTCTGAGAATCTTACCTTATTTGGGAAAGTAATACACACTGCTGAGCCATCTCTCCAGCTCCTGTTTTATTTCATAGATAGATAAATAGAGCGAGCCTGTATGTATGACTGTGTACTACATGCATGTGGCGCCTGTGGAGGCTAGACTAGAAGACCATCAGAGCCACTAGAAGTAAAGTTACAGGAGAAACCACCACATGGGTTCAGGGAACAGAAACAGAATCTGGAGGAGACATTAGTGCTCTTAACTGACAAATAATTTCTCCAGGCCTATTTACAGTTTTATGTATGTATGTATGTATGTATGTTTGTTTGTTTGTTTGTTTTGAGATGAGGCCAAGCAGAAATAATTCTGAGAAATATCTCCTCAAAGGTATATTGTCCCTAATTTAGGAAATTATATCAACAACAAATATAATGAATTCTAAGTACCTGGGAAAGAACCTGGCCAGGTGCTATTGCAGTCACTTCTCTGGACTGAGGGAGGCAGAGAGAGGATGACCTGGGGGAATGCACGTGCATGTGCTTGCATGAGCTCTGTTCTTATCTTTCAAATTACCTGATACTGTTGCCATATCTGATTTTGAACTTATACACATTGGGTCCTGCATGAAGGAACCTTGTCTCTGGAAATGGGTAGGTGAATGGTTTTAAACTCATTGTTTTTGATGGTAGCCTAAAAAAAAAAGTAGAAATATTAATCAGTAATAAGCTAAAGATGGCTTCTTAAATATAGGAAAGGAAGCCTATCTAATCCACAGAATCAGGGGTAAAATGTTCAACATAAGATATCAGTGGCCATGAACCAGGCTCACTCAGCACAGCTTTTGATTACCTGGAGCACTCTCTTACCTATATAGTAAGGATACATGCTGTATTGGAACCATGTTTATATAAAGGCAAAAAGACAACATTCAAGTTTGTTTGGTTTTTTTTGAGACATGGTTTCTTTTGAGACATGGTGTAACCCTGGCTGTCCTAGGACTTACTCTCCCAAGTTGGCCTTGAACTCACAGAGATCCACCTGCCTCTGCCTCCCAAGTGCTGGGGACTAAAGGCATATGCAACATTCAAGATTTAATTTTTTATTTTATGACTATGCTGATTAGTCCTAGAATTTGTTTGTTGACTTGACACTAGCTAGAATCGTTTGGAAGAGGGAACCTCAACTGAGAAAATGCTTCCATCAGATTGGCCTGTGGGAAAATATGTGAGGCATGGTCTTGATTAATGACTGATGTGGGAGGACTCAGCCAGTGGGAAGTGCCTCTTAGGTGGTCCTGAGTAGTATGGGAGCGAGCCAAGGTGAGCAATACAGTAGAAGCATTCCTCCATGGTCTCTGCTTCAGCTCTTCCCTTGGCTTTCCCTGATGATGAACTATAACCTCTAAGCCAAATAAACCCTTTCCTCTCCTAGTTCTTTTGGTCATGATGATGTATTGCATCAACAGAAAGCAAACCAAGACAGGTCACATTTGGCATGAATTCAGAGATAAAAATCAGCAACACTGATTTTTCTACATGACAGAAGAGGGCATCAGATCCCATTACGGATGGTTGTGAATCACCATGTGGTTGCTGGGAATTGAACTCAGGACCTCTGAAAGAGCAGCCAGTGCTGAGCCACCTCTCCAGTCCACACTACTAGGGCTTTTCTGTAGTTTAGAAAATCTACATGTTAAAGTACCAATAATAAACATTGCAATCTCTTGGCCTTTACATGCAAAACTTTTTTTTTTTCCTTTTTGGTTTTTCGAGACAGGGTTTCTCTGTATAGCCCTAGCTGTCCTGGAACTCACTTTGTAGACCAGGCTGGCCTCGAACTCAGAAATCCACCTGCCTCTGCCTCCTGAGTGCTGTCTGGCACATGCAGAACTTTTAATAATAAAGAGGTCTAGAGTTTCCTAGGATCAAAGTTACCTATATTCAACTCCTGGACATTGATTTTAATAGAAACAACTGAGATGTAATGAACACAAAACAGAATTTTGGTCAGCCCTAATGTTCCTATTTGATTTTTGTTTGTTTGTTTTTTTGTTTTTTCGAGACAGGGTTTCTCTGTGTAGCTCTGGCTGTCCTGGAATTCACTCTGTAGACCAAGCTGGCCTTGTACTCAGAAATCTGCCTGCCTCTGCCTCCCAAGTGCTAGGATTAAAGGCGTGCTCCACCACCGCCCGGTTCCTACTCGATTTTTGAACATCAATCTCTCTTCTCTTCACCTTTTCCTCTTTAATAAGAAACATTTCAGGCAAGTTCTTACTTTGTAAGCCAGGCTGGCCAGGAACAGTGTAGCCTAGGCTGCCTTCAAACTCATGGCAATTCTCCAGCCTTAGGCTTGAGCCTTAGTTTTCTTACACAGTAACAATGGTTGTTTTTGCTTTTTGAACACAGGATCCCATGTGGTTCAGACTGACCTTGAACACAAAACAGGTTTTTTTTTTTTTTTTAAAGATTTATTTATTTTTATACGTGTACACTGTAGCTGTCTTCAGTACAGCTTCACTATAGTTGAGCTACTGAGCTCAGGGGATCTTCCTGCCTCAGCCATCTGAATAGCTGGTGAAGAGGTTTGGTCTGTTGCTATGTATTGTAATGCTAAATTCTGTATCTCAAAGTCTAGTTGCCTCAAGATAGTGAATTCTTCATTATGCCAGCTTTTGTTGTGCAAACCTAGCTCCTTAATTTAAAACTATTGATTGATTAAAGAGGCCTACAGCCTGTAGCTGGGCAGAAGAGAGGTAAGCAGGGCTTCTGTTCCTAGGCATGGTATCTAGGGCTGAGACCACAAGAGAAAACTGGAGGAAAAAGGAAGGTACCATGGGGTAGGTGGATCCTGAGGGCCAGAGGACCATGAGAGCCAGACTGTTGGCAGAACATGACAAATAATGTCAGGGTTACTGACAGGAAAGTAGACAAAATAGCACAGAGAGTTGATATCTGCCCAGCTCTAATTCTTTAGACTTATTATAAATATAAAGGTTTTGTGTCTTTTATTTGAGAACTAAACCATCTAAGGTGGGGTAGAAACCTCTAAACAATATTTACTGAAAGAAGCTGGGGCCTCAGAGTGTGCTAGCTAACAACCACTTTTGCTACACCCTATTCAGTGTTCTGAATGTGTATTATCTCTTGCAGCTTATTCAACAGGCAGCATAAACTTGACAGACTAGGAAACTGAAGTACTTCTGAAGGGCTGTATGTCCATCAACTACTTTGTTAGCCTAACTTCTTCAAGTTATAGAGAGGAAGAAACCAAGATTATAAACATAAAATCACACTACTGGGTCCATATGCATATACATCCCAGCAAAGCCTTGAATTCACTAATGTGGCTACTGTGGCCCAGACCTGCCTCCCATTCACAACAATCTTCCTGCCTCATTCTCCCAGAGTTCTGGGATTACATGCATACACTGTCACTTCTGTACTAATTTCATTATTTTTTCCTCTATATTATCTTACACCCTTTCTGTTCAGCAGAGAAAAATCTGTGGCAGCATTATATAAAAGTTATGTGCCGAGCAAGGGGGGCCAGAGTGAGTGGGACTGGAGTGAGCAGAGGTCCTGAGTTCAGTTCCCAGCAACCACATGATGGCTCAACCATCTGTGCAGTTACAGTGTACTCACATACATAAAATAAATAAATAAGTCTTTTAAAAAAATCTATGTGCCAAAGAAACTGAATTTCTTAATGTCCAAAGTTCAAGTCTGGGCTGTGAGTAAGGAGACATCTGATCTTAGCTGTTTGGAGCCAGGGACTACTTAGACTAGAATTTCAGTCAAAAATGAAAAGTAATTTTTGCCAACTGCAAAGCTACCAGAGAGGAAATGATGAGCACATCCTGAGGGGGAAAAAAATGGTAATTTTCCCTTGCTCAGGGGATGGCAGGAATCCAAGGTGAAGTGGATCAGGGTTGGATTCACATGATTTTTCTTTTTTCTTTCTTTCTTTCTTTCTTTTTTTTTTTTTTTTTTTTTTTTTTTTTTTTTTCGAGACAGGGTTTCTCTGTATAGCCCT
>NC_034590.1:117583406-117597081 GCF_900095145.1 Mus pahari | reverse complement strand
GAGACAGGGTTTCTCTGTATAGCCCTGGCTGTCCTGGAACTCACTTTGTAGACTAGGCTGGCCTCGAACTCAGAAATCCGCCTGCCTCTGCCTCCCGAGCGCTGGAATTAAAGGCGTGCTCTACCACGCCTGGCTCACATGTTTTTCTTAAGTAGGCAGGGAGCCCACCTGGTGAGGCTTAGGTTTGCCTCAGAAACTCAAGTTATTCAGGGCGCTGCAGATCCAGTCATCTTCCCATAGCCTATGGCCTGGGGTACCTAAGAAAAAGAAATGAGGGACATTTGCTAAAAATGAAAGTCCAAAGAGTAAACTTCATGTGTTGCACCATGGCTGATTGGCTGAGAAAATAGAAAACAGCTCTCTTCTAGCTGAGGCCTGTCCCTATTAATTGCTGGCTGCCTGCTTCAGATATAAACACCACACAATAATTACTTCATTTGAAAATAAAGATTAGATAGCATAGCCCAAAACAGCCACATGGCAGTAGTAGTTCAAGAATTTTATAGGGTTATTTTCCAACTTTGGCTACTGTAGTGACAATTCTAGAATTTTGCTTTCTTAAAAAAAATGAAATGTAAATAAAATAACCAATAAAATTTAAAAATAGGGCTGGTGAGATGGCTCAGTGGGTAAGAGCACCCGACTGCTCTTCCAAAGGTCCGGAGTTCAAATCCCAGCAATCACATGGTGGCTCACAACCATCCATAACAAGATCTGACGCCCTCTTCTGGAGTGTCTGAAGACAGCTACAGTGTACTTACATATAATAAATAAATAAATCTTTAAAAAAAAAATTTAAAAATAACATTTGAAACGTAAATAAATAAAATAACCAATAAAATAAAATAACAGAAATATTATAAGAATGTGCTTTTGTTTTGTTTTTTTGTTTTGTTTTTTTTTTGGTTTTTCGAGACAGGGTTTCTCTGTGTAGCCCTGGTTATCCTGGAACTCACTCTGTAGACCAGGCTGGCCTCGAACTCAGAAATCTGCCTGCCTCTGCCTCCCAAGTGCTGCGCCACCATGCCTGGCCGTGCTTTTGTTTTAATCCCAGGTGTGGGATGTGGGGCTGCTTCAGACTGACCAAAGCAGCTATGATTTGCCTGGTCCTTCACTGGGGGTCTGGTTTTGTCAGCTCCAGATAGTTTCTGCAGTTGTGTGAAGCTTGGAATTCTGGGAACTTTCCTTTCCTTTCCTTTCCTTTCCTTTCCTTTCCTTTCCTTTCCTTTCCTTTCCTTTCCTTTCCTTTCCTTTCCTTTCCTTCTTTTTTTTTTTTTTTTTAAAGATTCACTTATTTTATTTATATGAGTACACTGTAGCTATTAGACACACCAGAAGAGGGTCTTGGATCCCATTACAGATAGTTGTGAGCCACCATGTGGTTGCTGGGAATTGAACTCAGGACCTCTGGAAGAGTAGTCAGTGCTCTTAACCGCTGAGCCATCTCTCCAGCCCCCCTAGGAACTTTTCAGAAAGTAAGTAAATGCTAGAGCCTCAATAGGCAGAGTTGGTGGTTGTTGGTCATTCAGGGGGGTTGGCTGTGGTAATTGTCATGTTCAAAGAAGAAACAAAAGGAAAAGGAAATTAGATTCATGGATCTCTATCTCTCCCCCCTCCCTCTATTCTTCTTTCTCTTCCATTTAGTGATAGGGGGTGAGTCAGAGGGGGTGGGGTGATAAAAGGTAGGAAAAAGAAGAACCCACAAGCAACCAAGACCAGCTACAGACTTCTGTAGTCATGGTGACATTAGGTGCCAGTAACTATTAAGTTGATGGGACCTTATACAATAAAGGTCAAAGTCTAAAACTCTGGATGGAAGAAAACAAATCCAGGAAAGTTACAGGAAGCTGTACAACAGACATAAGAGCTTAGGAGACCACACCTTTGACTTGTTCTTTTCTTCTTGGGGGCAGCGGCGGTGGTGGTGGTGGTGGTGGTGCGAGACAGGGTTTCTCTGTGTAGCCCTGGCTGTCCTGGAACTCACTCTTTAGACCAGGCTGGCCTCAAACTCAGAAATCCACCTGCCACTGTCTCCCAAGTGCTGTGATTAAAGACGTGCGCCACCACTGCCCCTGTGAGTTGTTATTTTCTTTTCCTAAACAGGATCTCACTATGTAGCCCAGGCTGGCCTGGAATTCAAAATCCTCTAGCCTTAGCCTCACAAGTGCTGGAACTAAAGCAAGTGCTAAAACACCAGGTCTGAGTTCTACCTCTGCTTCATACAAATCACTAGCCCTGAAAAGTAACTTAGCCTTTTCATTTTATCTACAGCACATACAGCAGTGATTCTACCTACTCCTGAAACTGCAGGATTAAATGAGATGTTATAAATAGCCAACTCTCCCAGCACTTGGGAGGCAGAGGCAGGCAGATTTCTGAGTTCGAGGCCAGCCTGGTCTACAAAGTGAGTTCCAGGACAGCCAGAGATACACAGAGAAACCCCGTCTTGAAAAACCAAAAATAAAATAAAAATAAAATAAAACACACACACACACACACACACACACACACACAAATAGCCACCTCATAAACCCCAAAATACTGTATAAGCATCAGCAATTAAGGATGGCCTTTCTTGTGGATGTGTGTATGGTGCACACATGTAAGTGTGCAGGTGGGTCTCCTGGGTGTGCAATGTGGAAGCCAAAGCAGGACACTAGGAGTTTTTCTCTATCTATTTCTGCCTTTTTGCCTCTAGGTGATATTTCTCATTGAACCAGAAGCTTCCTGTTTTGGCTAGGCTGGCCAACCTTTGAGATCCATGGATTCTTCTGTCCCCACTCTCATACCCTCAATGCTGGGGTTATGAGCACATGCAGCCATGCCTGACTGTTTTATATGAATGCTGGAGATTTGAACTCGCATCCTCATGATTGCAGAGCAAACAGTCTTACCCACTGAGCACCCCCTCCAATCCTTACTATTGAAAAGTTTTCCTTTTAATGCTTTGCAAGAAAAGCAAATTAAGAGAGCAAACTGTTTAGCGTTAACAGTCACACCTCTGACATGAGCCTCCCTTGAGCTTCCCAAGTATTAGATTTCAAAGACATCTAAGAAAGAATTTTCAAGGTTTGAGTAATTTGTTTCACATAAAGAAACATCTGGGTCAGTAGGCAGAACCTATAGACTGAATGCTACTGAGCATGATAATGAGTTGCCATGGACGGTTACAGTAGGGAAGTGCAGTCACTGGTCACTAAACATGGCTACCGCATTGGAGAATAAAGAGTGTCTACATTTACTCAAAATACATGGACACAGCAAATTTACCCTGGCAAGCTGCTGAGACCACAAATGTGGTCAACAATATAGAGGATCCTATGGAGGATGCTACACACCCACCACCCAGGTTTCAGGATTGAGATCAAGGGTATGTAACCACTTTCTCCTCTTTCCAAAGTCCTTGGTAGTCTCAAGAGATCCTTCCCGTTAAAGCTGAAGTAGATTCAGAATCTCTGAAAGCCTGTTTCTTTCAATGAGATTTTTGCAGACAGGGCACTTACAGTTCAAACTATTTAATTTTAGAGGGCATTGGAGGGAAGCAACCTCACCAAAGGAGGAAATGTCTTTCTTTCTCTGTCATAGTGCTGTATGGACTGATTGTTAAGAGTATGCTTCGGGGCTGGAGAGATGGCTCAGTGGTTAAGAGCACTGACTGCTCTTCTGAAGGTCCTGAGTTCAAATCCCAGCAACCACATGGTGGCTCACAACCATCCATAATGAGATCTGGCACCCTGTTCTGGAGTGTCTGAAGTCAGCTACAGTGTACTTACATATAATAAATAAATAAATCTTAAAAAAAGAGAAAGGTTTCCACATTGCATTAAAAAAAAAAAAAAAAAAAAAAAGAGTATGCTTCGTAGTTGGGAGGTGGTGGTGCACGCCTTTGATCCCAGCACTTGGGAGACAGAGGCAGGTAGATCTCTGAGTTCAAGGACAGCCTGGTCTACACAGAGAAACCTGGTCTCAAGAAACAAAGACAAAACGAACAAACAAAAACAGTATGATTCCTCTGGTCTGCGAAATTTTCACAACAACCTATTATTGTTTAGTCAGTTTACTAAACTATATCCTCTTACCTCAGGTAATTCCAGGCAAACTTATTCTGGTTCAAATATATTAAACCAAAATATCAATTTTCTGATTAGTTGTTATTAAAATTATGATTTGGAGTATGAAGAGTTAAGCCACATGGTGCATTTTTTTCAAAAGCTGGGCATGGTGAGTGGTGTGTCTTTATTCTCAACAGAGGCAAGATGATCTCTGAGTTTGATGCCAGCCTGGTCTCCACAGTGAGTTTCAGGTTAGTCAGGGCTACACAAAAAGCAAACAGTGTTAAGTGTAGGTTTGGTGGCATGCACCCTTAATCCCAGCTCTCCAAAGGCAGAAGTAGGTGGATCTGAGAGTTGCAAGCCAGCCTTGTCTACACAGTAAGACCCTATCTCAAGAAAAAAAAAATGTGTTAAAATATAAACAGGAAGAGACTAACGGCCTGCTTCAGATTCTTAGACACTTCCATGCTTAGTGACATTATTCTGTTCTTTTACCTGTTTCTTCTGTCCCTTTCTACTAAAACATAACCTTTAACATTGGCCTTTGTGGAGTAAATAATTTGCCTTTAGAGCTGTGCCAGATTTGGTTTTGTTTAGCAGGGAAGGGTAAACAATAGTTGTGAAGATACTCTGAAAATAAAATTAAAATGTCTTAGGAAACAACTCAATAAATGAGAAGTCAGCTGAGTACACCTTCCATTTCTTCTTAAACCACACTGAAAGCTAATGGACTTACCTCTGCTCCAAGACTGTATTCCTACTCTAGGAAACAGTATTTCCTCATCGCACTACCCTACCTAGTATCAGGTCCAAAAGAAACTGGTGACAAATTGCGGTGGTGTCTATGAGCATACCAAAGAGCATGCTGCATCCTGGCTCACCCCCCACCCCAGCTCTTCTCACAAGGTCGCCTACCCTAAGCTTCTCAAGTTCACCTGTCCCCTGGTGTAAAACATTTTGATGTAAAACTGCAGGAAGTAGGAATTTTTATTTTTTAGTTATACCAACTGGGTCTACTGCTTAAAGCAGTAAACTAGAAGTTTACAAAAGAAAGAGAAGCAAAGTTGTAGTTTCAGAAGGGCAAATGGCAGAAGACTGGCCTCATCAAGATAAAGCATCTTTCACAAAGTTGAGCTATAAGCCCTGTGTCTCTGAGATACATAACTCAAGGCCTTAGAGGCAGAAGGAAGGGACATGAAAGTGTGGAAGAAAGCTCCCAGAACACACAACTTTGTTCTTGTCATGGAATAGTGGAACACTGAGGAAATTAAGTTAATAGTAAAAATGAAGTTGGGCGTGATGGCTTGCTCCTGTAATTCTAGCACTGAGGAAGTTGAGGTAGGAGGATGGCTGCAAATTCAAGGGCAGCCTGGACTACACAGCAAAATCCTGACTTAAAAAAAAAAAAAAGTTGCCGGGGCAGTGGTGGCGCACACCTTTAATCCCACCACTTGGGAGGCAGAGGCAGGCAGATTTCTGAGCTCGAGGCCAGCCTGGTCTACAAAGTGAGTCCCAGGACAGCCAGGGATACACAGAGAAACCCTGTCTCGAAAAAGAATGAAAAGAAAAGAAAAAAGAAAATGAAAAAAAAACAACAACAACAAAATCCAAAAAAACTCCTTGTTTCTTCCAAGGGAAGAAAACTTCACTCAGGAAATTTGAAATATTTTACTAGCTCTAATTCAATTTTTGGTGAGATATTGGGGATATAAAATTGTAGTCACTAAGTTTATGAAGACGGGCAATTAATTTAGTGAGACTCGGTCTTAAAAACAAAGGCTCAAGCCGGGCATGGTGGCGCATGCCTTTAATCCCAGCACTCGGGAGGCAGAGGCAGGTGGATTTCTGAGTTCGAGGCCAGCCTGGTCTACAAATTGAGTCCCAGGACAGCCAGGGATACACAGAGAAACCCTGTCTCAAAAACAAAACAAAACAAACAAACAAACAAAAAACAAAGGCTCAGTTGTAGACTTCCTGCTCAGCATTCATGAGACCCGCAGTTCTATCTCTACTACTACACACATTAAACTGACAGGTCTACCCTGAGATCATCTGATTTGGGCAGAATTACACAGCAAGGCTAAGACTAGGCCAGCAGCTGCGTGTAGTGGCACACACCTTTAATCTCAGGATTTCTTATTTTGTTTATAGGTACAAATATACCACAGCAAATCCAGGGGGTCAGAAGTCAGTTCTGCCAAGCGGGACCCCTAGGTGGAACTCAGTGACAGGCTTGGCAGCAGGTACCTTTACCCACTGAACCATGTCACTGGTTTTAGGAATTTTAATATCTGGCTGCTAAGAAGAAAAGGACTGTAAGAGACAAGAACAGAAGCTGAGAGGCAGTTAGAACGGTGCTGCTACTCTGGGAGAAAGTTGCTATCTTGGACCTGGAGCTTTTGTAGTGATAACTGGACTTGAGATACATTACATTAATGGAAAAGAAGGATACAGGAATCAAGGATGGCTTCTGGACATTGGGTAAGCAATAGTGCTGACTCTTTACTGCCAATTCTGGAGAAAGAGCTGTGGTGGATAGAACCCATAGCTCTGTTTCTGTGAAGTCTGACAGGACTTAACACTAAATGGTTACAGTGAGGAAGCAGCGTCCTACTCTGCAAGGGATGGAAACCAGGATGGAAATACAAAATTGAGTCAGCAGTGTGTCAGTGGCGCTGGAAGTTGTTAGAACGTATGACATCATCTAGGGAGGAAGTGCAAAGAAGGAACAAAGACCTTCCTTATGAGGTTGCTTATGGATTATAGCCTATCCAAATCAAAAAGCATTGAAAGGCATCATAGAATCCTCTGGCCTTTATGCAAACACATGCATGTACATCTGTACTCATCTGTACACATCCTCACGTTAACGTGTATATAAATAATACACACACATACACAAACATGCACACTAGATGGTTGGTGGATTTTGTTTGATTGCTTTGCTGTTTTGACACAGGTTCTCAAGTAGCCCAGGCAAGCCTTTAACTGTACCTAAAGATAATCTTAAGGGCTAGCGAGATGGCTCAGCAGGTAAGAGCACTGACTGTTCTTCCAAGGGTCCTGATTTCGAATCCCAGCAACCACAGGGTGGCTCACAACCACCCATAATATCTGACGCCCTCTTCTGGTGTGTCTGAAGTCAGCTACAGTGTACTCATGTATACTAATAAATAAATCTTAAAAAAAAAAAAAAAAGATAATCTTAAATTCCTGATTCTCTAGCCTGTACCTTTCAACTTCTAGGAAACAGCTGCCTAGTTTATTGGTTGTGATATGTGGTGGTTTCAATGAGAATGGTCTCTATAGGCTCATGTTTGAATGTTTGGTCCCCAGTTGGCAAACTGTTTGAAAAGGATAAGAAGGATTAGGAGGTGTGAATTTATTGAAGTAGGTGTGGGCTTGGAGTAAGTGTGTTGCTAGGGATGGGCTTTGAAGTGTCAGGCCCTGTGTGTCTCTCAGCCTGTTGCCTGTGGATCAGGATGTAGCTCTCAGTTCTGTCTTCAGCATCATGCCTGCTTGCCACCATGATAATGGACTAAGCCTCTGAAACTGTACGCCAGCTCCAATTAAATGCTTTCTTTTACAAGCGTTGCCTTAGTCATGGTGTCTCTTCACAGCAACAGAACAGTAATGAAGACAACTTGAAACAAAAGAAGATGAACAGGACCACATTATGTAGACTCCTGTTGTTCCAGACAGAAGCTATCAGTAGGATGGATGGTCTTTAGTGATAAAAGTAGAACTGCAATGTAGAGCAACCTGAAAGATGCCAACTCATGATCCAGTGACTTGACCAGGTGAAGGACAGGGACAGTCAAAGATGACTCCTGTGGCTATGCACCATGGCTCACACCTGAAATCCTAACCCTCGGGAGGATGAAGGAGGAGAAGTGTTATGAGTGTGAAGACTGCTTGGGCTCAAGAGTCAAACCCTGTTTTTAAAAAAGGAAAGAAAGCAGACAGATAGCTCAGAGATGAAAGTGTTTGTCATGCAAGCGTGAGGACCAAAGTTAGGATCCCTCAGCATCCATGTAAATGTCTGGTGACCTGGAAGGCAGAGACAGGGATCTCCACAGCAAGCTGGCTAGCAAGACTAGTTGTACTGACAAGCTCTAGGTTTGATTGAGAGGCATCACCTCAATTGATGAGGTGGAAGAGTAATGGAGGCCAAATTCTAACATCAACTTCAGGCCTTATACACATGTGAATACACATACACACACCACATACACATGAAAACGAAAAAAGAAAAAGAAATGTTTAAAAAAAAAAAAAAAGCAAACAGAGAGATACCCAGCTACCTGAACACCTAACTGAAGATATATACATGCCCTTCCTTGGGAAAAGAGGGAGTCTTAGGAAAGTAATTTCTTCGAATATTTTTCTTTAAATATAATTGGTTTTGCTATTATTATTATTTTGTGTATATCGGTGTTTTGCTTCTATGTATGTCTGTACACCACACTGAGCCTGGTGCCCACAGAGGCCAGAAGAGGACGTCAGATCCCCTGGAACTGAAGTTACTGATAGCTATGGACCCCCCATATGAGTGCTGGGAATCAAACCTGGTTCCTCTAAGAGAGTAGCCTGTGCTCTTAATCTCTGAGCCATCTCTCCAGCCCCAGAAAATATGTCAGTAGTCCATACTTATGATCATACCACTCAGGGGGATGTGGAGGCAGGAATCCTAAGTTCAAGGTCATCCTTAGCTATGTGCTGAGTTTCAGGCCAGCCTGGGTTACATGAAACCCTGATTCCATGAGTATCCAGAGCAAAAACAAACAAACAAAACAAACAAAAAATAAAGAAATGAACAAAACCACCAAGCAACAAAGAATGCAAAGCAAAACAAAACACAAGAAAAAACCAAAACATGTGACAGGAAACATTTCGATGGAAAAATCTTTTGTGTGTGTGTGTGTGTCTGTGTGTGTACTATTAAACCTGGGTTAGGGAGTAGTTATAAGCCAGAATGAACACTTCTTTTGACTATCTGGAAGTTTCTGTACAGAAGGACTGGAGGGCGGCGTCTGAGAAAGCTGGATAGGTATCAAGGGCAAACATGGCACCACCCTGGGCATGAGAGGGTTGAAGAGCACTCCTCAGGAGCCCAGGAGACATAGCTCTCATCAGCTCTGAGCTGGTTACCATCTGGCGGCTGGCTGAGCCTCGGTGGCCGGCCGGTGCTCACGGCGGCCATTCCCGGCCACTGCCACCCCAGCTCTCCACTCTTCAAGCTTCCATCTGCGCCAGGGCCCAGCCTGCCCTTCAAGGCCTTGTAGCCAACGGCCATGTTGGACAGTCCCCGAGAAAGGCCTCAGGGACGAGGGGTCCCTCCAGAGGCTGAGGTGGGGCCCAGCCCAGAAACTTCCCTCCAAGGCGGAAACCACTCAAAGTCCGGGGACACCGGCAGCGGGGCGGCGGTTACCTCAGCCTCGAAGCGCTCGGGCGCTGACGGCCACACCTGTCGCTCGCACGCTGACTAGGGTTCCTCCAGCACCTCAGAAAAGTGGCCACGCTTGACTTCCTGCTCAGAGAGGACGCCGAAGTCAAAAGACTGCGGGCCAGGGACTCAGGTTCTCGTCGGTCTCCCCTGAGCTCGGCCTTTAGATTGATCTGCACAAGCGAAGCCTTGGAACTTCCCGCCAAATCCTCCACGCACGCGCAGATTCGAGGCAGGGCGGGGTTTCACAGACCTGAAGCCTGCGCAAGAACACCTAACTTCTGAGCGTCACGCGCAGCCCCGTGACCGATCCTTTGGCTACTGTGTTTGTTTCTTTAAAAAAACCTTCTCTCATGGCGGGGCGTGGTGGCGCACGCCTTTAATCCCAGCACTTGGGAGGCAGAGGCAGGCGGATTTCTGAGTTCGAGGCCAGCCTGGTCTACAGAGTGAGTTCCAGGACAGCCAGGGCTACACAGAGAAACCCTGTCTCAGAAAAAAACAAAAAAACAAAAAAACAAAAAAAAACAAAAAAACAAAACAAAACCAAACCAAAACCAACTTTGTGTGTGTGTGTGTGTGTGTGTGTGTGTGTTATTAAAAGCAGCGTTTTGCTTCCTTCCACCATGTAGGTTCTGGGAGTTGAACTGAGGCCATCAGAATTATGCTCTGAATTCGAGGCCAGCCTGGTCTATAAAGTGAGTTCCAGGATAGCCAAGGCTACACAGAGAAACCCTGTCTCGAGGGGNAAAAAAAAAAAAAAAAGAATTATGCTGCCAGCTCCTTTACCCACGTAGCCAGGTCGCAGTCTGCCTTTCTGAGTTCTGACAGGCCCGCACTCAAAGGTATGATGGGCCGGATGCCCAGGAGCGTGTTACACTGAGATTTACGCATGCATTGCTTTCTTCCCACCTGCGCACCTGCGCACCTGTCAGGTACAAGCTACTTTGAGGTCTCTCCTGTGTGCCAGACACTATTCATACACAGCACTGTGGTGTATGCTCTCCTTTCATCCTCATTGCCAGACCCTAGGGCAGATCCTTCGTAGTCTGACTTTAATCCAACCAGGAAATGAAAGGACTTATGAAGTCAGGATGCTTGATCAGTCACGGGTCTGTGTGGTATTCTGCTTCCTGTTGGTCGGGTTTTATGTTCTGAATCATTAGGGAATTTGGCATCCTTGTGTACACAGCCGCGTGTGCTGGATTGGTGATGATGGCCGAGTCTGTGGGAGATGGACCGGTGGCTCTCCATTGTCCAAGCTCTGCATTTCTCTGCTTAACCTGCTGTGCCCTCTGTAAGGACTGCCCCTCCCCACCCCCACCCTTTCCACATGCCTCCTCTTCCTACTCAGAGCCATTAAGCACCTACTGGCTTAGGAAACTGAAGCTCAGGGGTGGGCTTATTTTATCTAGAGAGGACCTCGTGGGCTGGGATGTAGCTCATTGGTTGGGTGCTTGCCTACCGTGCACAAGGCTCCAGCAGCGCATATATGAGCGTGTGCTGGAGCTCCCTGTAACCCTGCATTCGGGAGTAGAGGACCAGAAGGTCATCCTGGAGTACACAGGAGTTTGGGACACATGAGACCCTGCCTCTAAAAACAGAAGGCTGCTCATGGAGGCCCACCACTAATCCAAGTCGAGGGAGGCAGAGACAGGTAGATCTGCGTTCAAGGCCAGCCTACTATCCTATCTCCTTTAAGCCTAAACATAAACCTAACCATACCCTGATCCTTTGTTCACAGGAACTCCCAGGACAAGTCCTGTCCTTGGAAAGGGGTGGACTTGTAGGGAGGAGAGGCAGAATGGTAGATCAGAGATTCCGTTGTCCTAATACCTAATACCCTGAAGACTCGGGATTCTCTTGAGGCAGGGAGGGTCAGAATAGCTCATGTCTCCTTTAAGAACCCCTGCTGCCTATATAACTCCTGTGTCCCTAGAGCTGAGGGAGGAGCCTCTTAATAGCTTCACTTCCTACCACATCTAGGGCTCCTCCCCAGTCTCTCCCATCTCCCTCTGGGACTCCCAGGGCCAATTACTTGCCAGGCAACAACTCTCTGCTCAGGAAAGCCGGCAGGCAGGACTAGGGCCTGGCAGGGCCACCGGGAGCAAAGCTGCCTGGCTCAGAAACGCAGCCCTGGGTATGGGGCAGGTCTCCAAGGGTAGAGATGGTTACATAGTCACTTCCTCCCTCTCTGTGTTGCATTATCTGGGTCACTGTGAGTGGGTGAATCCTGCTGGCCACCCAGGTGTGAGATGTATGACAGAGAAGGGATGGGATACCAGAGGAACGCTTAAAGCAGCCTCCTGCAGCTCTGAGGTTCTATCCAGTCCTTGCTGCCTTTGTGTACAGTTAAGGAGTAGAGGGAGTTCCTGCAAGTGGTGTCTGCATAGGAGAGAAGGGAAAAAAAATCCCAGGAAGAATGAAATTCCTAAAAAGATGAGCAGCTGGCCAGGAAGTCCACTGTCCCCCTCCCCCTCCCACACCTGAACACACACATCCGAAGGTCCTTCAGACAGGCGCTCCTTGCAGAGGCTCAGACATGCCCATGGAGCATAGGACCCAGGAGTGAGAATCAGAGGTCAGGTCATGAGTGAGCTTCTAAGTAGTTGGGGTCCTTACCATGTTCTTCCATGTCAGACAAACACAAGCCTGTGACAGACAGGAAGAAAAAGGGACAGCCATTGGGTCTGTGAGATCCAGGTCAAGCTGTCTTAGGAAGAGTTCAGCATTCACTGGTTTAGAAAGATGAGGGATTTGTATACAGACCCCTTTGCAAGGGAATGAGAATCTGCACATAGACCAGACAGACACATTCCCTAGGGAATCCTGGCTGCTGAATGGGAACAATCCCCAAAGGTGCTGACACGCCTCATCCTAAGGAAGCTCTGAATCTTTCCTGCTGTGAGTCACCTCAGTGGGACCGGAATCTCCGGTTTCTCTGTCAAGGGTTCCAGAAGGCACCCTCGGATCTGTCCATGGTTCTGACTGCCGATGACGCCCACGTGGCCACGAGACCCCAGGGTTTCTCTCCCCAAGCCCCTTCTCACCCTCCCCCACTTTTTCTTCTCCTTTCCTGCCTGCCTTTCGTTTAAGGTGCACATGCTAGGCAAGTATTCAGTCCTTGTTTGTTTTGAGACAAGACTTTGTTCTGTAGCTCAGGCTGCTTGCCTCCGCCTCCCAAGTTCTAGAGTACTAGAGTCACTGTGCTCAAATCCCTCCCGCCTTCCTTGCTTCCTTTTTTCCTTTCCTTTTTTCTTCTTAAAGTATGTGTGTGTGTGTGTGTGTGTGTGTGTTACTTAGTCCTTTTAAAACACAATCTCAGGGCTGGAGAAACTTAGTGGTTAAGAGTACTAACTACTCTTCCAGAGGTCATGAGTTCAAATCCCAGCAACCACATGGTGGCTCACAACCATCTGTAATGGGATCTGATGCCCTCTTCTGGTGTCTCTGAAGACAGCTACAGTGTACTTAGATATAAATAAATCTTTAAAACACACACACACACACACACACACACACACAATTTCACATAGCCCAAGCTGGTCTCAAATTCCTGGCTACCCTACTTCACCTCCCCTCACCTCCTATATGGGTATTTACTATTCCTCCCAAATTTTGGAGGAGTGGGGTGTAGACAGGGTGTTACTATATAGACTAGGCTAACCTAGAACTGCCTACTGCCTCTGCTTCCCAAGTGCCAGCATTACAGGCATGAGCCACCAAGCCTGGCTTCATTCTTCCTTAAGAGGTGCTGGAGAGATGACTCGCAGTTAAGAACATGTGCTCCTCCTATGGAGGAGTTGGGTCTGGTTCCCAGCATGGTGGCTCACAATCCCTTGTAGCTCCAGTTTCAACACCCTCTTCTGTCCTCCAAGGGCACTGCATGCAAATATACACACACAACTGTTTAGAAAGGATTAGCATTTAAACTTGGCATAGTGACTGACATGTGTAATTCCTACTTTTGGGAAACTGGAGAGGGCTGTTGAGAGGAGGGAGTGCAGTTCCCAGAAGTTCAAGTCCAGCCTAGGCTACATAAGGAGACCCTTTCTCTTATATATACCCATCCACCCACACACAGACACACAGACACACAGACACACACACACAGACACACACAGACACACACACACCACACAGACACACACCACACACACAGACACAGACACACACACAC
>NC_034590.1:117568397-117583361 GCF_900095145.1 Mus pahari | reverse complement strand
ACACACACACAGACACACAGACACACACATACCACACAGACACACACACAGACACACACACAACAGACACACAGACACACAAACACACCACACACACACACCACACACACACAGACACACAGACACACAGACACACACACCACACAGACACACAGACACACAGACACACACACCACACAGATACACAGACACACACACACACACCACACACACACAGACACACATACACACACCACACACACACCACACACAAACACTACACAGACACACACACACACACACACACACACCACACACACACACACACACACACACACACAGTCCACACTTACTGAGTGATTGTCATGTATCAGGAGCTGATTTAGCTGATTTACACCTTTGTGAAACTCATTTTCCTGAAGTTTATCAGACGTAGATGAAAATAGCACATGCCATAGATAGATAGCTCAGTGAATTGTCATGCAGTGAACATGTTCAGAGACTAAGAACATGGGAGTTGAGAGGGCTCAGAGAGTAAAACACATGCTATCAAACCTGATGCCCCGAGTGCAAGCCCCCGAACCCATCTGTTAGAAGGAGAACTGAGTGTGTGCCCCCAACCAATAAGTAAATATTAAAAAGTGCTGGGAATAAAGGCACATGCCTCCACATGGCTAGGGCTTGGTTTCTTTGTCCAGATATGATCGGGGAATCCCCAAGCAAGACTATAAACTTGGTTTACAGTAATGATAATCTCATTTTAGCCCCTCAAAATTTTTTTCATAGATAGGCATGGTGGTTCATGCCTGTACTCCCAGCACTTGGGAGGCAGAGGCAGGCGGATCTCTGAGTTCAAGGTCAGTCTGGTCTACAAAGGGAGTTCCAGGACAGCCAGGACTAATCGGAGAAACTGTCTCAACAAACAAACAAACAAACAAACATTTGTTTTCTTTGTACAGATGTTTGCCTGCATGTCTGCCTGCTCATGCCTAGTAGCCCTGGGGGTCAGAAGAAGCTGTCAGACCTTCTGGAACTGAAGTTACAGATGTTGTGAACTACCATGTGGGTGCTGGGAATCGAACCTGGGTCCTCTGGAACTCCCTCTCTCTCCATTTTGTTCCATATGTAAGCTGTCAATTTTAATCCTGTCAGAAACCCTGGGAACCACTCTGTGATCTCATTTAGGTTCCATAACAACTCTTTGAAGCTAATAGCTTCAAACACAACCAAAATAGTGTGACTGGTTATTATGAGAACAATAAAATGAGACTAGTTCTTGAGGAACCTGTAACTATACTCTGGGGTGTGTCCTTCTTCCTACATGCCTCTCTTCCTCTCAATCCTCATCCTTAAAGTCTATATTAAAAGATCTTTAATAACCCTCAGCTGTGCCTCATGCTGGCTTGTCCTGAAGCTCCTTTTGCACAGATGAGCCAGAGGACCCGGTTTGACCCGTGTTGGGGTCTCCAAAAGATGAGGGGGCTCCTTGGGCTGTTAGGTGAGACCTGGAGTGGTGTCACTGTCACAGTTCATGATGACATCTGTGAGTTTTTATCCATACTGTCCCAGACAGCTGTATGCCTTATTCATTCCCGTTGCTGTAAAATATTCCAGGTAAAATATTCCAGTCTACCTATTTTTAGTTGACAGGCATTAGGTATTTAGGTTGTTTCCATCTTTCTCCCATCAGGAATATTGCTGATATAAGCAGTTTGGTATTTTTTTGTTACTGTTATTTTCTTTTAGAGACTGTATCTCAGGTATCCCAAGCTGGCCTCAAACTCCCCGTTCTTTCTATGTAGATGAACCTGACTTTGAACTCCTGGTCCTCCCACTCCCACCGCCCTGGGAGCACAAGGAGCACAGGCGTGCACCACCACACCTAGCTCCACTCTAGGCTTTTGGGAAGTGAATGTGTGTTTCCACTTTATATATATATCTATTTTACATATATGAATACATATGTATGTTAGACATGCATAAACAAAATGGGTTGTAAGTGGATTTTTGTTCTTTTCATTTCTATTTTACAGATTCAAAAACAAAAAGAAAACGAAAACAACAACAAAACAGCAATAACCAAAAACCCACCTGAATCTTGAAGGAGTTGAACCGGAGAGTAAGGACCTAAGTTTAGATCCCCCAAATCCATGTAAAAAGCTGAGACCAGGTATATACCTGTAACCTCAGCGTTAGGAGGGGCAGAGTGGGACCAGATCATCCCTGAGGCTCGTTGGCTAGCTAGTTTTCCTGTCTCAAAAAGAAGTGGAGAGCCACGAAGCAGATACATGTGCGCACGCACACACAGTTGAACCAGGAAGTAGTTAAGCTGGACTTAACCTCCCCACCATCCTCCTTTTCTTTCCCCTCATCTCTCCCCTCATCCCACTAAGATGTAAGACTCGTACAGGCAGGCGTTTGGGGTGCTCTGCTCTCTCTTATTTCCTGTGCCTTTAACAGTGCGTGGCATGGAGTGGTAGTCAACGCGTTACTGTTTTGGAGAGAAGGAGAGACAGAGCATGCACATGTGTAAGCTGTGCACGTGTGCATGTGGTCCCACAGATCACATGGGAGGTCACAGGACAGCTTCCGAGGGGTCAATTCTCATCCCACCTCAGCATCTGGGGACTGAACCCAGGTTTGTCATGCTTGCACAGAAATGCTTCGCTTTCACCCACCTGTTCAACCTGCCCCCCTTCCCAGCCCACCCCCACTTTTTGTCATTGAGATAGCCTCACATCTATAGCACAAACTGTCCTTAAACATTCACAGTAGACCAGGCTGGCCTTAGAACTGAACTTGTGGTGATCCTCCTGCCTCTCTCTCTCAAGTTCTGGGATTATAGGCATGTTATTAAATAGGTTTTTAAAAATTAATAAATTTTATCTTATGTGTGAAAGAACTAGTGAGCGTAGGTTTGAATGTGTGGTGACATACGTGTGGGGTCACAGTATGATTCCCAGAAGTCTGTTTTGTCTTGTCACCTTTTGAGAGATCTGGGGACCCAACTCAGATTGTCAGTCTGATCACTACTACCTCTGCCTACTGAGCCACCTCGATGGCCTTCAATAAATTGTTTTAATGTGAAAGTGGGACACGAAATAGGGCCACTCACCTGCAATCTCAGTGGCTGGAACAGGCGGCTGGATCAGGAGATAGAGAGCAGCCGGGCTCCGGAGTGAGATCGAGGCCAGCTTAAGCTCAAGACCCTCTCTCAAACAAGTGTGTGTGTGTGTGTGTGTGTGTGTGTGTGTGTGTGTGTGTTAAGCCACCTCCACAAAACACAACAGCTTAGAATGTCCAGGGGCTCCTCACTCGCCCCGTACAGTGTCCTTTTGTGGGCAACACAGTTTCTGGGCCCTGCTCCAGCCTTGTCTTTGTCTTTCTCCCTCATGATTGATGGAACTCTGAGCGTATCAGTCTCCTTTCTTGCCTTCAAATGCCATTAGCTTGTTCCAACCCCAGATTCTTTGCTTACTCCCTGTTCCCTGCCTAGGACATTCCTACCTAAGGTTTTGAATGGCTGACTCCCTGTACTCTCCCAGTAATGGCACATCCCTGGAGATGCCTTCCCTTTAACGCTGACTTTTTTTATTATTATTATTTTTGACAGACTCTGACCATGTAGCCCAGGCTGGTCAGCTTTAGCCTCCCCAGTGCTGGAATTACAGACATATGCCACCATGCCTGGCAGCCCTTCCTTTCTTCCTAATTCCACTCTCTGCATTGTATGTGTGTTGGTACTGGAGTCTGAACCAAGGGGTTTACACTTGCTAAGCAGGGACTCTTCTGCTCTCCAGCTCACGTCATACTTTGGGTGTGTGCGTGCTTATGTGTGTGGATACAGAGTATGCACAAGTGTGATACATCCATGTGCTTGTGCTTGTAGAAGCCAGAGGACAATCTTAGGTGTCATTGCTCAAGGACCAGGCATCTCCTCTTCCTCCTCAACTTCCTCCTCCTTCTTTTTCAGAGTCCCTCACTGACCTGAAACTCACCCAATAGCCTAGGCTGGCTGACCAGAAAGTCCCAGGGATCTGCCTGTCTCTCTGTCTTCAGCACTAAGGTTAGAAGTATGTCCTACAACATGCCACCCTGCTTGTTTGCTATCTGCAGATTGAACTTGGGCACTTAAACTTGCAAAGCAGTTTACCAACTAGTGTATCTTCCCGGACCCATACTTACTTACATTTTTGAAATGCCAGGGATTGAACCCAGGGCTTCACATATGCTAGGCAAGTACTCTATCATCAAACACATCACGGCCCTTTATTATTTTTAAAAAGGTTTACTTTAGTTGTGTGTGTGTGTGTGCCTGAGGGATGTGCACATGTACATGAAGATGTCCAAAGAGTTCAGAAGAGAGACTGGAGTCCCTCGAGCTAGCGTTACCAGGTGACTAACAGTGTGGCTTCTTAACTGTTGAGCCATCTCTCCAGCCCCTTCTTGTATTTTTGAGACAAAGTCTTGCTATATTTTGGTTTCAAACTCAGAGATCCACATAACTCTTTCTCAAGTGCCGGGATTAAAGATGTGTGTCATTCTGTCCCACTCTATCTATCTATCTATCTATCTTATTATTTTTTTCTTTTAAAAAGTCAAGCATGGAGTTGAATGCTCCGTGCAGAGACTCTGATGTGTAGGTATCGGGATCAGCGGAGGGCCCTGCTCTGCTCCTTACACACTGTATACCTGTGCTGAGATGCTGCTCACAACCCCCAAGTATGTACAATTACTGTCAACTGAAAAATTTAAAACTTAAGATAAAAAAACCACCATAAGTGTGTGTATGTACACACACACACACACACACACACACACACACACACCTCAAATTGGCAAATGCTGGGTTGTGATCCCAGCACTTGGGAGGCAGAAACAGGAAGATTACCTTGAGTTCACAGCCTGTATGACAGTGTAAAAGAAAACAGAAAAGAAATAACTCAATGTTGGAGCCCTTTGTCACATAGCAACAGATTGCCAACATGCCTCCTGCAGACCTCAGGATGTAACTGAGCCTCTTGGAAGGCTGGCGCTGGCTAGCTAGCTGTGTTTACACATTTTGGCGCTGCACAGATAGAGCGCCTGCTGCTCTCCCACCCCCACTCAGGGCCCGGCTCCCACCCAAGGCTTTCACTGTTTGTGTGTTTAAGAAAACACAGGATCAAACCGGAAGGACAATTCTAGAGCTACATTCTAGCTTTTCTGCTTACAATGTTGCAAATATCGGCCCCTCTTATTTAGTAATCTGCCAAGCGGGTTGGAGAAATGGCTCAGTGGTTAAGACTGCTCTTCCAGAGGTCCCGAGTTCAATTCCCAGCAACCACAAGGTGGCTTACAAGCATCTGTAATAGGATCTGATGCCCTCTCCTGCCTATTTTGAAGTTAGTAACAGTGTATTCATATACTTAAATATATAAATCTAAAAAAAAAAAGATTAAGTAAATCATAAAAAAAAATCTACCAAGCACTGTTTTTGTTTTGTTTTGTTTTGTTTGTTTGTTTTAAGAGTGCAGGTATGAGCCGGGCGTGGTGGTGCACGCCTTTAATCCCAGCACTTAGGAGGCAAAGGCAAGTGAATTTCTGAGTTCGAGGCCAGCCTGGTCTACAGAGTGAGTTCCAGGACTGCCAAGGCTATACAGAGAAACCCTGTCTTGAAAAAACCAAAAAAAAAAAAAAAAAAAAAGAGTGCAGATATGATGTGGGAGTATGGGGTGCTCCACGGCACACCTGTAGGGACATGAAGACCACTTCCTGGACTCTTCTACTTTTATGTGGAACTCGGGTCACCAGCCTTAAATGGTGACCACCTTTGCCATCTGGCCCTCCAGAATATTATTTATTCTTAGAAGCTCTTCAATAGTTGCCAAATAAGCAGTGATCTAAGCAGTCCTTTCATATTTGAGCAGAAGATCGAGGGTTTCCCTCTCCGCCCCTGTTCAACAGCATTTGGCCTGTTTAGCAATTGGGATACCAGGCAGGAGGACTGATGCAAGTTTAAGGCTAACCTGGGCTACACAGTGAGTTCCTGGACAAGTCCGGGCCACACAGTGAGAACCCTGATGGCTAACATGCCTAAGCAAAATCAATCGTCTCTGCTTTTCTCTTCTGTCGTGTGTGTGTGTGTGTGTGTGTGTGTGTGTGTGAAGACTGCCTTGGGTGTTGGTCCTCATGTTCTGTCTTGTTTGAGGCAGGGTCTCTTGCTCTCTAGGGTATACACCAGGCTAGCTGTCACAGTAAGGACTGTCCATGGGCTTTCCCGTCTCTGCTTTACACCCTGTAGGTGAGGAGACAGGGAGGGCTACAGACACATGCTCCTGGGCTCGGCTTTACTCGGGCTCTGGAGATTTGAACTCAGTCCTCACTCGTGGACAAGGGCTTTACCCACTGAGCATCTCCCCAGTGCCCAGTCTATTCCAGGCCTCTTCCCTCACTGATGCCACAGGAAGTAGGTCGGGTTAGGCCATCCATGAGGAATGCCTCCTTGAAGATTCTAGATCTTTTTGTTTTTTTTTCTTTAAAAAAGTAAAAGTAGGGGGCTAGAGAGATGCCTCAGTGGTTAAGAGCACTGACTGCTCTTCTGAAGGTCCCGAGTTCAAATCCCAGCAACCACATGGCGGCTCACAACCATCCATAATGAGATCTGACACCCTCTTCTGGAGTGTCTGAAGTCAGCTACAGTGTACTTACATATAATAAATAAATCTTTTTAAAAAAAAAAGTAAAATTAGTTGGGCAGTGGTGGCACACGCCTTTAATCCCAGCACTCGGGAGGCAGAGGCAGGCAGATTTCTGAGTTCGAGACCAGCCTGGTCTACAGAGTGAGTTCCAGGACAGCCAGGGCTATACAAAGAAACCCTGTCTTGAAAAAAAAAAAAAAGAAAAGGTAAAATTAATTTGGGGCTGGGAACACACGTGGAAAGGCTGCTGGAAGAGCGTGGAGGCCAGCGTGGTGGAGTCAGCTCTCCTTCCCGCTGTGCGTGTTCCAGGACTCCAGCGCCTATGGCAGGCTTGCATGGAAGGCACAGTTCATCCACTGCGTATCACCCAGCCTACTCTTTCATTTTGAAGACCCCATGGTTTCAACAGTTAGAGTGTATGGGCCTAAGGGTTGTCTCAGGCCTAACACTACTTGTTCTTGTAGAGGATCTAGGTTCAATTCTTTTTTTTTTTTTTTAAGATTTATTTATTTATTATACTGTAGCTGTACACTGTAGCTGTCTTCAGATACTCCAGAAGAGGGCGTCAGATCTTGTTACGGATGGTTATGAGCCACCATGTGGTTGCTGGGATTTGAACTCCAGACCTTCGGAAGAGCAGTCGGGTGCTCTTACCCACTGAGCCATCTCACCAGCCCCTAGGTTCAATTCTAAGTGCCCACTTGGTGGCTCACACCATTTATAACTCTAGTTCCAAAAGATCTGATGATATCTTTTCTGACAAACTATGCATGTGGTGCATATAAAGATATATATATACATATATATATATATATATATGTATATATATTATGTATAATATATATACATATATATGTATGTATGTACACACACAGGCAAAACCACTCATACACATAATTTTGTTGGCTTTTCACTTTTTGAGACAGTCTCTCCATACCACCCTGGCTGTCTTGGAATTATGTAGATGAGGCAGTCCTAGAACTCACAGAGATGCCTCTGCCCCTGCCCCTGCCCCTGCCTCCTGAGTGCTGGAATTAAAGGAGTGCACCACTATACCCAGTTCTTTCATTTGTACATATACATATACATATTTTAAGAGGCAGGGGAACATTTTATTTACCATCCTATGTGCCAAGAAGTGTGCTCTGATCCAGGAGTGGATTCACTTCTGACACACCATCTGTGTGTGAAAACCTGGTGAAGAGCTTGAGGCACTTTGGGGTGCTGCAAATGACCACCCTTTCAGAGATCCCACTTACTCTCCTAGCTGTCACAGCCCCAGTAGTCCCAAGAGCCATGAAGGAGCCATTCTGGGGGAGCCTGATGTCAGTGTGCAGAGCTGGGAGTCCTTCCAAGAAGGATACAGGCAATGCTCCAGCCAGGTTCAAGGTTCTTGCACTCGGCCCTCCCATCATCCTTTGCGGTACTGAGGGACAGGATGGCTTTGTGTGGTCCGCAGTGGTAGGCACTCAGTAACTCAAGGAAGAGCAGAAATGGAGGAGCTTCCTGGGTGCTCAGGCTACCTTCAAGTAAGGCAGCCCCTCGCTAGACGTAGGCTAGAAGTGGACGTTTGCAGAAGAGAGCAGGGGGAAGGCCGTGGGGGCCTGTGGGCTAGGGGCCGCAGGTGACTTCTGCCAATGAGCGGAGGAGCCAGGCAGTGCAGGCAAATGCTCTCTGTTCTGTGGACACTCTGGTCCCAGAGCAGCTGGAGAGTCGGAAGATGCCAGCCTGCCACTGGTGGGCTGCTCCTGCCTGAGGGGTTGTGGAGGGACCAGCTGGTCTTGGGGGCTGGGTATGAGGGCATCAAGCTTAGAGAAATACCCCGGCAGGCTGGAGTCAGAAGATGATGATGCAGACAGGACAGGGCTGGCAGAGAGCTGGGCTACAGGAGTCCTCACCATGAGAGGGTCAAAGGCCAGTGAGGGCAGGAGGGAAGGAGACTCGTGATAGCATGGACCTGGAGAGAGATGCTGGGCTCGGGGAGAGGAGCCCGGAGTCTGGAACGGGCCCAGTGGTTCCTGGCAGCCATGGTATCCGTGAGGAGCAGGTTGTCCTGAGAGTTGCTTGGCCTGGATTGGGCATCCAGAGGGCAGCAGAACAGGGCAGGGATCACAGTCCACTCCACACAGGCGTTCATGCAAATGCAGTGTCCGGCCCCACCCTGCCAGTTCAGTCTGCAAGGCCTGGATCTCCTTCCGAAGGGCGTGGTTCTGTTTCTCCAAGGATTCGTGCTGCTGGAGGAGAAACAGGTGGCAGGGAGGGATGTCAGCATCAGGACACTATCTGGGGTTCTCACTGCTCTAGGATATGAATGTCCAGATAGACTCTCTTAGCTATTGTACCCTACCCCACATCCCCAGTGAGCTGTGACCTTGCCAGAAGATCCCAGAATGGCTCTTCTGAGAAGCACCGTTTCTCATCTAGGATCTATCTCCACCTGGCTACCCCGACCCCGTCACTTCATTGGCCCATTCAGTCACAGTATTCTTGTTTAATGGATCTGGACTGGATCTCTGGTTGGTTGGGAGGGGCCACTGTAAACAAATAAGGAGGTAACAGGAAGACATTGGGTATCTTCCTCTCTCCCTCTCTGCCTCATATTCCCTTGAGTCTGGATCTCTCTATAACCCTGGAGCTGGACATTTTAGCCAGCAGGCTCCTGGGATGTGCTTGTTTCTGCCTCTACAGCTGCAGCACAGGCACAGGTGGCCACACCCAGCATGTTTTTTATTTTATCTATCTATCTATCTATCTATCTATCTATCTATCTATCTATCTATCTATCTTATTTTTGGTTTTTCGAGACAGGGTTTCTCTGTATAACCCTGGCTGTCCTGGAACTCACTCTATACACCAGGCTGGCCTCAAACGCAGAAATCTGCCTGCCTCTGCCTCCCAGGTGCTGGGACTAAAGGCGTGCTCCACCACTGCCCAGTCAGACTCAGCATTTTTAACATGGTATTAGAGATCTGGTCTTCATGCTTGCACAGCAAAGTGGCAAAGCATGATGGGAGGGCTTGCAAAAACAAGCAAGGCTGATGTTTGATCTTTTGCTATGTATTGTAATACTAAATTCTGCCCTCACCTCCCACCCCTCACCCCTGCCTGGGTGACTCCAGGGTCAAGTGAGGCTATGTGACCTTGTCCCCCAAGTTATCACTGATTGGTGAATAAAGATACCTATAGCCTATAGCTGGGTAGAATTGAGAAGGTGGGTTTGGTGTTCCTCGTTTGGGATCTGAGGAGAACGTGAGAAGAGAGAGAAGGTGGAGAAAGCAATAAATGCCATGGGGTAAGAAATTTCAAAACGGGCTGGTGAGATGGCTCAGTGGGTAAGAGCACCCAACTGCTCTTCCGAAGGTCCGGAGTTCAAACCCCAGCAACCACATGGTGGCTCCTAACCATCCGTAACAAGATCTGATGCCCTCTTCTGGTGTGTCTGAAGACAGCTACAGTGTACTTACATATAATAAATAAATAAATCTTTAAAAAAAAAAGAAATTTCAAAACATGGCCATGAGGTCTGGCCAATTGTAATTAATAGCAGCCATGGAACATAGCAAATTACAACTCTGGGTTATTGATAGGGAATTAGACACAACAGCATAGGAGGAAGATATCTGCCCAGCTCTACTGCTGATTAAGGTTTATTATAAATACAAAGGCTGTGTGTCTTTTATCCAGGAACTGAATGGTCAAAGGAAGGGTAGAAACCTCCAGATTGAGATTAAATACTTTCTACAACAAAGGTTCTTACATATTAAAACAGATCTGGCCTCCAGGTTCTCCCAGCATCCCTCAGTCCCTATCAGGCATTGCTCTCTACTCTGAACTTTCCAGCCCAGGGGCTGGGCTGCCCTTCCCCAGGGGCTCTTCCCTATATAATCCAGACATTTTGGTCTCCTCCCTCTCTCCTTCTCTCTCTTCCCTGTGTGTGTACATTTTCTGTTTCTACCCCTCCCCCCTTGGTGACCTCCCTGGTCTCCGTCCTTGGGGCCAGTGAACTCAACCAAGAGTAGCTTCCCGATAAACCTGCCTTTAATATCATCTAATCTGGCCTGAATTGGCTCAGTTCACCATCGGAGAAATAACTTCTAATTACCCACTAAAACATCTCCCTGTGTCCAAGTTTTTTTTGAGACAAGGTCCTCCTCTATAGCTCAGGATAAGCTTCAGCTTCAGCTTGTGGCCGTCCTTCTTCCTCGTCTCGGCCTCTGAGATTACAGGCATGCATCATCATGCCCTCCTGTGCCACTGAGTGTGGACTGAAGCTATTGAAGGTTCCCAAGACTCCAGGGTCTGAATGCATTGCTGTGGGACTTCAAGGTTCTCTCTTAATTCCTGTCCTTCCCCCTGGGATCTGCCTGACTGTTGTTTGTTCTGCCGGGATGCTCTGAGCCCCGCCCCCATGCTGCTCTAGATATGGCCCTTATAGGGCAATTCAAGGTCATTCCTTCTGGATATATTGAGTCTGCTAAAGGCCAGCGCTCAGCCTCCGGGTCCACAGAAGACCAGTAAGGCACTATAAGCGATTCAGGGTAATGTCCCATAGGTGGTGGGTACGTACCCCTGGGCCAGCATTTTCTAAGCTCTACCCTGCTAGGTTCTGAAAACTCACAGGACAACCATCGACATGCAGTTTTGTTTTGGGGAAGAGCTGCATACAGCCTAAGCTGTCCTTGAACTCCCAACCCTCCAGACTCTAGTTCCCAAACCTTAGGATCACAGGCACAACATGCCAACCTGCCCACCCACCCTCCTCTCTTATCATTGTAAGGCTATTGATCCTCCAGGAGTAGAACCCATTGGGGCGTGTGCTGCCATGCAAGGACTGTGCTTCATTTATTTATTTATTTTTAACATTTTTGGGGGAGTGGTGTGCGCCATGACCCACATGTGGAGATCAGAGGGTTGGTGGCACTACGTGACTCCACAGATCAGGCTTTTCTTTTCTTTTTTTTTAAAGATTTATTTATTATTATATATGTAAGTACACTGTAGCTGTCTTCAGATATACCAGAAGAGGGCATCAGATCTCATTATGGATGGTTGTGAGCCACCATGTGGTTGCTGGGATTTGAACTCAGGACCTTCGGAAAAGCAGACAGTGCTCTTAACCACTGAGCCATCTCTCCAGCCCAGATCAGGCTTTTCTATCCACGCCTCACATCCCTCCATGCTGAGCTTGCACGTCTAAACACCACTTACGGTGCTGGTAACCGCAAGGATGCGGGGAGAGAATTTTATCCCCACATCTTGTAAGTCTGAATAACTCAGCCTCCTTCAGTCCCCTCTGTGGACATTCTGAAAGGAGAAGCTTCAAGGGCATTCTGCAGGACATGCTTTCTAAAGATGGAAAAGCCATTTATTTTCTTTACAGAAATTTAAAGTATATTTTATTTATGTATGTATGTATTTAGTGTGTGAATATGTACATGGGCACATCTGACCCAGGTGTGAGGGTCGGAGGACAACTTTCAGGAGTCGTTTCTCTTCTTCCACTGTGTGAATCTCAGAAGTGGAGCTTAGGACCAGCAAATGCTCTTACTGCCTGAGCCCTCTCTGCAGCTCCAGAGAGGGTATTTCTAAAGCATCTTGGCTTGGGGCACAGCTCAGTTGGTAGAGTGCTCACCCGGCATGAATGAAGTCCTAAGATCAACCCTTGCAGCACATATACTAGGCATGGTGGCACATGCCTCTGATTCTAGCAGAAGCATCACTGGTTAAGACAGTGAACTGGTCCTCCAGACGGCCCAAGTTCAACGCCCAGCTCCCAGTCAGACAGCTCACAACCACCTGTAACTCCAGTTCCAGGGGTCTGACATCTCAGGCCCCCTACAAGCACACAGACACACACATATAAATAATTAAAAATAAAATAAGCCGGGCATGGTAACGCATGTCTTTAATCCCAGTACGTGAGAGACAGAGGTAGGCGGACCTCTGTGAGTTGCAGGCCAGCCCCGTCTACATAATGACCAGGAGAGCCACGGCTAGACAGAGAGAGCCTGTCTCAACAAATAGATAAACAAACAGACAAATACAAAGTAAGCCAGTCTGGTGAGGTGATTCAGCAGGGACAGGTGCTTTGCCACAGAAGCTTGATGGCCTGTTTGATCCCTGGACCCATGCAAACACGGAAAGAGAAAAGTGCTTCCACAGAGCTGTCCTCTGGCCTCCACAAGCATGCTGGGATACATATGCCCCCTCACACTTACAAGCAATTAAAATCTAATAAATAAATAAGTAGATAACAGGGGCTGGAGATGCAGCTCAGTGATAGCATCTGTCCAGTACCACAACCCTGGTCTGGAGTTGTGTTTCCCAGCATCCAGAACACCAGACAGAGCAAGCGAATGTGTCCTCCCGCACCGTGTGTTTCCAGAGCTCCCTATCCTGATGCTGTCATTTGCTCTACAGTAAATTGTGAGGCCTCTTTTTTCTGCCAGGCCCTGTTGTAGATGATTGCAAGCAGAATGGAATGGGACAATCCGGTGCCCCCCATTGGCACCCGGAGTCTCAGGAGAGAAGCACCATAGGAGATGTAAGAGAAGGCTACTGTAAAGGATGACTAATCCACTCACGAGTTAATGGATGCAAGGGAACAGCGTAGATGACATATGGCATGAAGGCCACTGGGGAGGGTGGGCTGATCCACTTGTGGGTTAGTGGGTTATGTTTCTGACATACCCCTTCCACACCATGCCATGCCCTTGCCTTGCCTTGCCTCCACAAGAGGTCCTCACTACCTGCTGGACAGACGCTGGGTCATGCTGGGACTGCTTCCCAGTCCTAAGAACCATGAAATGAAACTCTGGTCTGGACCTAGAGCGATGGCTCATTGGTTAAGAGCACTGACTGCTCTTCCTGAGGGAGCAGACTCCATTCCCAGCACCCACATGGGGGCTCACAACAGTCTGTAACCCTTGTCCCGGGGCCTCTTCTGCCCCCTTCTGGCACTCATGAGCATGGCATACATGATGTCACAGACATATATATGCTGGCAAAATACCAATACACATTCACATAAAATAAAACAAACTTTTAAAAAGAAAGGGACTGGAGAGATGGCTCAGTAGTTAAGAACACTAGCTGCTCTTCCAGAAGCCCTGAGTTTAATTCTCAGCACCCGCAGGGTGGCTCACAACTATAACACGATCTGATGTCCTCTTCTGGCATGTAGGTGTATATGCAGATAGAGCACTCATAGACATAAATGTTTTTAAAAGATAAGAAGAAAGAGAAGACCTCTTCAGTGTAAGTTACTCGGCCTTTTGAACCAAGAGCGAGGCCATCCCTTACCTGGTGCAGAGCGTCCGCCTTACTGGTGTGCTTCTGCCGGCTGCGCTGGGCAGCCAGCCGGTTCTTCTGCTTCTTCTTCAGCTGTTTCTGAGACTCCCCAAGGTCCTATGAGGAAGGAGGCAGAGGTTCTGGGGTCCTGACAGCTGCTTGCCTCCTCTACCTTCATCAGCTACTTGGAACACTGTCTTTCTCAAGCCTAGTCCCTGAGAAGTCCTGTTCTCCCAAAGTCTGCCTCCTCCCTCCCATGGAGCCAACAGTCCTCCTGAAGACACTGCACTCCTTACAGTAACGCCAGCCCTACCCCGTGTCCAGCTTACAGCTTACATAATAAGTAGGGAGGGTGGGATTAGATTAGCTGAGAGTAGACACCCCAGAATGAGCTGCCATTCCTATGATCTTCCAGGCCACAACCCCACAAAGGCAGCAGGGTCAGGGTCTGACATGATCCCATGTGCCTGTCCCCAACTCAGTCTAAAAGTGCTGGCACTCACTTAAACAACATTTAATGTTCTGTGTGTGTGTGTGTGTGTGTGTGTGTGCGCACACACACCGTAGGAGGACAACCTTAAGTATCATTCATGCTCAGAAGCCATCCGCCTTCTTTTAATTTTTTAAGTCATGTGTTTATGTGGTGACCTGTGTGTGCATGTGGGTATCCGTACCCTTGGAGACCAGAAGAAGGTGTTAAGTCCCCTGGAGCTGGAGTTGCAGGTGATTTGGTTGTGAGCTGCCCCATGAAGGTGTTGGGAACCAATCATGGGTCCTCTCCAAGAGCAGTAAGCACTCCGAACTTATAGACCATCCCTCTGGCCCCCACCTTGTTTGTATGTGAGACATAGTCTCTCACTGGCCTGGGACTCACCTATAAGACTAGGCTGCCTGGGGCTGGTGAGATGGCTCAGCAGGTAAGAGCACCCGACTGCTCTTCCGAAGGTCCTGAGTTCAAATCCCAGCAACCACATGGTGGCTCACAACCATCCGTAACAAGATCTGGTGCCCTCTT
>NC_034590.1:117547894-117568232 GCF_900095145.1 Mus pahari | reverse complement strand
CCCAGCAAGCGCTCCTCTCCCAGCAAGCGCTCCTCTCCCAGCAAGCGCTCCTCTCCCAGCAAGCGCTCCTCTCCCAGCAAGCGCTCCTCTCCCAGGGCTGGGATCGCAGGTGCCTGACATCCAACCACGTGTTTTAAATGGATGCTAGGGACCAAGCTCAGGTCTTCAGGCTTAAAAGACAAGTACTGAACTGACTGTGCTAGCTCCCCAGCCCTTCAACAAACACTTATTAAGCACCTACTATGTACCAGGCACTAAACTAGAAGGGCACAGAAGTGGGGAAAAGAAGAAAAAGGAGGAGTAGGAAGAGGAGACCAAACAAACAAACAAACAAAAATTAGGCAAAATGTCCAGATGTAATGGAAGGATTAGTTCAGGCCAGACTTGGCTACGTAGTGAGTTTGAAGCCAGCCTGGGAAACATGAGATCTTTTCTCAAACAAAGCAGAGTAGCCTGGCACAGAAGAGGTCTGCAAGACTATGCTCACTCACATGGCAGCGGGGCGGCTGCCTAGAACTGATGGAGAGTCCATTGGACAGAGAGAGGACTGCTCCTGAGAGCTCTCAGCCTTCCAACACTGGGGAACCACAAAACTTAAATGGAACTTGAAGCCAAATGCCTAGAGTAGGACCCTGTCTCTGTCACTCCACCTCTGGTAAGTCTCCATCCACTCTGGCTGAGGACTCTGCATGTTCCTTGGATTGTGGCTATATGCTCCTCAGGGCAAACTTCAGACCAGAATAGAGGCTGGGGAAAGACAGAGTAGGTGAGGAAAGAAGGCAGCTGTGATCTGAGAGACTGGGGAGAGAAGGGAAGGATCTGGGAAAGGCTGCAAGATGAGAGCAAATGGATTGAGAGGAAGAAGCACGTATGCGCGCAGGGTCCAAGTTCAAAGCTGGAGACTGGTCTGCAGTGTGAGCCAGGAAGGCGTCATTCCAGTGCCCAGGAGGAACTAACCTCTGATGGGAGTGTGCAGCCCAGTCCCAAGTCACACAGATCATGGTGACCTTACTGCATTCTTCCTTGTCTCTCTCCATAGCGTTTCTTTCCTAGTTCCCCCGTACTCACTGTCTCAGTCAGCAGCGCGCCACTCCCACAGAGTTGCATGGCTTAGGCAAGGGGAACACAGGTTCAGTCCGGTCCTGGATGTCCCCTCAGCAGCTGTCCCCTCCCAGTGACCTATGGAGGCCCAAGGAAGTGGTGGCTCTTTAAATCCCCAGTGACCACTCCGCCCCCAGCACACCCAGTTTCAGTTTCTCCTAAAGCCACGGGCTGCCCAGAATCCCTGGCTCCTGCTCGCTCACGTGGGTGGAACTTCCTAACTGAGCCACCTTCCGGTTGGGCCCCTTCTCTGGAAGAAGGATGGTGGAGGGTGGACAGGAGGAGCAACGAGACGGTATCCTGGGGAGGGCTGGCAGGATGCCAGGGACAGAACCTAGAGGAGAAGCAGGTGGGGGTGGGGTGGTGAAGGAGCCCCGTAGTCTCTGAGAAAGCCCAGGTTCACAGTCCACACTGGAGCTGTGCAGCTTTGAGAGGTGACTCACCTTCTCTGAACTTTGGTTTCCTTATCTATGAAGGATATGGGTTAGGGTGGAGCAAATTTCCAGGCTTGGGGCTGGGTGTGCCTGGTGTGGTACTTGCACTGGAGAAGCAGAGGCAGGAGAATCATTCAGGAGTTTGAAGCCAACCTGGGCTACATAGTAAGAACTAAAACTCCTCAAAATATAAAAGTTCCCAGGCTTAACAAAAGAACTGTGACTATGATCACTCCAAACTTTCTGAGACCGAGGTTGGACGCATGACTGCAAAAATCAACAGAGCTGGCGTGATTAGTGCTCATGACGGCGCGCACCTTCAAATCCCAGCACTCAGAAGCAGAGCCCGGCAGGTGTCTATGAGTTCGAGGCCAGCCTGGTCTACAGAGTGAGTTACAGGACAGCCAGGGCTAAATGCTGAGACCCTGTCCCATTGATGATGAAGAATTTAAACTTTTTAAATCTAATTTATGCATACGAGTGTTTTGCTTGCATGTATGTCTCTGCCTACATTTATGCCCCGTGTCCTCAGAGGCCAAAAGAGGGCACTGGAGGCCCTGGAACCAGAGTTTCAGATATTTATAAGCAAAAATGTAGGTGTTAGGCCAGGCGTGGTGGCACACGCCTTTAATCCCAGCACTCGGGAGGCAGAGGCAGGCGGATTTCTGTGTTCAAGGCCAGCCTGGTCTACAAAGTGAGTTCCAGGACAGCCAGAGCTACACAGAGAAACCCTGTCTCGAAAAACCAAAACAAAACAAAAAAAAAATGTAGGTGTTAGAAATTGAACCTGGATCTTCTGGAAGAATAGCCAGTGCTCTTAACCACTGAGTCATCTCTCAAGCCCCCAAAATAAAAATGTTAAAGGAACCTTTATGTCCAAGTTTATATTTAAAAAACAAAAAGTGCTAAATCTGGGCACAGTAGCAGATGCCTATAATTCTAGCCCTTGGGAAATGGAGGCAAGAGGACCGTAATTTATGGCTACACAGAATTGGGGTCTAGCCTGGGCTAGAAGAGATGGTGTCTCTTAATAAATAAGTAAAATAAATAAAAATAAAAAGTCTGCAGTTGATTAGTAGTGTCTGCCATGTCTGTAATGACCAGAGTTATGGAATACAGGAATCTTTTGCCATCTCTAGAACTGGTCCTGAAGCCAGCTTGAGACTTAAGAGATGGAAGACTTGCTGGGCATGGTGGCGCATGTCTTTAATCCCAGCACTTGGGAGGCAGAGGCAGGCAGATTTCTGAGTTCGAGGCCAGCCTGGTCTATAAAGTGAGTTCCAGGACAGCCAGGGCTATACAGAGAAACCCTGTCTCAAAAAAAAAATCAAAAAGAGAGAGAGAGAGAGACAGAGAGAGAGAGAGAGAGAGAGAGAAAGAGAGAGAGAGAGAGAGAAGACTTGACTGAGCCCTGGTGCTCTCTCTGCCCACCAAATTTACCACCCATTCCTTCTGTGTGTGGTCCCTTTGCTGTGGATGATAATATCATTCCTAGTTTACAGAGCTGTTTGCAGGGGAGGAACAGGATGAAGAGAGCCCTTCCCCTATTGGAAAGTGCTGCCCAGCCCAGTGCATCCTCTCTTTGAGACTTGCAGTGGATCTGGATTCTAGGATGGCTGACATATGTTCATAATTGAAACTGTTGGGTTGGTGAGATTGGACGTGCCAGCAGGACCCTGTCACCTTGCTTCTGAGAGCCCTGGGGTCAGAGGCTGACTGAGTTGACCTGGTTCAACAAGGCTACCCATTTCTTGGAATTATTTTTGTTTCCCAGACATCAGGTAGGGCCACTGGCTGGATGCAGGCACCTGAGGGGCTCATTAAGCCAGTCTGTGAACTCCACAGGGGAACAATCTGGAGGAAGCTTGGGTATGATGTCACCCCAAAAAACACCCGTTGAGAAGACTAGGGCCCAGTGTCCCTACTTCAGCCTGCAGTTCTAACTAGACTCCTAGACCAGGGGCTTCCAGGAGAGGCGGGCAGTCTACAGGGGTGCCTCCTCCTGGGAGACCACATCTCCAGAGGAAGAGAAAAGGGAGGTGTTTATGGCTTGATCTTCAGAAGGGAGAGGGAGTGGCGGGCAGGGATGTGTACAGGGTAATGTTTAACCTTAAATGGCCCTTCAAGCTTCCCTGAGAGGTGGATGGACTTCCAGACCAGTGGGACTACATGTCCTGACCCCTTGCTCAGCCAGGGCCCTTGTCACCTCACACCAATACAATAGCCAGGATGGCTTAAACAATGCTTATTCCCCATAGCTTTAGAGGCAGAAAAGCCCCAAAGTAAGACACCAGCAGATTCAGCTCTTGCCAAGGGTTGCCAGGTCTCATTGTGAGCCCAGGCTAGCCTTAAACTTACAGAGATACTTTGGACTTAGCCTCCATAGCACTGAGATTCCAGGTGTGTAGCACCAAGTTCTATCGTTTAGCAGAGCTCTGTGTTCTTGTTATCTAGGACAGGGTCTCACTAGGTAGCCCTGGCTGGCTTAGGACTCTATGTGCACCAG
Organism: Mus pahari; assembly: GCF_900095145.1. NCBI lineage: Eukaryota > Metazoa > Chordata > Mammalia > Rodentia > Muridae > Mus > Mus pahari. The sequence goes on along the minus strand of NC_034590.1, from coordinate 117,564,191 downwards.
GCTGGCCTTAAACGTAATATCTCTGCCTAGTGAGCTACCATGCTTGGTGGTGGCAGCTGCTGCTGCTGCTCCTACTGTTTGTTGTCATCGCTGTCTTCCTCCTTCTCTTCCTTCTCTTCTTTTTGAGGGTCTTACTATGTAGCCCAGGCTGGCCTCCTGAAGTTGGTACCACTACAGTCGTGTGACACCATATCTAACTGAAGGTTTGGTATTTGAAACATGAATTTGGAGGGAACACAGACATCAAGAACATTGCTGGGGCAGGGCGTGGTGGCATACGCCTTTAATCCCAGCACTCAGGAGGCAGAGGCAGGTGGATTTCTGAGTTCGAGGCCAGCCTGGTCTACAAAGTGAGTTCCAGGACAGCCAGAGCTACACAGAGAAACCCTGTCTCAAAAAAACAAAAAAAACAAACAAACAAAAAAAAGAACATTGCTGAAGGGAGGGGTCATAAAACCCATAGAGTTAAGGTCGCCCACCTCAGGGAGGCAGAGCTGGAAGGAGAACACGATCACTCTTTCATCCAAGCTCCCAGTCTTCTCTGTCGAGCTCGTGGGGGCCTGTGACCCCTGCAGTGTGGTGGGTGGAAGTTGGGGGTTCCCCCGTACCTGAGGTCCAAAGCAAGTGTCTGCCTTGCTCTCAGAAGTGACCCTATGTCTCAAACACTGCCTTCAGCTAACAGATGCTCTGTCAGCACATGAACGAATTAAAGGCAGGCAGCTTTAATGTGGAGACATCAGACATCCAGGCTCCCCAATATTTCCCTGGAAGACTCGCTGCCATAGGACCTGCACACATAGAGGCTTCTTCTAGCCTGTGAGAAAGCTGAGGCACAGGGAGGGGGTGTGTTGGTGCTTGGTCCCAATGTCCTCCCACACCTGCTGGCATTGGAAAAGAAGTGCAGGCCTCCAGCTGTGTGGGGACAAGGATCTCTTCTTGGCCTAAATCTTCCCACGATGGGCATCCCTTGTTTTGGGGCTGACCTCCTTGGCCCTTGAAATGCATGGAAGAAAAGGGGCTGAGGTTGGCCTGACTTCTCATATCGCGTGAAGGACCTGATGAAAGCCGAGCCTTGGTCTGTAACTCAAAGGTGTGTGGGACGCTTCCAATCCGGGAGGTCAGGGAAGCCTTCTGGAGTAACAGCTCTTTGGGAGGACCTTAGAGAACAAGCAGGCTCTGTGTCTGCCCACTCACTCTTCTGTGTCTCCTCTGTAAAATGGGTTTATAAGAACTGGATGAAGCAAAATATGTAAGTGGCCTAGAACATTGCACAGCAGAAGTCAACATCTGGGCAAGATTTGGGGGTTTTGCTTTTTAATAACCAACTGTCTTTTACTTGTTTTTTCAAGACAGGGTTTCTTTGTGCAACAGCCCCTCACTGTCCTAGGATGCTCTTTGTAGACCAGGCTGGCCTTGAACACACAGAGACCCACCTATCCAGCTACCTCTGCCTCTGCCTCTGAGGCCAGTTAAAAGTGTATACACCACTACCTGGCTGTCTTTGTTGTTGTTGTTGTTGTTTCGAGACAGGGTTTCTCTGTGTAGCCCTGGCTGTCCTTGAACTCACTCTGTAGACCAGGCTGGCCTCGAACTCAGAAATCTGCCTGCCTCTGCCTCCCAAGTGCTGGGATTAATTTTTAAAGTAATTCTCATTCTCTCTCTCTCTCTCTCTCTCTCTCTCTCTCTCTCTCTCTCTCTCTCTCTCTCTCTCTCGGGTGTGTGTATGAGAGAGAGTCAAGCCAACCTCCTACCGTCATTTTAGTCACTCTTCCACATTTGAGACAGGGGCTATGTAGCTTGGAACTCACTTAGTAGACTAGGCTGGCCTCGAACTCACAAAGATTTACCTGCCTCTGTCTATCACTTGGGTGCTGAACCTTAAGGTGTGTACCACCATGCCCAAACCTTAAAGTGACATTTTTCAACGTAGATGCTGGGGTTCATAGCTAGGTAGGGCTGGCGAAGTAGAGGCAAACCCTCTCACGTATTCCCCTTGATTTCAAATTTACAGCCTCTTCTTTTTCATAGTTGTTACATATATACATATATGCATGTATATATTTTGGGGGGATTAATGGCATGTATATATTTAACCTGCTGATTCTGTGCAATGTTACTTGCTTGTATCTTATTTCAGGGTTGACCACTTGGTGTTGAGTAGCCAGTCGGCATAGTCTCCATCTGTTGCAGCGAGTTCTCTTGGTGAGGCGAATGAACTACATCTATCCGGCTAGATTTTGGAGAAGGGTCTTTGCCCCTCTTGATTTGCACAGTTTTGTGGGTCTTCTGGTCAAAAGAACTACGGGCCATTTTTGCAGGTCACCTCGCACGCCCACAGAAGGAAACACTGGACTTTCAACTAAGGGATTCCATGGGAATCTAGTTTTGTTGTTGTTGTTCATATCATTCCAGACTTGAATTTTTCTTCTTAGCCATCCATCATCAAGAGCCGTGCATGGTGACTCACATCTGCAATCCCAAAACTCAGGGTGCTGAGGCAGGAGCATCAGAGGGGACAGGGACAAGAGACACAGCTCCATGCCACTGCCTCAGAAGCCTGATAGGTTCTCTTAATTTTTTAGAGATTTCCACGCAGGTAAAACCAGGTCATCAGTTTCAAAACCGAAAACAATTTTAGAATGAACCAGTATGGAGCAGAGTTGAGGTTTATTAAAGATAACTTAGTGAGATGGTTCCGAGTAAAGGTACTCACTGCCAAGCCTAGGATGGAAAGTTATATTCCCAGGGCCCTCGTGGTAGGAGAGGACCAATTCCACAACGTTGTTCTGTGGCTTCCTCATGTGCAGAATGTGCCATGGAATGTGTCCCCACACACGTGCACGCACAAACACACTGAGAAAGAGGGAGAGGTTCATAAAATAAAAAATAAATGCATGTAACTACATTTTATTTAGAGATTTGTCTGTGTACCTGCACAACTTCATAGGCACCACAGGTGTCCTCAAAAGCCAGATGGCCTGGAGTTCCAGGCAGCTGTGAGTCACCTATGTGGATGCTGGGAATGGAGCTGTCCTCTGTGAGAGCAATAATTGATCTTAACTGCTGAGCCATCTCTCCAGCCCCACACACAGCAATGTTTGTATTGTCCGTGCTTCTCAGCTGGCAAGAAGCAACTAGAATCCAGGGTAAAGTGTGCCTTTCTTTTTCATGTCCCCATAATTTTCTCTTTCTGTCCTGCCTTAGGAGGACAGTCCCATGATTAAAGCCAGCCTGGGCTACATAACATCCTACACCCCCCCTCCCATTTTTCCAGGGTGCAAGAACAGAAAGAATATACATATTTAATGAAAAAGCCCACTAGACAGTGGTGGCACACGCCTTTAGTCCCAGCACTTGGGAGGCAGAGGCAGGCAAATCTCTGTGAATTTGAGGCCAGCCTGGTCTACAGAGTGAGTTCCATGACAGCCAGAGATACACAGAGAAACCCTGTCTCAAAAACAAAAAACAAAAAACAAAAAACAAAACAAAACAAAAAAGGGAGGAGGGGAGGGGAAAGGAGGAGGAGGAGACACACACACACACACACACACACACACACACACAACTTGTGGGCCTGGCTACGTTCTCAAGCATGATTTGTGTAACAAGCAGCCCACAAGCAGCAGGAGCTTAGCTGCCCTGGGAGGGGGAGTCCTCCCTCACTTCAATAGGTCCGACAATTTCCCCGGCTTTTCTCTCCTTGGTCTGACTTGAGTCTTGTGTGCCTTCTTACTATCAATGAGATGGGCAAAGCCAGGGTCCCAGGCTCGCTCTTTGGCAGGGGCTGGGGTTCGACTTCTCTAAATCACAGGGACAAGGAGTGAGGAAGTGGTTAGCCCCACGGCCATCAGGATGCTGCCAGAAGGACAAATGGTGAGTGGGTCCTGGTAGGGTCCTGGGCTTGGAGCAATCACACACGAGGAGTCTAGGGAGCCTCACTCGGCAGGAAGTCCTTTTTCTCCCAGTCCCAGGGTGGCCCAGATTCTTTGTTGTTTGAAACAGGGTCTCACAGCGCAGACTGACCTCATCTTATCTGCAGCGAAGAAGGCCTTGAGTTCTTTTAAAATTTTTTATTGGGGTTGGAGAGATAGCTCAGCAGTTAAGAGCACTGACTGCTCTTCTGAAGGTCCTGAGTTCAAATCCCAGCAACCACATGGTGGCTCACAACCATCTGTAACAAGATCTGAAGCCCTATTTTGGAGTGTCTGAAGACAGCTACAGTGTACTTAAATATAATAAATAAATAAATCTTTAAAAAAATTTTTTATTGTTTTCTGTGCATTTGTGTTTTGCCTACAAATATGTCTGTATGCCCCTGCATGTCTGGTACCCAAGAAGGCCAGAAGAGAGGACCTTCTGGAATTAGAGTTACAGATGTTTGTGAGCCACCATATGGATTCTGGGAATTGACCCTAGAGGAGCGGCAGTCAGTGCCCTCGACTGTTAAGCCATCTCTCTAGCCCCAGCCCTTGAATTTTTGATCCTCCTTCCAAGTACTGAAGCAGGTGTCACCTGTCCCTGCAGGGACTTTTATCCTGACCCATTTCTTCCCAGTCCTTACCATCAGCCAGATTTGGGAAGCAAGGTATTGAGTCATCCACACACAGGAAGACAAAGGCTTGCTGAGGGGAACAGCTCTAGGCAGAAGATTGCTGGTCAGGGAATGGGGAAGCAACTCCGGGGAAGCATAAGCCAGGAAGGACCGCTTTCAGTTTCAGTGCACTAGTCATGGATGGCTAATAAGAAGGCCTCCCAAGGGGTAGGTAACTATGCAGTTCTATGATGTCACTCCGTCCCTGTCATCGGTCCTTTCCTGGTGGTGGGAGATGGTACATCTGGGCGCTCAGCAGAGCTGATCTCTTTGCGGAGCCCTCTGCACTTCTCTATGGTTTCCTTAAATCGCCCAGATTTCCAGGAAGCTCACTGGAACCTCTGGAGGAGGGCAGGAAGTTTAAATAGTAAACAGCGGAGCTGTGGAGGCGGCAGCTGGGACCCCAGCTCTTAGATACTCTCTCCCAAATCCTTTTTGCCTTTGTGACCTTGGCCAAAGCCTGGTTTCTCTGGGCTTCAGTTTTCTTGTCTATAAAATGAAAATCCTACCCGGGAGAAGTGGTGCATGCCTTTAATCCCAGCCCATGGGAGAGCTTTGTGAGTTCGAGGCCATCCTGGTCTCTACAGAGTGAGTTCCAGAACAGCCAATGCTACACAGAGGAATCCTGTCTTGAAAACCCAACCAGCCAGCAAACAAACAAATAAATAAAATTTCCCTCTCTTTGCCAGAGCTACGATCATGACTGAAGCTACACACGGATGGTGGTCACTGGTGTGCTTGGAAAGGGCGAGTCTCCTTGCTCTTGTCCTTGGAGAGCAGCCGGCAAGGGGCAAGGGGCAAGGGACAAGCAACCAGAGGCCCAGCAGGAGTGGAATGAAGACTGCCCTTTCCAGGGAGGCCAGCAATTCCCAGGGCCCAACACAAGAGGCTGCCAACCCAGCATCTCAGATAGTGCCAAGAGGGTAGGGATGGACTGGGAAGCACCTAGGCTAGGCTGGTGGAGAGGTGCTCACCCCAGAGGACCCTAGAAATTGTCTATCTAGCCAGGAACTTTCACCCTGACACATTTCTTTCCATTCCTTGGGAAGCAAGATCTTGTCATCTACACACAGGAAGGCAAAAGCTTGCTGAAGGGAACCATTTTCGGCAGCTGATTGCTGGTCAGGGACTGGGGAAGCAACTCTTGAGGACTTATATAACCCAGGATGGACCGGTTATAAAAACTCCTGGCTTTATAGCTGGGGAAACTGAGGGTCAGTAAGAGGAGGAGACAGTCAAGTCAAAATGGCAAAGCCAAAGAGACGCAGATTCTGTAACTCTCAGTGTGTGTGTGTGTGTGTGTGTGTGTGTGTGTAAATGTTCCTGTGTATGCATATATGTGGAGGTCAGAGGTCAACCTCAGTGAAGTCCTCTCTACCTTGTTGAGTTTGTTTCTCCCTCTGCCCCCACTATGTGTGCTTGTGCCGTGTGTGTGTGTGTGTGTGTGTGTGTGTGTGTGTGTGTGTGTTTACAGAGACCAGAAGAGGGAGTCAGATCTCCCAGAGCTGGAGATACAAGTGGTTAGAATCCACCCATCATGGGTATTGGGAACTGTACTCAGGTACTCTGTGGGTCCAGTAAACACTCCTAACCACTGAGCCATCCCTCCAGTTGCTTTACCTTGGTCTCAGTACAGCTCTCTCACTGAGACTGGACTTCGCCCATTAGGCTGAGGTAGATGACCAAGGCCTCTGGATAAGTGTCACCAGGCCCTAGGAGGTTTTAGTTTGCTTGGGTTTTGTTTTGTTTCATTTATTGCTGTGGGCTGTGCGGATCCAACTCAAGTCTCCACGGCTGCACTGCAAGCTGTGATCTGTCCCCAGCCTCGACGGCTCTCACCTTCTTCCTGTCGATGTCCCTTTCCTGTCCCCATCAGGAGCACACAACCCCTCGGTCCCTATGCTTGGTGCACAGCAGAGCCTCTTTGAGCATCTAGTGCATGGCAGGTCCTGTCCGAGGCAACTGGAAGCATCTATTTAAGAATAATCCAAGCTCATCCTTGGCTACAAAGGAGGTTGAGGCCAGCTGGGCGACATGAAACCCTGTCTTAGAAAACAAAACGGTCGTGGCTGGAGCCGTGCCTTGGCAGTTAAGTGTATTGGGAATCAGGCATCTCCACTGCCCGCCCCAGGGACCCAGTGACAGCAGGATGAGTCCTCGATACCTGACAAGATGTGACACGTTCCTACTGTTACTGTGAATCACATATCCTCCTTGTGCACATGCGCCATATCTCCTCATAAAAGGCCAGGCCCTCTCCCTGCTCTCTGTTTCCTCCGCCATCGCCCAGAGGCAGCCTCTGTATCCCCCCTCCTCAGTAAGCCTCCCACGTGAGATCTGTTGCTTCGATCATAACATTGGTGCCGAGTGACTCAGAAGGCTCTGCTGGTGCTCCCCTCCGTGGGCTGAAACCACACACCAGGACCCTGTTCCCAGTCTACCTGCAGCAGGCTCACCTCTCGGCTAACTGATCGCTGGGCACTCCATGCAACACTGGACATTGGTAAATCCCTCCGCTCCCAATCATCATAAACACTCCCCTGCATCCGAGGGAGTGACTGTTGAGTGTTTAGCACCCCTCTGGAAAAGGAGGTACCCTCAACCAATGTCTTTAAGGCTACAGTTGACTCTTAGTCCACCCCACCACTGACCTTTTGATCTTTTGCTTTGGGTGAGGCTTCTCTCTCTCTCTCTCTCTCTTTCTCTCTCTGTGTGTGTGTGTGTGTGTGTGCTATGTACTGTGTCTGTTGTTCAGACTTTTAGTCCTAGCCCCTGGCCAGCACTGTGACCACACACCAGTAGCTTGTGCCTTCCTCAGTCCTCCCTGTGTCCTTGGGACATCTTGGGCCTGTGACTCCCCTCCACACCCATGGGAGTTGCATCTTTTTGTTTTTCGAGACAGGGTTTCTCTTTGTAGCCCTGGCTGTCCTGGAATTCACTCTGTAGGCCAGGCTGGCCTTAAACTCATAAATCCACCTGCCTCTGCCTCCCAAGTGCTGGGATTAAAGGCGTGCGCCACCACTGCCCGGTGGGAGCTGCATCTTTGACCATACCTCCAAGTTCCCCCCAGGATGTGTTTTGGAGAACCTTAGACCACTATACCTAGTGCCTAACTTAAAGGCTTCTAAATGTATATGCCTTTGCAGTTGAACTTGGCTCCAGTATCCCTTAGATAACCAATCCAAATGGCCATCAATAGTACCTTAGATCCTGGTATTATACAGGGCCTTTGTAACCACTGCCAGTGATCGGGAAAATGGAAGGAGGTCCCTCTGTCCAAGCTTTCTCTTATCATTGCTCCACGCCTTCTCTCTGTTCTTCCTGTTCAACTCAACACCTAGCTATGATGTCTCAACCAGAGGAAACCTCCACTCCCTTGATCGTGCTAACGAAGCCCTTCTTAACTGGCTTTAACCCACAGCTCCCTCTCCTCCTCTGACTTCTTCAGCCTCCTCTTCTCCATCTCCAGCAATAGGCCATTCTGACTGCCTCATTCTGGCTGCCTCACTCTGGCACCCGCCTTCACCTAACCAGCCACCTTCAGCCCCCCTTCCTCCCACTGCTCTCTCCCACTCTACAATGGGACACCCTCCATCTCTCCCCACCCAGCTTTACCCAGCCTCAGTTCTCCCTTTGCAGGAAGTCGCTGGGGTGGATGGTCTGGTCAAGGCACTTGTCCCCCTTTCCATTAAGTGAATTCTCTCAAATAGGAAAACATCTGGGATCCTATACCTCTAACTCCTCTACTTTCACTAAAGAATTCCAATATGCTACCCAATCCTATAGTCTCACCTTCCGTGACATACACACACACACACACACACACACACACACACACACAGATTCAGGAACAGGCAAGAGCATACACAGATGAAGTCCGCCAAACCAATGTGGGGCAGTTCCAACCAGGATGCCCAGTGGAAATACAATACTCAGGGGGCATTCTGTCTCAAGATCAGTTTACAATTTGCCTCTTGGCTGGTCTCTGTAAGGTTGTCCTTAAACATTGAGACACTCCAAGAGGTCATCCAGGACAAACATGAAAACCTGCTTCAATTCCTAGAATGCCTCACAAAGGCCCTCTTACAGTACACCAATCTAGACCCCGAAAACCCAGAGGGTAAACAGCTCCTCATGACCTATTTCTTTTTCCAGAGTGTCCCTGATATGGGGGTCAAGCGTAAGTGCTTGGAGAGAGGACCCTTAACTCCACAGGCAGAGAAATCTTAGTGCTGGCCTTTCAGGTGTACCATGGAGAGATGAGAAAGCCTACAGGCAAAATTATCAAAATGCTGACCAACGCCATTCAACCAACTTCGGTGACTGCCTGGATTCCCTTCCCTCTTAAGGCTCGAGGACCTGAAGGGGTCCCTTGCTTCAAATGTAGTCAGGAGGGTTGATGGGGAAACTTCTGTTTTCTTTGGAATGTCAGTTATATCAGATGATGTTTTGCTTATAAGATTTGCTCATGTTAAAATGATCTGTTCAGAATCTGGGGACACCATTTAAGATATTAAAGTTCTAGGGCTGGTGAGATGGCTCAGCGGTTAAGAGCACCGACTGCTCTTCCAAAGGTCCCGAGTTCAAATCCCAGCAACCACATGGTGGCTCACAACCATCTGTAACAAAAAATCTGATGCCCTCTTCTGGAGTGTCTGAAGACAGCTACAGTGTACTTACATATAATAAATAAATAAATCTTAAAAAAAAAAAGATATTAAAGTTCTAAGCCGATGGTGGGACACATTGGCTCTCTCAACACATTGGAGGTTGGAGACCGGGGGTCAAGGGTCATCCTCAGCTACAGTCAGCCTGGGCTATGTGAGATTGTCTCAAACAAAGTCATAAAATCATACAAAGTTTATTTTGGGAGAAACCTGATAGTTCAGAGAGAGATCTGTATGCCCTGCCCCACAACCTGTGTCTGTTCTTCCTCTGCCTCTGTCTTTCCTCCACAATTTCTGTGCACACATATGACCCCACAACTATCAAGCACGCTTCCGGATCCTCACAGCTGTGGTCTTCAGGGAGTGTGGGCGGGTTAAGTAGCAAGAATCAGATGCCAGCAGAAGTTCTGAGGACAATTTCAGGAGAAGGAAGGAATTCTCTTTTATTTTTAAAAAGGTTGATTTTTATTTGTGTTTGTGTATGTCTGTGAGTATATACCACCTTGTGTAGGTGCCCAAGAAGGCCAGAAGAGGGTACCGGATGCTTCTGCTGGAATTACTAGTAGTGAGCTGCCTGGCACGGAACCTGGGATCTGCACTTGGGTCCTCTGGAAGAGCAGGCTGTGCTCTTACTTCTATTACCCTGGAGGAATTTCTAACACTTTTCCGATCGATCATCTCATGTCAGGCTAGGGACAGAGGAAATATTCTTGTCTAGCAAGTTTGAGACCTTGTTTAATACCTAGCATCACAGAGAAAAAAAAACAAGAACAGAACATTTCCTTCCAATATTACATATTGACTTTTTCCTTTTTTTTTTTTCTCACTTATGTCAATAAGCATTCAACTTCCCCTCTAGCCCACCACTAGAGGTAGTAGGAAAGAAAAGTTATCAGGACACAGGGGAAGTAGGCCTGTTAGTAGTTCAGTCCAGTAGCAAACACCAAATCTGAATCAGCAGCTGCAGTCCAGTCCTTTTGGCAGTCTCCACACATGAACCAGCAAGGGCAGTTCAGTCCAGAAGAAACTGCAAGGCTTGCCAATTAGCCTGAAGCTGCAGAAGCAGCAAGAAGCCACAGGAACTTCAGGAGAAGTTCTTTGGCTAGTTTCTCGATAAGGCAACACCACAAGCAGGCCTCAGCAATGCAATGTAAGGCGAACCAATATCTATGTGTCATTAGTCAAGAACAGGGAGGTAGAGCAAGGCAAAGCAAACCAATGCTCGAGCTCCCACTGTCTGTGGGGTCAGACTTCTATTCCTTCTGAACATTACCTGTCCCTTCACATGTCTGCTATAGCAAAACATCCCTTCATCTGTGTCTGCTTCAGGAAAACATTCTTTCACATGTCTGGCTTAGCAAGACATCCTTTTACCCATGTGCCCCAGCAAAACATCATTTGACATAGCTGATTTTCCAAAGAAATTAGAAGTTTCCACTTCAGAGAGTCATCATCCCAGGCCTGCCCCAACTCCTACACGCACCCCTCCATGTCCAAAGTGTCACCAAGAGGGACACTGGACTCTTGACTGCCCCCATATCCCTCATGGGGCAGGGATATCCCTGCCATACTGCCCTCCAGCCAATCTCCTAGACCTGGCCAAGGACAACTGAAGGAGCCCAGGTTCCCTTGGCCCAACCACTGTCAACTCTGACAACTCTGACAGGGAGCTGTCCCCCTACCAACCTCACCAGACCCCACCCCTCACTCATTCTTTCTTGGTAGTGCCAACCTATCCCATCCCCTTATTGGGAAGGGATCCTCTAGCCAAAGGATGAGCCTCTATTTCCTTTGCTCCCCCTTATTCGCCTGACCCCAGGCTCACCAGCAACCTCTTTTTCTCCGCCCACATACTGGTTCCAACATGTCATTTCCTTTACCAGACTCTAAGGTGGACCCCCACTTCTACTTTGCCCCACATCTTCCCCCTTTAAGACCCCTATACTTGCAGTCAAGAAGCCCAATGGAACTTACCACCTGGTCCAAGATCTCTGGCTCCTCAGTTCTGCAGTGGTCCCCCTCTACCCTGTCACAGCTAACCCTTACACACTCCTTTCCACTGTCCCCTCAGGACTTCCCATTTCTCAGTCTTAGATCTCAAGAATGCCTTCTTTTCTATTTCCTTTGACACCCAATCACAAAAAACATTTTTGCTTTCACCTGGACTGACGCTGACACCCACTTTTCTACCCAACTCACTTGTACTGTCCTACCTCAGGGGTTCTGGGACAGCTCACACCTGTTTGGCCAGGCACTGGTCTCTCTATCTCTCCCCAAATCTAAACTCATACAGTATGTAGATGATACAGTATGTAGATGACATTCTCTGCCGCAGTTCAACCCTATAGATTAGCACAAATGACACCACTGCTTTTCTAAATTTCTTGTCTAGCTGGGGCTATAGAGTCTAATTATCTAGGTCCAACTGTCCACTTCTCAGGTCACCTACTTTGGACTAACAATTACTCAAACCCACAAAGTCATTACCTCAGATAGAAAACATCTAATGTAGGGCTGAAGAGATGGCTCAGCAGTTAAGAGCACTGACTGCTTTTCCAGAGGTCCTGAATTCAATTCCCAGGAACCACATGGTGGCCACAACCACCTGTAATTGGATCTGATGTGGTCTTCTGGTGTGTCTGAGGACAGCTACAGTGCACTCATGTAAAAATCAATCAATCTAAAAAAACAAACAAACAAACAAACAAAAACAAAAACCACCTAATGCAGTCCCCTCTACCAAAGAGATGTTATCATTCCTAGGAACAGCTGGCTTCTTACACTCTCAGATCCTTTCCTTTTCCCTCTCTGCCTGCCCACGATATGAAGCAGCCCTGAACCCCTCACATGAACCCCTTCTCACACCTATGACTAAGCCTTTTCAGAAACTCCAAAAGGCCCTCCTTCAGGCCCCAGTCTTACACCTCCCAGACCTAACCTGTCCCTTCTCCCTATCTGTAAAAGGAGGGATATGCCCTCGGGCTTCTAGGCCACCAATTGGGACCTCCTTTGCACCCATGGCAAACCTGTCAAAGGAATCACTCCTGCCCACCCAGGCAAGGGCGCCCTGCCCATTACTCTAGCAGTTGCTGAGCTCCTCATCTGTGAGTCCAAAAAACTAACTTATGGGTCACTACCACTATCTTCTCTCAGAACCTGTCCCAGCTTATAACTTACAAATTCTACCTCCCTCCAGGGCTCTTTCTCTCCGGGTGGCACTGGAAGACGACTCCACACTTACTTTCCAATCGTGCCCACCTCTCAACATCTCAAATCTCCTTCCTGACCAAACACAGACCACTCCCTGTTGGGAGCCAACTCTTAGCAGAAAGTGGCCATCATCTCTGCAGCCATCTCCGGCTATTTACTTACAGGTGGTACTTTTCCACCCCGATGAGAGACTTGTTTTCCTAGCATGATGTTTTTGCAAGAAGCCCACCACAGCTGAACACACTCTGATAACATCTTGTTTTTCTCCTATACATCCTGGATCTGTGGTTGTCTCCAGCTGCACTCCCCAGCAAGTGCATTTATACCCATCGTTGCCTTTCAATAAATGAGACTTGATCCTTGAGCAGTCTTCATTCTTTGTGTCTTTTACCCCTCAGTCCCCACTCTCTCCCTCTTGCAAACCCCATTGACTGACCCACAGACTGGGTCAACTCCCCATCTCACTGTTGCATTGAAACCTCAGAGAAACTACTGTTCTGTTCCTCACACATACAGGAAGGCACCTTGCCTTGTCGGGTCATCTATACCTGGTACCTTTGTACATGAGGGAGCCTGAAAAGCTGGCCATGCCATAGTATCAGATACTGAGGTGGTTGAGGCTCAGGCCCTCCTTCCCACACCACCAGTTCAGCAGAATGAACTAATAGCTCTCACCTGTACCCTCAAATTGGCACAAGCACAATCCCTACACATCTACACAGACTCCAAATATGCCTTCGTATCCTCTTGTCCCACACTGCCATCTGGAAAGAGCACAGGTTACTTAAAACAAACAGAGGATCAATAACCAACACAGACCAAATTATGGTCATGCTAACAGTCTCCCATCTCCCCATGCCTATTGGAATTGACCACTGCCAGTCCCCCCAAGACTGACAATTCCATCATACCTAAGGGAAATAATCTAGTCAATGAGGCAGCTAGACCTGTAGCCATTGGAGGCCCAGACCTGTCTCACCCACCGCAGGACATTCTCACACTACAACCCACATCCCCACTGTCACCCCTGATACTCAACAAATTATGTCCTATCTACACCAGCTCTTTTATTCTAATGGCCAGGCCTTGTCTCACCTTGTTAAGGCCCACCTGCAGCCCACCCCTGAGGATTTGCATTTCCTAAGGGCTATTACTGCCTCTTGTAAAATCGATCAGATGTCAGACCCCCCAACTCTAGATATCGAAACTCCCCTTTTCCTACCCACCAGGCCAGAGGCTCACTCCCAAGACTGGCAATTTGACTTTACCCAGATGCTCACAGTCAAACGCATTGGGTACCTTCTGATCTTGATAGACACTTTCTCAGGATGGGTGGAGGCATTGCCCATCACCAACAAAAGGGCTCAGACATCTCTGATCTCCTCCAGGAGCTCATTCCTCATTTTTGGAATCCCCACCTCCCTCTAGTCAAACAATGGTCCTGAATTCACCTCCCATATTTCTCAAACCCTATCAAAAGCCCTCAATATCCCTTGGCATTTTCATATCCCATACAAACCCCAGTCCTTGGGAAAGATAGGACAAATTAACAGCTAATTAAAAACCACCCTTGGGGCTGGTGAGATGGCTCAATGGGTAAGAGCACCGACTGCTCTTCCAAAGGTCCTGAGTTCAAATCCCAGCAACCACATGGTGGCTCACAACCATCTGTAATGAGATCTGACACCCTCTTCTGGAGTGTCTGAAGACAGCTACAGTGTACTTACATATAATAATTAAATAAATCTTTAAAAAAAAAACAAAACCACCCTTGTCCGTGCTGGAGAGATGGCTCAGCAGTTAAGAGCACTGACTGCTCTTCTGGCCACATGGTGGTTTACAACCATCTGTGACAAGAAATGAATAATAATAATAATAATAATAATAATAACCATGGGCTGGAGCGAGCAAGGATGGAGCAAGGGAAGGGGAAAAAGGAGAAAAAAAAACACCCTTGTCAAACTGTCACAAAAACTTCATCACCATTGGGTGAAGTTCCTGCCGCTGGCCCCTTTAAGGCTACAGGCTCTCCCAAAGCAACATCTCTCCATCTCACCGTTTGAGTTCTTGTAGAGACGACAGTCTTTTACCCAAACCCTTGCTTCTTCCCAACCACCTACTCCTGTCACTATCCTGTCATCTCCATCCCCTCCTGTGGGACTTCACCATCCCAGCCACATGCCAGCTCCTATCTGTCCCCAATCAGCCTGGGAGATCAGGTCCTTCTCATCCCTCCGGATCATCACCCCTCACCACTTCCCCCTAAATGGCAGGGCACCTTCAAGATAATTCTTGTGACCTCACAGATGCTAGGCTCTCCCTCACTGGATTCACCCACCCACCTCAAGATAATTCCCCTTCCTACATATCAACCCCAACAGGACTCTGCTCCCTTAAGTTTCAGAGGACGCCAAGGTCAACCACCTTGTCCCCAGTCACAGAAGGCTGAGGCTTCACTCTGGCAGCTGTGATCAACACTACCAGAGTGGACATAAACTGTTCCTCCTTTCCCTCTTGTTTACTTCTGTCCAGAGTAACTCTTAGATATGGAGATTCGAGGTTCAAACCCTCATTTGTAACAAACAGTTCCTTCAAATAGGATGGAGATCCACCTGCCTCTTCCTCGCCAGTGCTGGGCTTACAGGTGTGTGCCATCACAACCAATTTAAAAAGAAAACCTATAATGGAGTTGTGGTGTTTCAGGGTGGTGGTGTTGCTGTTTTGGATAAGACTGGGTCTCCTGCAGCCTAGACCTTGAACTCTTGAAGTCTCCTGACTGAATTTCCAAACTACTAGAATTTCAGGTTTATGCCACCATTCCCACCTATTTTAATTAAGATACTGCATGGCTATGGTGCTGGAGACTTACCCCTAGGCCTTATGCATGTCAGGCAAGCACTACATCACTGAGCTAAAGTCCCAACCAATGTCTGCACAAAAACATATATTTTAAGACACTGGACATTTGAGCAAAGAAAGGAGAAAGGAGAGGCGCTGGGTGGCAGGCAGAGGAGGCCTTGAACTCTAGGCCCAGGTGGGATCACTGTGCAGGGAGCAGTAGACAAGATCTAAGGGGCCAAACACACAAGCTCTAAGAGACACACAGGGAAGCTCTGGAGACACAAACTGAGAAGGGCAAAAGGATCCTATAGAGCCAGCCACAGTGGGCACACCTGGAATCCTGGCACTCAGGAGGCTGAGGCAAGAGGATGGGGTGTCTGTAAGTTCACAGCCTAGGCTACATGCAAGATCCTGTCCGGAAGAAATAGGAGCAGAGAGAGCAGCCAGCAGGAACTGCCTCTGCTCTTCAGGTAAACTGTGGCCAAGTGGGTGGAGACCAAAGCTTTCTCTGCCTTTCAGGTTGCCAAGTCAGGCCCAGCAAGGAGGGACACCTGGATACACACAGCTGTTCCCACTCTCAGTCACCAGCTGGTCCTTGGGAATTATAAGCAACCGAGATACCGTGATCACTTTTTCTGGGGGAGGTGCTATTGTTATTTGTTTCTTCTGTTGGGTTTTAGATTGTGTTCTTCTTTTCCAAGACAGGGTCTATGTAGCCCTGGCTGTTCTGGAACTCCCTATGTAGACCAGGCTGCCCCAGAACTCAGAGATCTGCCTGGCTCTGCCTCTCAAGTGCTAGACCAAAGGTGCAGATTACCATCCACGCCCAGCATGCTTTGTTCTCAAACAGGGTCACACTCCTGAGCCCAAGCTGGGCTGGGACTCACTAGCTCAAGCTGACCTCAAAGTAGTATCAATCCTCCTGCCTCTGCCTCCTGAGTGCTAGGATTACAGATATGGGAGATACTGTCCCTCTACCAGTCTTGTT
>NC_034590.1:117537551-117547794 GCF_900095145.1 Mus pahari | reverse complement strand
CAGTCGGGTGCTCTTACCCACTGAGCCATCTCACCAGCCCTGCAGTCTTGTTCTTAAGGGAACGACGGCAACAGATGCAGTAGGTGCAGAGATGGCTGCCAGCAATGCTGAGTTTCAAGTACTTCCTAACTTCTCAGGTTCCGGTGAGGCCTGAGGCAGGCACACACCTGCCAGTGCCCTGCTGAGGGCCAGTAATCAATCACTCCTCATTACCTGCCAGTCATTTGAGACATGGCTTGTGCCGCCCGTGAGAGGCGGCTAAGCTGAGGCTGGAATGAAGATGCGTGAGTGCTCTGACATGTCTTCTGAGTTCTCGACAGAGTCCTGCATGGGGCACACACCCGCTCAGCAGTCAGGAACAAACCCTGAGGACAGGGTTCACCCTCGGACACTGGAGACTCGGGAGATGAAAGGTGAGCGTCTTCAAGCAGGCCAGGCCTGGTCTGTACACAGTAACCGTCTCAATAGTCAGGCTGCACATTCTACCTTCTTTGCTATTTAACAGGACAAAACCTTTATTTGAGTATGCTGCCACCAAGTGATGGTCGGTGCCTCTGTTATGGGCATGTGACACAGAAAAAATAAGACTAGCAGCACATGTCTTACGGGAGAGAAGATCAGGCTCTCCTTCCTCTCTCTTCATCCCTTAGTATTTACTTCAGTGCTGGTGGCTGAACACAGGCCTTAGTCTATGAACTCCAGCACTGTGCAAACCTGTCCTCCGAGTTCTCCCATCCAAGGACTAACCAGACCCGACCCTGCTTAGCTTCTAAGTTCAGAAGGGATCAGACACTCAAGATGGTATGGCTGTAACAGCATTACAGTGCTAAGAAGAATGAAATAGAAAATGTATCTAAAGTCACCTTTAAAATGTTTAAGATAGGGCTGGTGAGATGGCTCAGCAGGTAAGAGCACTCGACTGCTCTTCCAAAGGTCCTGAGTTCAAATCCCAGCAACCACATGGTGGCTCACAACCATCCTTGATGAGATCTGACTCCCTCTTCTGGAGTGTCTGAAGACAGCTACTGTGTACTTACATTAAATAAGTAAATAAATAAATAAATCTTAAAAAAAAAAAATGTTTAAGTTATAGGGCTGGTGAGATGGCTCAGTGGGTAAGAGCACCCAACTGCTCTTCCAAAGGTCCGGAGTTCAAATCCCAGCAACCACATGGTGGCTCATAACCATCCATAACAAGATCTGATGCCCTCTTCTGGAGTGTCTGAAGACAGCTACAGTGTACTTATATATAATAAATAAATCTTTAAAAAAAATGTTTAAGATATAAAAAATGGGTACAAATATTTCAATGAACTTCTAATGCTTAACGATTAGCAATTTTCTCTTAAGCAAGGGTCCCTGGGCCCTAGTAGTTTTCATTTCTGTTCCAGAAAAAAAAGTTGGTTATGTTCACTACTGCCTTCGAAGGTGACAGGAGAGGAGCAGCTCTTTGGAAGGGGACACTTGCTTTACTCGTTTATAGTTTTGGGAGGAGTCTGACTCCCCGCTAGCCCTACGTCCCGGTTCAAGCCACCTTCCAGCCTTAGCAGGCACCAGCCAAGGGATCCAATGAAAGCCAAGCTCAGTTGTTTCCTTCCTTGGGTCAACCGAACCCTCTGCACAGGGCCTCAGGAACTCAGCCATACATCACAGCCCACTTAAGGAGTCCTCCTGGAAGAAGGCAGCTCTCACAACTATGGAGATTTGGTTAAATTGATTTGTGTTTTGAAATTCTTATAGCCAAGTGGAATGTGGTAAAGAATGCCTCCAATCCCAGCAGATGATTCAGGATCAGGACTCAAGGTCCATCCTCAGCTACTCAGAGTGTGAAGAGCTGCTGACCTAGGGTTTCCTTTGCTGTGAAGAGACACCATGATCAATACAACTCTTATAAAGGACAACTGGCTTACAAGTTCTGAGGGTCAGTCCATTATCATCATGGTGGAAAGCATGGCAGCGTCCAGGCAGGCATGGTACTGGAGGAGCTGAGAGTTCTACATCTTGTTCCAAAGGTGACAAAGAGAGGATCGACTTTCAGGCAGCTAGGAGGAGGATCTCAAAGTCCACCCCGACAATGACACACATCCTCTAACAAGGTCACATTTCCTAATAGTGCCACTGCCTGAGGTAAGCATATTCAAACCACCACAGCGACTTCAGACTATTACATTTAGTTAGGTAGTGGCGGCATACACCTTAAGTCCCAGCACTCTATTTCAAAAAACCATTTTTTTAAAAAAAAAAATCAACATATTTATTTATTTTAAAGATTTTATTTATGTGAGTACACTGTNGCTGTCTTCAGACACACCAGAGGAGAGCATCAGATCTCATTACAGATGGTTGTGAGCTACCATGTGGTTACTGAGAATTGAACTCAGGACCTCTGGAAGAGAAGTCAGTGCTCTTAACTGCTGAGTCATCTCTCCAGCCCCTATTTATTTATTTTTGTTGCCAGACTTTGGCTACTTTGTGAGTTCTTTTTTTCTTCCACCCTTTTTCCACCCTTTCAATCCCATAACACTAGGTAGGAGATAAAATGGGATAGGAAGGAAGGAGAGAGAGAAAGAAATCCCAAATTAAAGTCAGGGGTAGGAAAGAAGGCAATGTTATAGATTATTTCCTGCTGATTAGCAGGAAATGTTGAGTTCCTTGGGGCAAGTTTGATCTTTGCCATCGCAATATCTAATTTATTGTTGTTGTTGTCTCTTTGTGCATGACTATAGCAACCTGCCAATAACTACTAACAATCTGCTGGGCAGTTTATACACCCTTTGAAAAGTATCCAGAATTCCAAACATCACACACATGCAGAAACTATTTACAGCTGGCAAAACTATGCCCTGCTAGAGCATGAGACAAATCATAGTCACCTGCTGTGAAGCAGTCCCATATCCCACACCTGGGAGTAAAACAAAACCATATTCCCATAAGACTTCTGTATTTTTTAAAGAAACAAAAAGTCTCACTACAATTTTCCTTGTGGAGGAACCCCCCCCCACACACACACACATGCATGCACAAACACACACATGTGGACACATTCAAGAACACATATGTGGGGCTGGTGAGATGGTTCAGTGGTTAAGAGCACTGACTGTTCTTCCAAAGGTCCTGAGTTCAAATCCCAGCAACCACATGGTGGCCCACAGCCATCCGTAACAAATCTGATGCCCTCTTCTGGAGTGTCTGAAGACAGCTACAGTGTACACACATATAATAAATAAAATCTTAAAAAAAAAAAGGGGGGGGCTGGTGAGATGGCTCAGTGGGTAAGAGCACTGACTGCTCTTAACCTGAGTTCAAATCTCAGCAACCACACCAAAATGAGATCTGATGCCCTCTTCTGGGGTGTCTGAAGACAGCTACAGTGTACTTACATATAATAAATAAATCTTTTAAAAAAAAAAGTGTGAGAATCAGCTCCACAAAGTTGTCCTTTGACCTCCAGTGGTATGTGCAGACATGCACGCACACACACACAGAGTCTACACACAACAATATGATTGTTTTGAGACAGGGTCTCAGATGTGTAGCCCTGTCTGTCCTAGAACTCAACATTATATATATATATATATATATATATATATATATATATATATATATATAGAGAGAGAGAGAGAGAGAGAGAGAGAGAGAGAGAGAGAGAGACAGACAGACAGACAGACAGACACCAGGCTGCCCTAACAGAGATCCACTTGTCTGTGCCACCCAGGCATTGGAATTAAAGGTATGTGCCACCACAGCCAGCAAAGAAAAATATTTTTTTAAAAGAACTCTTGGTCAAAGTCATTTACTGAAGATATTCTGACTGTACACCTAGTACATGCCAACAGCCATGAGGCAAAGCACCAAGTGGGCTTCAGGTTTTTCATCTCTTTGTTTTTTGGGACAGGCTCTACCCTGCCAGTTTTATCCTAACAGAATAGAGCTTCTCAACCCGATAGGGTCCTAGACAGCATTCAATCCTCTGTGCTGCTCTGGTCCCTGCATTGCGGGGGGAGCTTAGCGCTCTCAACAACCCAAGGAGGCCATACCGCCCGCACATTTAGAAATGGCCCCTAGGGGGAGTCGACATCCTCAACTGAACGCACAGAGCCATTTCTGACAGAGTCCCGGACCAGGACCAGGACCAACGGTTTTCCGTCACTGGTAATGAATAATGGAAGGCACAAGATGCACTGGTGGGAACCGTATTACAGTCCCCGGATGATTCGTCAGCTCTTTGTAGAACCAGGTTCGGACTCCTAGCTCAATCTCTTAGCGGGTACTCCCTACCCAGACGAGATACAGCTCGAGAAAGTCAGCCTCGGGTACCCGACCGAGGCCTCGGCGTCGGAAGGCTTAGGGACTTCTCCTCGCCCACCGACCCTCGGCCTTCCCGACAAGGGTTAACGCAGCAGGCTTCAAATTCGCCGCAGCGCCTCTAGGGGGCGACGCCCTGCACTCCTGTGGTCACGTGACAACGAGGGCGTCACCAAGCACCAGGCTGGCCAATAGGAGACGGGAGCGGGGTCCCGGGACTACAAGAAACGGCGGCCGGGAGGGGGCTACGGGATCATGGGGCTTCTGACCATTCTGAAGAAGATGAAGCAGAAAGAGCGAGAGCTGCGGCTGCTCATGCTGTATCCTCCGAGCGCTAGAGCGGTCGCGAGGGTGGCGGGGCCCGCCGGGTGGGCGGAGCCGGGCGTGGGGGCGCGGCCGCCGTGGGTACCCATTGCGGGTGGTGCGTCACGCACGCGGCGCTACCACTGCTCGGCGCGGGGCCGGGGCGGGCCGTACCACTCCGCGGGGTGGGGGGTGGCGTGCAGAAGGCAGCCCGGTGGTCTCAAGGCCCGGCCCGGGACACCAGTATCACCGCGAGGCGCGACGCAGTGGTGGTGACTCGGACGTCACGCTGCCTCGGGCTGCCCGGAGCGTGGGCCCTGCTCCTCCCTGACGCTGACCCCCTCCCCTTCATCCACGGGTGGAGGCTTTGGCGGTTCCCTTAGGGTCGGAATCCCAGTGTCTAGAGGACCGCCTAGGCCCGTGCGGGTAGGCGTGGAGTCCGTTGGCCACAGGTTCCGCTGTCACTTGGGGCCACCACCGACCTTTCATTGCATTAACTGGCACCTGCATCACCGGACTTGCAATGTGCCAGGCCACCTAGGCATCTACGATTCACAGAGTAGCAGAGGGAGAAAAGGGAAATTAATGTGCACTTAGAACTTTACTACTCGAGCCTCATTAGATGACCTCTAAGCACCTGAGTTAGGGAATGCGGTAAAACAGAAACGAAGAAAGCCTTCATTTCGGATATTCTGTGGTGAAAGGGGAGAGAAAAGTGATAAAGCAAATAAGATGTGTAGTGTGGGGAGAGAAGAAGCGTCCACAAGGAGGTAGAGAGATCTGGGAAAAACGCAAGCAGAGGACCCGCAAGTGTGCAGGCCCTGGGGGAGGATAAGACGGGCATGTTCAAGAAAAGTTGAGGAGAAAAAGAGCTGGAGAGAGGGAGAGCCCACGGGCTGGGGCCATTTAGGCAGTTGGACTATGAAGGGAGCACAGGATGGTGGCTTAGACCATGGTGGCAGTGGGAGAGTATTATGTCTGTGGTGCTCGTAGGACTTGCTGCGGAATGGGAGGAGGGTATGAGGGAGATGAAGCCAAGCACGAACTGGTTTCTGGCCAGAGTCCTCAGAAGGACAAGGAGCCACTTGCTGAGATGAGAGACGCATGTCCCTGGGAAGGTACCAACCCTGACTGTTGGGCAGGTAGGTAGATTTTGGGATGGCCCAGCTGGGGAGTGCTGAGACCCAAGTGTAGATGCTTGTGTGAAGTCGGATGAGGTGTACCGGGCTGGGGGCTGGGAGAGGACCAAGGAAAGAGCAGCAGTGCCCGGAGCAGAGCAGAAGATGGGCCACCGGGCCAGGGGAGAGCAGTAAGGGGGTCTTCAGAGACCTACCTGGCAAGTGAGGCCTCAGGAAGCATCAGGAGCCAGTCTAATAACAGTAGACTAACTAGCAAGAGGCTAAAACTGGTGCCGTGGTGAAGAGCCAGAGAACAGGGATTCAGTGCCCAGTACCCACTCAGTGCTTCACAGCCTTGTGTAACTTCAGTCCTGAGGTCCTCATGCCTTTGGCTTGATTCAGTGGGCATGTAGGCAAACACTCAAAATATTCTAAGCAAACAAAAAAACGAGCATGGTGTCGAACACCTCTAATGCCAGCGTTCAGAAGGCAGAGGCAGGTGAATCTACCGGCTTGAGTCCAGCCTGGTCTACAGAGCAAGTTCCAGGCCAGCCAAGGCTACATAGACCTTGTCTCAAAAAAAAAAAAAAAAAAATGCAGGAAAAGTCCAACATGGTGTTACGTGCCTGTAATTCTGGCACTCAAGAAGCATAAGTTGGAGAACTTACACAAATTTGAAGCCAGTTTGTTTTACATAGAGTTCAAGGCAAAACAAACAAACAAAAAAACCCAATACAAGCCAAAAGATGGAGGTTGGTGCAGCAGAGTGTAACACCTGTTCCCAGGCAATACCGAAGAGGAAGCTGTGGTTGACTCAGCAGGTGATGGGGGAATGGGTGGACAGGTTCTGCTGCAGCATGTGAGGCGGGAGTGTGTTTGGTGATGAGAGGAGGAGGCATGGAAGAGCGGATAGTGTTGGATTGACAGGATAATCCTCTGGCTTTCCAAGGCGAGAGTTGGGCTGCAGAAGGTGGGGGGTACTCACCCATGCCTCTCAAAGGTGGGTGGGAGTCACGGGGCTAAAGTCAAGTGAGCAGGAAGAGGTCCTAAAGGTAGAGCCTGTCCCTTCTCCCTTCCACTCAGTCTTTGGCTGCCCCACAGTCTCACCTGCGGTTGGTTGGTTCTCTGCAACAGAGGCTGTGGATCATTCCAGAGACAGAAGAAGGTGGTTGCCACCTCTTGCCCTTTACTTGGTCCTTCAAAAGACTGGGCCCATCTGTTTTGGGTCTCAAGACCCCACAGAGCCTTATCTGGTACCTAAGTTGAAAGCCATTCCTTCCAGGAATGTTCTTCACTGGTTTCAAGTACTCAACCTTCTCCTCTGCTTTATTTAGTCTTTAATTTTTTTAACACTTACTTATGGGTGTGAGAACCTTGCCTGTGTGTGTGTCTGTACACCGTGTTGAGTGGCTGGTGCCCACAGAGGTCAGCATTTGGTTGTGGACCACCAGGTGGGTGCTGGGAACTGAACCCAGCCAGTGCTCTTCACTGCTGAGCCATCTCTCCAGCCCCATTATTTTGCTAGTGTTTAAGTTTCATAAGGATGATGACTTTGTCTCCCAACAGCTGAGGGGGCCTGGCACTTAATAGGCACTCAGTATTTGATGCGTAAATTTACTTTGAGTTGGCCAACATGATAGAATTCCATTTCATACTTCTACATTTATCTCAAGCCAGTTATGGGTTAGGCACGTGCTCAACTTGCTTCAACATACAGTAGGAAAATACTAGTCCCTAGGAGGGTGGCAGTGTGATGACATATCCTCCAGCAGAGCTCGGAGACCTCTCCTTAGCCTTTGTGCCCCAGTGGCTTGGACAACGCTGGCAAAACAACCATCCTCAAGAAGTTCAATGGAGAAGACGTGGACACCATCTCCCCAACACTGGGCTTCAACATCAAGACCCTGGAGCACCGCGGGTGAGTGGGGTCACCGAGGGCCACTGTGGGGCTGGGAGGGTGGCAGGAGCAGCCTGACCTTCACCGCCCCTTCCTTCCCAGATTCAAGCTGAACATCTGGGATGTGGGTGGCCAGAAGTCTCTGCGCTCCTACTGGAGGAACTACTTTGAGAGCACGGATGGCCTCATCTGGGTGGTGGACAGCGCCGACCGCCAGCGCATGCAGGACTGTCAGCGAGAGCTGCAGAGCCTACTGGTGGAGGAGGTGTGCCCCAGGCTTCCACCTGCAGCCAGGCCAGACACCTGCCACAAGTGCCATGATTTACTGGGGCACTTGGGGAGGGAGTGGGTCCGTTTTCTCACTGGGCCCTGGGCTGAGACCTGAATGCACATCTCTGCCTTCACTGATTCTCCACTCCGAGTCTCAGTCCCATTGCTACAGGGGCTGCCGCAAGGCTGGGGCACCGGCCAAGCTCAGGGAAGCGGTGAAGCTTGCATAGGAATCGAACCTTGTTGTGTGGGTTCAGGAAGACACATAACCTCCCTGAGCCTTAACTCCCACATTCCTAAAGTAATAATTAGGCTAATCTTGCCATTTCTTGTCTGGACCAAAAGACTTGCTTTGTTGACAACAGTTTTACTCTGTATCTCAGGCTGGCCTCAACTGGCTGACACTGTCCTTGAACATTTGGCAAGTAGAGGCAGGTAGATCAGGACTACCTGCCTCTACTTGCCAAATGATGTGTGTGCCACACACCATTCCAGGTGTATGCCATTACACTCCTTCATTGTTGGCTTCTTATTTATCTTGGCAGGGTTTTTGTTTGTTGTTTTGGGTTTGTTTGACAGGGTTGGGGTGGGTGTTTGAGATCAGGTTTTCCTATGTAGTCCAGGCTGGCTCCTCCTGCCTTAGGCTCCCAAGTGCTAGGATTACAGTTGGGCACCATTAAGCCATCTCAGGAATTTTCTTGAGTTTTATTTGGATGCTGCCATTTCTCCATTAATGTGCTCTGAGTGTCCCAGAACTTGGATCATATTACCACATTTCAGTTAGTTAGCCAGGGATCTTTTGAGAGGGTAAGAGGGAGTTGCTAATGGCTGTGTGGAAACCACAAGGATGCATGGGACTGTAGGCTCACAGAGACACATGCCACTGGTATGACTTTACCCCCCCCCCCCNCCCACACACACACCCAGTACTGAACTGGTCTAGAGAGGTCACTGCTGTCGGAGGCCGAGTCAGGGCCCAGCAGGTCTAGGCCCAGAAGCTAGACTTCTCTTTGCACAAGGAGAGGTTCCAAAGACAAACACACCAAGGGGAATAAGTAGAGAGACACCAGTGCAGCAGTCTGCTGGAAGTAAGATTTAGGGATTCTGTGAACTGGGAGGGGGCAGGCGGTTATATATCCCAGAGTCCCCAGGGCAGCCTCCAGCACACTTATGCTCTCTGCACATGGCCAGAGTTAGTAGAGAGCTCGGGGATGACTACGGAAGAGGAAACCGAGGCTTGGAAGAGAGAGATGGCCACTGTGTGATAGCATCATAGCCCTGTCCACTGCCTACCCTCTGGGCCTCCCCAACAACCTGGAGCTCTGTTCCTGACTCTGTGTGCTGACCACCAACCTCGTGGCTTGTATAGAGGGAATCAAGCTGTATGCCAAGCCTCCCCCACCCCCAACCCATCTTTTCTTTCCCCAGCGCCTGGCTGGAGCAACCCTCCTCATCTTTGCCAACAAGCAGGACCTGCCTGGAGCACTATCCTGTAACGCTATTCAGGAGGTGAGTCAGGCCCTGGTGCAGGCCCTCTGAGTAGAGATGAAGGTCTTTAGGACTTGATTATTTTTAATTTTACTGTTTCTTGGTTTCTTTGAAACTGGGTTTTGGTAGCCCTAGCAGGTTTCACACTTACTAGGAAGCCGAGGATGGCTTTGAACTAGTTACCCATCCTCCTGCCTCCACCTCTGAAGTGCTTGGGATTACAGGTGTGCACCACCATGGCCAGTGTCTGTAGTGCTGGAGGCTGCTCCCATAGCTGTGCATGCCAGGCAAGCACTGCTAACTGAGCTACACCCCAGGCCCAGACTTAATTGTTTATTTACTTTTGAGATGAGTTTCTATAGCCTAGGCTGTCCTAGAACACACTACGTAGCACAGGCTGGTCTCAAACTCAACAAGCAGCCCTCCTGCCTGGAATTTAAAGAATGTGCCTGTATGCCTGGCTAATAATTGGTATTAAACACCATTATTAGCACCTGCTGTGTGGAAAGACCTAGGAGGGGGCCTGGGGTTTGATGATTAATAACATAGAATGCCCCACAGTCTGGGAGGAGGCAGACCTGTAACTAGATCATGTCACAGGATTCTCCAGCCAGACTGCAGCGAGTCTTCCCATTGCCGTGGTCCCTGTGTGGGTTCACAGGTTTCATTCTTGACCACTGTACAACAATCTCATGAGGGAGGATCTGTCACCATACAGAGGGTGCATGTCACCATACAGAGGGTGCAGCAGACAGGTTAGGTAGCCTGCCCAAGGTCACATAGTAGGTAAACAAGCCAGGATTGCGTGTCATTGTGACCCAGCCTGGGAGTCATGGTGCATCTTAACTGTCACTCCAGCAGG
>NC_034590.1:117527757-117537425 GCF_900095145.1 Mus pahari | reverse complement strand
CTGGCTGTCCTGGAACTCACTTTGTAGACCAGGCTGGCCTCGAACTCAGAAATCCGCTTGCCTCTGCCTCCCAAGTGCTGGGATTAAAGGCGTGCACCACCACGCCCGGCCTTAGAATCTTGATTTTTGTTTGATACAGGTTTGATTGTTCTTGTCACCCCCCCTCCCAACCCCCGCTAGTGCACTACTGTATTATAGATCTCGCTGTCACCTTTTACCCTGCTGTGTGATCAGGGAGGTTGTAGAGCCTTTGGATCGGGATGCCTTCGCAAGAGATGAAATTATTTCTGTGGTCCCTACAAAATGCCTGGCTCCTATCACACACTCAACAGCCCACACTGGTTTTATGTCACTGACGGTGGCACTAGTGTGTAGTTTCAGAGCCACCCACTGGGTGACTAGAAAGGACAATCTGAGGCCTGCTGGTTCCACCGGTCCTTTCTGTCCCCAGACCCTGGAGCTGGACTCCATCCGCAGCCACCACTGGCGCATCCAGGGCTGCAGTGCCGTCACAGGGGAGGACCTGCTGCCTGGCATCGACTGGCTCCTTGATGACATTTCCAGTCGTGTCTTTACTGCCGACTGAGCTTCTTCAGTGTCCCCAGCTCACTGAACAGGTCCCTGTCGTCATTAGACACCAGCCGGAGGGATGAACACCCAGACTAACACTCCTGACCCCACCGTGACCTGCTGCTGCTGCTACTGCCCATTGCTCCCCGGTGAGGGCTGTCACCCAAAGTGGCCTGCAGCTGCCATGCTGAAAGGAAAGGCTGGGCTGGGAGGGACTACCTGCTGCTGCCAGGGTCCTGGGTGTTGCCTCACCTCTGTCCAGCAGTGAGAATAAAGCACTCTTCACCCAGTTCCTGGCTGAGCCATTCGTGAGTCACTGACTTTAGCACTCACCTGGAAGCTGAGTCCAGAGGGGACAGAGCAGAGCTGAGGACTAACTGGTTTAGTCTTCCCTTGCTAAAGGAATGGGCAGAGCATGGAAGCTCAGGGCAGGGCTAGCTGGGTCCATCTGCAAGTGACCAAGCAGCCTTTCTACAGGAGGAGGCATTAAAAGAGGGAGTCAAGGAGGAAGACAAAGGTTTCTGAGAAGGGGTTGCCAATTATCTAGAGAAACACCTGCCTTCATTAGTGTGAACTACAAAAGACAAAAATGAACAAACAAACCCCAAGACTTCTCCCAGCACCAGTCCGGGCTCATGAATAGTTTACATTCGTTCAGTTCCTAGTTTGCCAGTGCAACCAGGAAAACTTGCACAGTGGGCAACCTACATAGCCGTAGGAGGCCACAGCAGACAGACTGATAACGGACTGGGGTGGACAGAGTGGGAAGACGTGGCTGTGTCAGCTGGGGATGACACTCGAGGCCCTCAGCTGCCTAGCCAGGCTGTCTCCAAGGCCCGGTGTGGGGTCTGCCTTGTTCCACAGATCTGAGCATCCCTACCACAGGGAGACTTGACCCACCTGGGACCTGCATCCCGCTACCTGTTGTTTATACAGGTAAAGACTTTGCTATGTTCTGTCATTACTCACGCTTGAAATAGAAATGCCCAGGGCAGAAACTGGCTGGGTTGGCTGGAGGCCCTGCCAATCTCTCAGAAGGTTCTGATGCCACGAAGCCCAATGGACTGTGCCCCAGGGTGTAGGGCAGTTACCTAAAGGAATGGGATACCACACTGGGCTTGGGTGGCAGCAGAGGTCTGAGCAAAGCCTGGCTGGGTCCTCAGGAAGGAGGGGACGCAGGCATTAGAACAGAAACAGTTCACTCGAACCCGACTGTCCTTTCCAACCCTCGAGTGGAACTGCTGAGGGGTTTAAAGGTCCCTCCCTGTCCAGGTGTGTTGGTTTGTATATGCTTGGCCCAGGGAATGGCACCAATGTCGTCCTTTATAAGAGTTGCCTTGGGCTGGTGAGATGGCTCAGTAGGTAAGAGCACCCGACTGCTCTTCAGAAGGTCCAGAGTTCAAATCCCAGCAACCACATGGTGGCTCACAACCATCCGTAACAAGATCTGATGCCCTCTTCTGGAGTGTCTGAAGATAGCTACAGTGTACTTAAATATAATAAATAAATAAATCTTTAAAAAAAAAAAAAAAAAAAAATTTAAAAAAAAAAAAAAAAAAAAAAAGAGTTGCCTTAGTCATGGTGTCTGGCTCAGCTCTCCCAAGACACTCCCCTCCCCTCTCCTTTTCCCCTGATGTTCCTCAATTCTTTTTTCTTTTTTTTAGATGGAGCTCCCCTGTGTAACATAGGTTGGCCTAGAACTTATGATCTGCCTCTGTCTCCCCGGTACTGGGATTACAGGTTTGCACTGCCACTACAAGCGCAGCTTTCTTTGTGCTGATTAATTACATACCAAGGCATCTGGGAACACACTGTTGTCTCAGGGTCCGGGGAAAGTCACTCAGGAGTGATGGCAGCCAGAGCATGGAGAAGGAAGTGATCACAGTACAACCAGAAACCAGCAAACAGCCCTGATTGGATCCGTGACATCTTCCTTTAGATTAGCATGATGTTCACTGTCCTTATCCCGAGCATCCTGTTCCCAGTTTCCTTCATCTGTTCCTGCCAAAAATCCCAGGAGAGGCTTAAGTTTACAGTACATGGCAGTAAGGGCAATGAACACCCATCTTCCACTCAGGCTTGTTATTTTAAAAAGGACTGTCCCCAGCCCCTGAGCTGTGTGTATGTGTGTTGAGATAAGTCTCAAGTCTTCAGCTTTATCAGGTGGCAGCAGCAGCTGGCCTTTTCTCTACTACCTGAGGTCTGCGTGCTCTCAACCCCATCATGAATAAAACCCAGGCCCCAGAGATCCATGGCTCTGCTATGCCCTTGTTGATACTGATAGAACTGCCTGACTCATCTGGGCTTCTGTCCGTCTGGCAAAAGATCATGGCAGCCCCTGCTATAGATAGGAATCAACTGGTGTCAGGGGCATCATGAACAGTGGGTGTCAACTATGACTGTGATTTGAAACAATGGGAGCTTATGCATTCAGGCACTGATACAATGGAGTCACCCCAGTGCCAGTGCTCCTGGTAGTGTGTGTGTGTGTGTGTGTGTGTGTGTGTGTGTGTGTGTGTGTGTGTACAGGGAGAAGTGAATTAGGCTTAGACAGCAGAAGGCAGCAAGGTTCCAGTCATCACAGGACAGATTAGAGCACAGGCGCAGAGGTGGAGCCCTCACCTCATCGTCAATGGCAGGAAACACAGGGCACAAAGCAGCTGCCACCTCTCCCTGATGCTTCTGCTGGCATCTGGTGCTCCTGGAAATCTGTACAGGGTCGGGAACTACACTGCTGCAGACAAAAGAGCTTAACAAGGGCTGGGAGGAGAGAACCAGGAAGCTAGGCAGAGTGTGCACCTGTAATCCCAGCACTTGAGAGTGGAACAGGAGGACAAGGGCTTCAAGGACACCCTCAGCTGCACAGAGAGCTTGAGGCAAGCTGGGGCCGTGTGAGATGCTGCCTGTGTGTGTGTGTTGGGGGGTGGGGAACAGAGGCGGCACTGCTTCCGTATCCTGAGCACTTGTGATGGTCATGAGGGATTTGCCTCTGTCTAATTTTCACAGGGGACATCAGCTTTGTGTTTAACCAAGTCCTTGGGCTTTCTCAGTCTCCACTCCGCAGACCTGTGGTGATTTGAACAATAATGGCCTCCTTAGGCTCATATATTTGAAGGTTTAGTCATTAGGGAGTACCAGTACTTAAAAAGAAGTAGGAGGCCAAGCAGTGGTGGCACACGCCTTTAATCCCAGCACTTGGGAGGCAGAGGCAGGCAGATTTCTGAGTTTAAGGCCAGCCTGGTCTGCAGTGTGAGTTCCAGGACAGCCAGGGCTACACAGAGAACCCTGTCTTGGAAAAAAAAAAGGGGGGGGAGTAGGAAGTGTGGCCTTGTTGGAGCAAGTGTATCACTTAGAGTAGGTTTTGAGGTTTCAAAAGCCCATGCCAGACCCAGTGTCTCTATCTTCCTGCTGCCTGTGGATCCAGATGTAGAACTCTCAGCTACCTCTCCAGCACTGCATCTGCCTTTGTACCGCCATGGTGATAATGGACTAAACCTCTGAGACTGAGCAAATCCCAATTAAGTGGTGTCTTAGGGTTTACTGCTGTGAACAGACACCAAGGCACCTCTCATAAGGACGACATTTAATTGGGGCTGGCTTACAGGTTCAGAGGTTCA
This sequence comes from Mus pahari, assembly GCF_900095145.1. Classification (NCBI taxonomy): domain Eukaryota; kingdom Metazoa; phylum Chordata; class Mammalia; order Rodentia; family Muridae; genus Mus; species Mus pahari. Next base: position 117,533,238 of record NC_034590.1, on the reverse strand, counting down.
GTTCAGTATTATCAAGGCAGGAGCATGGCAGCATCCAGGCAGGCATGGTGCAGGAGGAGCTGAAAGTTCTACATCCTTCATCTGAAGGCTGCTGGTGGAAGACAGACTTCCAGGCAGCTAGGATGAGGGTGTTAAAGCCCACACCCACAGTGACACACCTACTCCAACAGGGCCACACCTTCTAAGAGTGCCACTCCCTGGGTCAAGCCTATATAAACCACCACATTCCACTCCCTTGTCCCCATAGGCTTGTTCAAACACCTGAGTCTATGGTGACCAAACCTACCCATAGCATAATAAAAAGTACATTCAGTCCAACTTCCAAACCCCATAGTCTGTGGCAGTCTCAGCAATGTTAGAGTCCAAAGGTCAAAGGCTTTTCTTAGATTCAGCCAATCACTTACCTGTAATCAGCTGGGCAGACTCCAAACTCTGCATCTCAGTGTCTGATGTCAAAGTGGTCTTCAGATCTCCATCCTTTTTTATCTTTGTTGGCTACAACATTCTTCTCTTTCCTAGGCTGCTTCTACTTACTCCCTGATAGCAGCTTTCCTCAGCAATCAGCCTACAGCTCTGGTATCTCGAACGTCTTGGGGTCTCCAAGGCAACTTCAGTGTTATAGCTTCTTGTTTCAATGTCTGGGATCCACACATGATCTTCTGGGCTCCTCCAAAGGGCTGGCTTCACTTCTCCAGCTCTGCCCTCTGTAGCACTCTAAGCTCAGGTTGATCCACTCCACTGCCACTGCCACTGCCATTCTTGGTGATCATCCCATGGAACTGGCATCTCCAATACACTGGGGTTTTCTGCTGCAACCAGGCCTCACCAATAGCCCCTCACAGGCTGTCTTCATGGTGCCAAGCCTCAATTCCTTTGTATAACTCCTTCAGTCCTGGGCCACCAACTACAACTGAGGCTGCACCTTTACCAATGGCCTTCCATAGCCTCTCACAGTGCCAAGCCTCAGCTGTTCTTCATGACCCCTTCATGCCTTCAAAGCCAGTACCACCTGGGTGACGCTTACATTACCAAGTGCCTTGGCTACCTCTGGAACCCAGCTTCTTTATGCTCTCAGAAAACACTTCCCAGAAGATACCATGACCAAAGCAACCCTTATAAAGGACATCATTTAATTGGGGCTGGCTTACAGGTTCAGAGATTCAGTCCAGTATCATCAAGGCAGGAGCATGGCAGCATCCAGGCAGGCATGGTACAGGAGAAGCTGAGAGATCTACATCTTCATCTGAAGGCAGCTGGTGGAAGACTGACTTCCAGGCAGCTAGAATGAGGGAGGGTCTCAAAGCCCACACCCACACACCTACTCCAACAGGGCTAAACCTTCTAATAGTGCCACTCCCTGGGCTAAGCATATACAAACCATAACAAATGGTTTGTTTTCTTGTTTGTTTGTTTGTTTGTTTGTTGTTTTTCCTCCTCAAAACAGAGTTCCACCTGCCTCCACCTCCTTAATGCTGGAACTAAAAGTGTGATGTACCACCACAGCCAACATCTCCTCAGAATTTTTTAAAAAGATTTATTTATGTATTATATGTAAGTACACTGTAGCTGTCTTTAGACACTCCAGAAAAGGGAGTCAGATCTTGTTATGGATGGTTGTGAGTCACCATGGGGTTGCTGGGATTTGAACTCAGGCCTTCGGAAGAGCAGTAAGTGCTATTAACTGCTGAGCCATCTCTCCAGCCCTCCTCAGAATTTTTTTTTTTTCGAGACAGGGTTTCTCTGTGTAGTCCTGGCTGTCCTGGAACTCACTCTGTAGACCAGGCTGGCCTCGAACTCAGAAATCTGCCTGCCTCTGCCTCTGCCTCCCAAGTGCTGGGACCAAAGGCTTGTGCCACCATGCCTGGTCCTCAGATTTTTTAATGGTTCTTTTATCCACTCTTTACCATGTGAATATGGGATTTCTGGTAGTGGTGGAATGTGCTGCAATCTATGTTTAGTGATAACACTGTTGATACATCTTCCTCACCAATTTGGCCTTCACCTGGGGTTGGGTTTCACTGTCCCTGTGTTGTGCCAGCATGCCTCCTGATCTGGTGTGTTACAGAGGATGCTGTGTCCGGTACCACTTTCCACAGATGAAAACCTGGGTGCATGCAGTTACAAGAGGGAAATGTGATGGTTACCTAGGATTTCAGCATTTGGGAGGTGGAAATCGGAGGACTAGAAATTCAAGGCCAGCCTCAACTACATAGAGTCTGAGGCCAACCTGGGCTACATGAGATCATCTCAACGTCCCACCTCCCCAAATTTGAAGCAGTTAAGGGGAATTCAAATAGCTGTAAGTGTTGTGATTTCAGAGCCTCTGTCAATATCCAGCTTTTTCAGCATCAGAAAATGTCAGTCCCTCCAGCCAATCCCGCACAGGGATGCAGGGAGCTTGGCTCTGCTAGGCACATTTTGAACTCAATAAAAGTTGCATGGGTTAGACCCTGTGCCAAGCACCTGAAGTTCCAGATACTCAGGAGGCCTAGGTAGGAGAATATTATAAGCCCAGAAATTGGTCAACACAGCAGAGACCGTAGCTTAAAATAATTCATAAATAAGAGGCTGGATGAGTGTAAAGAAGATAAATAAAGAGACGTTTCGGAGGTTTGTGAGGAGGGTTTACTTTAGGGTGAAGTGGGTTCAATCACATGCCAGGATGCCAGCTGGTAAATCCTCTCCCAAACAACCAATCCTTAGTCTCTACCTAGAACTCCGCTTTACCAATGACCTAGAACTTGTCAGACACTCCCTTAGCCACGCCCCCAAGCCAAGAACGGCTGTGTCACTTGCGACTAGGTCCCTGGGCCTGAAGAAGGGCGCAGGCCGGATCCTGGCCGTGGCAGTAGGCTTAACACGCGGAGCGGGGGCGACGTGCAGGAGGTGGAGCCGGCGACCCGCTCCGCTGTCATGTCGCGCCAAGCGAAGGATGACTTCCTGCGACACTACACAGTCTCGGACCCTAGGACCCACCCCAAGGGTTACACAGAGTACAAAGTAACCGCTCAGGTGAGGTGGGACCCAGCGGGGGAGCATTACCCTTTTAAGCAGCTCGGGATCCGTGTTGTACCTTAAAGGCAAAGAGCTTCAGGGAGGTCGCGGGTTTGGCCTACACAAATGGATTTCCCCTTTAAGAGGAGCCTGAGACTGAAGACTTAGGGTGCCTCACCGCCTGGGGCGGGGCTAAGGGTCGTTTTTAAGGTCTGTGGAGCACTGCTCTGCGCTTGGCCCGGTACCCCATCCCTATTGCTAGTGATGTCTAGACGCGCTCTTCGAATTTCTCAAAGCAAGAAAACTCCGGATTAACCCAAATATTCCTTCTCTAATCGCTTAGAGTAACTTTTGGTAATTTTCCCTGCTTGATCCATAAAAGCCCCACCACCACCTTTTTATTTATCTATCTTTTCTTTTTTTTGAGACAGCCCTGGCTGTTGTGAACTCACGATGTAAACTAGACTGGCCCGGAAGTCACCGAGACCCGCCTGCATCTGCCTCTCAAGTGCTGAGATTAAAGGCGTGCACCACCAGGACCGACTATTTTTAAAAACTCTTTAAAAGTTTATATGTATATGTGTGTGTGTGTACACATATACATATATATATATAATTTTATTATACCATTACATACATGTTTACATATATAATATTTGTGTGGTTTTAAAAACGCAAGCAAAAAAAAAAAAAGACTGTTCTTCACAGATAAGGAAGTCAATAAGCTGGAATTGGTGTTTGTAACATTGAAACTTAGAATGAGCTCGTAGAAACATCAGCATGAAAGAATGCTTTTAGAATTTTACCCAAGGGCTTGTAATTATGGAGGTTCTCCAGCGGAAGACTGGCTATACATTTTCTTGTACTTAAATTTTTTTTGACTTGGCAACTATTAAAAGGAAGCAAAGGCATTCAAGTCCCCAAAGCAATGTAAGTCAGAATCTTAGACGCGTCAGGGCGGCTCATGCTCAATGGCTAGCTTTTTCCCACGCCAAAAAATACAAATATAATAATTGTCTCTAGGAAGATGCCGGAGGGTAGAAAGGATGAAAAGGCATTCAGAACCCATATGTCTTCCTGTTAGCTTTTTAGACATAGTCACATGCCTTACACATGCATATAGGTTTTTTTTTTTTCAGTGCTAGGGTTGAACTCAGGGCCTCCCACATACTAGAGATCTCTCTCTCTCTCTCTCTCTCTCTCTCTCTCTCCACAGCACCCTACAAGATGATCCTTTTTATTTTTATTTTATAGATTTATTTACTTAATTTTTTTTCTTTATTTCGAGACATGGTTTTTCTCTGTAGCCCTGGTTGTCCTGGAGCTTGTGTTGTAGACCAGGCTCAAGACACTTTTAGTCCTTAGGGATTAAAAGTGTGCACCACGCCTCCTGGATTATTTACTTAAAGATTTAAAACATAGTTGCTTTTAAAAAAAAACAAAACAAAAAACAAAACAAAACAAAAAACCCCACAAGTATGGGTGTTTTATCTGCAAGTGTATCGGCGCACTATCCATGCAATACCAAAGGAGGCCAGAAGAGGGTGGTAGATCCCTATGGATTGGAATTGCACTGTGTACCCTCATGTTGGTGCTGGGAATAGAACTTCTGTCCTCTAGAAAGCAGCCAATGCTCTTAACCTCTGAGCAATCGATCCAGCTCCAGATTTATTTACTTTTATATGTATGAATATCAAAATATGTGTGTATATGTACCAAATACAAGCCTGGTGAGATCAAAGGTCAGAAGAGGTATTGAATCTCTTGGAATTGGACTTAGAAATTATTTGTATCTGCCATCTGAGTGCTGGGAACCAAACACAGGTCCTTGGCTACAGAGCGAGTGCTTTTACTTGCTGGATCATCCGCAGCCTCCTTGTTTCTGACTGATGTATATGTCTGTGTGAATGTGTGTCACAACTGTGCGCAGATGCCTGTGGAGGTCACAGGAAGGTGCCTCAGATCAGATCCCCTGGAGCCGGAGTTACAAACGATTGTGAGCCACACAGTGTGGGTGCTGTTCTGGGCACTGAACAGAGTCCTTGGAAGATCAGGACCTACTCTTAACTACTGAGCCACCTCTCCTTGTCCCCATCCTTAGATTTTGTTTGTTTGTTTGTTTTTAGTTTTTTTTTGGAGACAGGGTTTCTCTGTGTAGCCCTGGCTGTCCTGGAGCTCACTTTGTAGACCAGGCTGGCCTCAAACTCAGAAATCCACCTGCCTCTGCCTCCCGAGTGCTGGGATTAAAGGCGTGAGCCACCACACCCGGCTCCATCCTTAGGTTTTAGTGGGCATCTTAATTATGTCTGGTTTGCTGAGATCTAGAAAAAAATGGAAAGGATGTTTTGAAAACTGTTGATTCCAGCCGGGCGGTGGTGGCGCACGCCTTTAATCCCAGCACTTGGGAGGCAGAGGAGGTGGATTTCTGAGTTCGAGGCCAGCCTGGTCTACAGAGTGAGTTCCAGGACAGCCAGGGCTACACAGAGA
>NC_034590.1:117522287-117527677 GCF_900095145.1 Mus pahari | reverse complement strand
AAAAAAAAAAAAAAGAAAGAAAGAAAGAAAGAAAGAAGAAAACTGTTGATTCCAAACTGTACAACCTTACTGTAAAACTCCTATAAGCATAAGCATAATAGCGAAAACTAAGTGTTACTTCTTTCTCAGGCCAATTCTGTTCTTCCAGAGTACCCAACCACACTGCTAACTCTGTCTTGATGGGTATGAGACCTCATAGCTCTTCTCTTAAGGAAGAACTGGATCCCGGGACAGACTCTCATTTTTTAAATGATTTATTTATTTTTACTTTATTTTCTGTGCATTGGTGTTTGACACAGCCAGTACTCTTAACTGCCGAGCCATCTCTCCAGCCCCTAGACTCTTATTTTCATAAGAAGCATAATTTTTGAGGTTTTTTTTTCTTTCTTTCTGAATACCAGGACATGGCCCTAGGAAGGAATTAGGATATAAGTTGAGAGCCAAGCCTAGTGGCACATGTCTTTACTCCCAACCACTTAAGAGGCAGAAGCAGGCACATCTCTGTGACTTTGAAGCCAACCTAACCGTCAAAGCAAGTTCTAGGCCTGCCAGGGCTACAGAGGGGAGCCTTGTCACTGCTCAAAAAAAAAAAAGGAAAAAAACGCCAATTTAAAAAAAATAATGAAGTTGGATTGGAGAGATGACTCAGCGGCCAAAAACACTAGCTGCTCTTCCAGAGGACCTGAGTTCAGTTCCCAACCAACACATGGTAGCTCAGCTCACAAAACATCTGTTGGCATGTAGGTATATATGCAGATATCACTGCTAATTTAAAAAAAGTAAAAATGTTAAAAGGTTTATAATAATAATAATTAATAATAATAAAAGTTGAGTATAGGGCTATCTAGACATTCAGTATACTCACTTTTATCAGATAAAGATACAGGTATGCAACGGAATTTTTCTCAAGGAGCTGAGGATGTAACTCAGCGAGACAGTGCTAGTCCAGATCTCAAGAATCCCCGAGTTCAATCTTCAGTACCAAAAATAAATAATAAAATAGCTTGATTTGGTAGCGCATGCTGTAATCCCAGCACTTGGGGGGCAGAGGTCGAAGGATTTGGAGTATAAGGCCAGCCTCTGCTACATAGTCAATTTGAGGCCATCCTGGGCTACATGAAACCCTGTGTGCAGAAATCCAAAAGAAAACTTGCTCCAAGCCTTAAATCCAGGCCCATTTATCCCAGCATGCTCTGTGTTCTGAGGGTCGCTGTGAGGGGTGGCGCAGTGTTGCCTGTCAGGCTCTGGTCTCACCTGGCTCCCACCTTTCCTTTCTCAGTTCATCTCAAAGAAGGACCCAGAGGACATCAAAGAGGTAAGTAAGACTCCCGGGAAGAAGGACTGGTCCCGTACACATCAGCATCCGTAAGGGAAGAGCTGGTAACCAAGGACTGCCTTCTTCCCCGGCCTGGGCTGGAGAGGGTGTGTGAAGTCCTTCTCAGACTCCAGGATATACTTAGTATGGGAAGGCCACTTTCCACCATGCTGGTCCAGGTCAGTTCTCGCCTGCCTGCCTCACAGGTAGTGGTCTGGAAGCGATACAGTGACTTCCGTAAGCTCCACGGGGACTTGGCCTATACTCACCGAAACCTCTTCCGTCGCCTAGAGGAGTTTCCGGCCTTCCCCCGTGCCCAGGTGTTTGGTGAGTATTGACTCTGAGCCTCTCTGCCCCAGTGTGTGGGGAGGTTTAGGCGACGGGGAACTGGTCTGGTGGGGACTGTGAGTGTGATCCTGTACCCTGAATAGACATCTTTGGAAAGCTGGATGGGCCTTCTGAGCTGGCCTTATTGAAATGGGGAAAGTGAGACTCCAAGAAACCTACCCCTTATTGTGTGTCTGGCTACAAACAGCAAGATGAGGCTCATCAAAGTGAAAGGCCTTTGTCTGAGCCGTAGTCTGTTCTCTGTTGCGATAACACAAGGATGCATTAGTTACTATAGGAAAGACGCTTACTCTGACATATGGCTCTGGTTCAAAGTTCAGAGGCCACATCTGCTGATGGCTCTGTTGCTGGCAGAGCCCCAAGGTGGCAGGGAGAGAGTCAAGGAGAACATGAGGGACAGAACCAAGCTAGCTTTTTTTTTTTCTTTTAAGATTTATTTATTTCATGTATGTGAGCACACTGTCACTATCTTCAGACACTCCAGAAGAGGGCGTCAGATCCCATTACTGATGGTTGTGAGCCACCATGTGGTTGCTGGGAATTGAACTCAGGACCTCTGAAAGAGCAGTCAGTGAGTGCTCTTAACTGCTGAGCCATCTCTCCAGCCCCCTGAGCTAGCCTTTATAGCAGAGAACCCAGGAGTTCCCAGAGTGTGTTGTGTCACCTCAAGCCAATGAGACCATCATGGAGAGTAGGCTGGGGTGCAGGCTGTGACCCGTACAACTCTAAGGTAGGGCTAGCCTACACTACATGTAGCTTTGCATTTGTTGTTGGTTTGCTTCGGTTTTTGTCTTTTTCCATTTTCTTGAGACAAAAACCTCAAATGTAGCCCAGGCTAACCTTGAACTTCTGAGGATCCTCCTACCTTAGCTTCCCGAGCAGGAGCTAACAGGTGTGCCCCACCTTGCCCAAAAGTGGGACAGCTCCTTGCTCTGTGACCTTGGGCAAGTCACCTCCTTCTCTGAGCTTCACTGCCCTCCAGATCATAGCCAAGCCTCAAACGGCCTTTCCTGTCAGACACGCAAGCCCATACCTTTAACCCAGCACATAGAAGGCAGAGGCAGGTGCAGCTCTGGGAGTTTGAGATCTTCATAGCAAGTTCAAAATGAGACATTGGAGAGAGAGAGAAAGACAGAAACAGAAACAGAGAGCGAACAGAGAGCCCGAGTGTGCCTGAAGCCCCTGGGCACTGCTGCTCTCCTGCCCTGGGGTCTGCAGGTCGGTTTGAAGCCTCTGTGATCGAGGAACGGCGCAAGGGTGCGGAGGACCTGCTGCGCTTCACCGTGCCCATCCCTGCACTCAACAATAGCCCCCAGCTCAAGGAGTTTTTCCGGGTGAGTCTGTCTGCTCCCCACCCTCTGCCCCCAGTACAGCTCCCCTGTACAGCTTCCCGCCCTGCCAGCCATATTCCTGACCCCTCCCCTGCTGAACTTTGTCTCCTGCAGGGCGGGGAGGTGACACGGCCCTCTGAGGTGTCCAGGGACCTGCGAATCCTGCCACCCCCTCTCATCCCCACACCACCTCCTGATGAGGCCCAGCTACTCCAGCCGCTGCCTGCAGAAAGGAGGGGCCAGGAGGAGTTGGAGGGGCCAGGTATCTCAGGATCAGGGGAAAGCGGAGGGGTGGGTCATCCTACCGTCCTCCTGGGGAGGGCCTCTGAACAGGTCAGCTTCCTTTCTGAGCTCAGTTTGCTCACCTATCAGATAGGATCTGGCCACCTATTAGTGGCCCTGTCAATACCCATGCCTGCTGCAAGATATAATCAAGATGGAGATTCTGTTTTGAAAGCAGAGCAACAGTAGGTGCAGACATCAGTGTCCCTCTGGTCTCTCCTCAGTGGATCCCCTCCCATCCAGCCCTGCCCAGGAGGCCTTGGACCTTCTCTTCAGCTGTGACAACACCGAGGAAGCTTCCAGCTCCCCAGCTCGAGGTCCCCTCTCTGAGGCTGAACTGGCCCTTTTTGACCCTTACTCCAAAGAGGGTAAGGAGCAGGTGTGGGGTAGCAGGTGTGGGGTGGTAGCAGGTGTGGGGTGGTAGCAGGTGTGGGGTGGTAGCAGGTGTGGGGTGGTAGCAGGTGTGGGGTAGCAGAACTAAGGGGTGTGAAGGGAGACCCTCTGTGGCCATGAGCAGCTCTGGGAGGAGCCCTGGAGGACGGAGCAGAGTCCTCCTCTCCGAGCCAACTCTGGGTAGCACATCACCATAGGGTCTTATTGCTCACAGACCTGCTGTGGCTGACCTTGGTGGCTTGCGCCCTGCATCCTAGCACTTGTGAGGCAGAAGCAGAAAGACCAGAAGCTCAAAGTCATGGGCCAGCAAGATGGCTCAGAGGGTGAAAGCCCTGCCTTATGAGCCTGGCAACCTGGTTCCATCCCCAGATTCCACTGTAGATGATTAAAACAAACCAACCGACCAACCCAGATCCTGTCCTCTAGCCATGGCGCGCCCATGCCTGCACTCATGCCTGCAGCAGTAATATCAACTAAGCCGTTACAAAACCTCCTGAACCAAACCAAGGAAACAGATCCCAGCTGCTTCCTCCTACTCATGTGAATTCAGGGTTGTCCAGCCTCCAGTGGGATGGTTTGGTGTCCTGGTGTCACCTGGGGTGGGCGACAGGCCAGTCTGCCCTCACTCCTCCCTGTTTTATTACAGACAGTACAGGCCCCAGCCCTACCCATACGGGTGAGCTGGCAGCCATTGAGGTACAGTCCAAAAGGCTGGACCAGGAGCCCTGGGAGCCAGGAGGACAGGAGGGGGAAGAGGCTGAGGATGGAGAGCCTGCCCCAGCTTACCTTGGCCAGGCCACAGAGCTCATCACTCAAGCCCTGAGGAATGAAAAGGCTGGTGCCTACGCTGCTGCTCTCCAAGGCTACCAAGATGGGGTGCACATCCTTCTTCAGGGCGTCTCAGGTGGGTAGGGCAGTAGGGAGGGGGACAGTGGAAAGCAAAGGACCATAGGAGGTGGCACAGTCAGCACAGTGCATGCCGTGCAAGCAGGAAAACCTGAACTAATGCCCAGAGCTGCACAAAACAGTGTACACCTGCAAGCGCACCAGTGACAAGACGGGAGACAGGGACAGGAGGACCCCCAGAAACTCAAGGGCAGCTGAGCCTGGCATAGGCTGCAGAGAACAACAGAGAGACCTCATCTCTGACACGGTGAAGGGGAAGACCTACACGGTTATCCACTGACCCTCACGTGCTCACTCACACACATACAACACATTTTAAAGAAAGAAAGAGGGAAGCCAGGCGTGGCGTGCACGCCTTTAATCCCAGTACGCGGGAAGCAGAGGCAGGCAGATTTCTGAGTTCGAGGACAGCCAGGCTATACAGAGAAACCCTGTCTCAAAAAACCAAAAACCAAAAAAAAAAAGAAAGAAAGAAAAAGGGACGGTTAGTCTCTGTTTCTCACAGGTCAACTGGAGACACCGGGCAGAATTTTCTCTTAATTTTTTAAGGCATTTTTTATTAGATATTTTCTTCATTTACATTTCAAATGCTATACCCAAAGCCTCCTATGCCCTCCCCCCACCCTGCTCCCCAACCCACCCACTCTAGCTTCCTGGCCCTGGCATTCCCCTGTATTGGAGCATATGATCTTCACAATACCAAGGGCCTCTCCTCCCATTGATGGCCGATTAGGCCATCTTCTGCTACATATGCAGCTAGAGACACGAGCTCTGGGGGCACTGGTTAGTTCATATTGTTGTTCCTCCTATAGGGT
>NC_034590.1:117506851-117519332 GCF_900095145.1 Mus pahari | reverse complement strand
GGTAGTAGAGGCAGAGAAAGAGAGAGAGAGAGAGAGAGAGAGAGAGAGAGAGAGAAGTAGAGGAGAAGAGAAGTAGAAGCTGGCCATTAAGGGGGTGGGGGGAATAGAGAGGGAACAAGAAGGCAAGAGAGAGGAGGGGCAAGCAGCCCCTTTTATAGTGGGTCAGGCCTACCTGGCTGTTGCCAGGTAGCTGTGGGGTGGAGCCGAGCTGGTTGTTGTCTGCTAACAGTGAAGTGAAGCTTAGACATAATGCTAATAATACCTATGAAGGAGTAGCCCTGCCTTTAATCCGGGGAACTGGAAGGCAGAGACAGGCGGATCTCTGCTGAGTTCAAAGTCAGCCTGGTCTATATAGTGACTTCCAGACCATCCAGAGCTACACAGAGAGATCTTGTCTTAAAACAAAACGCATAGGGAAACAATGGAGAACGACAGGCACGCAGCACTAGCTCAGTGTGTTAAAGAAATGATGGACACGTACATAAAGCAGGACTCCCTACTTCGAGAGCCCTAAGAACAAAAAGCTAAACCAACAAATCCCAGCCCTGGGGAGGTGTGGCCTACGTCGCGGGACTACAAACCGGTGCATCATGGGACGATTTAAGGGGGAAAACCGAAGCCAGGCGCGATGGATTATGGGAGGCGTTTCTAAAGGCCGCGGGAGCTGCAAATGGAGAAAGTCGCGGCGGGCTGAGTGGGCCAGTCTGACCGGGGCCCGAGCCGGTGCCTCGAGCCCACGGCAGGATGCAGTGCCGCGCTTCCGCTGGCCCGGCGATGCTGAGTGGGCGTCCTCTACCCACACCCCTGCCATGTCCGACTGCAAACTGCCCATGGGCCTGTGCCCAGACATGTGCCCGGCCGCCGAGCGCGTCCGTCGCGAGCGCGAGCGCCGCCTGCACCGACTGGAGGTGGAGCCGGGCGGCCGTGGGAACGCTCCCCGAGCCGACCCGAGGCGCACCGTGAAGGAGTACAGCCGGCCGGCAGCGGGCAAAGCCCGGCCCCCGCCAAGCCTGCTGCGGCCGCCCGCAGTGCTCCTGGCCACCGTGCGCTACCTGGCCGGTGAGGTGGCTGGCCGCGCCGACGTGTCGTGCGCGGAGGTGGCGAGCTTCGTGGCCGACCGCCTGCGCGCCGTGCGGCTAGATCTGTCGCTGCAGGGCGTGGACGACGCGGACGCGGCGACAGTGCTGGAGGCTGCGCTGGCCACGCTGCTGGCCGTGGTGGCGCGGGTGCGGCCAGAAGAGCCGCGCGGAGCCGCGGACCCGGTGCTGCTTCAGACTCAGGTGCAGGAAGGCTTCGGTTCGCTGCGGCGCTGCTACGCGCGGGGCAGAGCCCCGCACCCCCGCCAGGCTGCTTTTCAGGGCCTCTTTCTGCTCTACAACTTGGGTGAGTCGATCCCAGAGAACTAAGTGCGGGGACCTGAGGAGCCTGGGGTGAGGAAGACGCAGTTGTAGCAGCAACGGCTAACTGTAGATGGGGTGTACCGTAACTTCCTTCCCCCAGCAATAGCTTCTCCTTGGGAAAGTCAGTTGGTAAGAGTCCCGACGTGGGACCTCAGGTCTGTCATTCTCAAACTGGGCAGTTTTCTACATAGTAGAGGTGGAAGGAGGTAGGATAGTACTGAGTTGACCTAGAAAGCACTTTACAAACTTTCAAGAACTACTCCGTGGGCTGGCCCATAAACGTATCTAACGGGTTGCTAAAAGGTTCCTTTCCTATGGGTGGTTTGTTTAATTATAGGAAAGTCCAGTGGGCGTGGTGACTGGCGCCTTAGTATCAGAACTCTTTGGAGGCGAGGCAGGCAGATTCTTTGATGATTTTATATGTGGATACAGTATATTTAGATCATACATGTACGCAGTGACTCTTAAATTCACTAATTTAAAAAAAAAAAGTGGCCCAAGATTCCAGTGCCAAGATTTCCTGAGAAGGAAATTAGGGCAGAGTCATCCTCAAACAATGACCCTTGGGGGGGGGGGGTGTAGGGAAGCCAGCACCCTCCAGGCAGCAGTGGGAACCCTAAGTCAGAAACCTTAAGTTTGAGTCTAGCATAATAGCCCGTGCTCCAGGACATCCCCAGGCAAGCCTTTAAGTTATGTTGGCCTGTGTCCCTACATAGATCGAAGGAGGTCTGGTCTTGTGGCACCTTAAAAAGACCAGCCGGGCCTGGTGGCGCAGGCCTTTAATCCCAGCACTTGGGAGGCAGAGACAGGTGGATTTCTGAGTTCGAGGCCAGCCTGGTCTACAAAGTGAGTTCCAGGACAGCCAGGGCTATGCAGAGAAACCCTGTCTCGAAAAACCAAAAAAAAAAAAAAAAAAACCAGAGAAGCCGGGCGTGGTGGTGCACACCTTTAACCCCAGCACTCAGGAGGCAGAGGCAGGCAGAATTCTGAGTTCGAGGCCAGCCTGGTCTACAAAGTGAGTTCCAGGACAGCCAGGGCTATGCAGAGAAACCCTGTCTCGAAAAACCAAAAAAAAAAAAAAAAAAACCAGAGAAGCCGGGCGTGGTGGTGCACACCTTTAACCCCAGCACTCAGGAGGCAGAGGCAGGCANNAAAGTGAGTTCCAGGACAGCCAGGGCTACACAGAGAAACCCTGTCTCGAAAACAAACAAACAAACAAAAGACCAGAGAAGGATCAGATGGCTGGGTCTTTGTTAGAAGAGGAGAGAGGAAGTGGGGTAGCCTTTCTGAGGGAACATGACTGGAGTTGGCAGGTGGGCAGAGCCAAGCTCTTGAAATGAGTTTGCCTGGAACTAGAGGTGTATATAAATAGCTTGGGCCTGGAGGGGTGGGATGTGAGGAATGCCTGACCCAGAAAGCATCAAGCATCCTTGTCTTTCTGCTGCTTGCCTTCATAGGTTCTGTGGAAGCCCTGCAGGAGGTTCTACAGCTGCCTGCCGCCCTGCGTGCCTGCCCACCCCTTCAGACGGCCTTGGCTGTTGACGCCGCCTTTCGGGAAGACAACCATGCCCGACTGTTTCGCCTGCTTCGCACCTTACCCTACCTACAGAGCTGCGCAGTGCAGGAACACATTGGGTACGCCCGCCGCAAAGCTCTAGCCCGCCTGTCCCGTGCCCTGAGCACTCCTAAGGGACAGACCCTGCCTTTGGACTTCATAGAACACTTTCTGGCCCTGGATGGACTCCAGGAGGCACGGGACCTGTGCCAGGCCCATGGACTAACCTTGGATAAAGACAGAGTTGTATTCCTGAGGGGTCAGTACTCTGAGGAAGGACTCCCACCCTCTGGTACCTACCACATACTAGTGGGAAACAAGCTGCAGGGACACACCCTGGAGGACGTGGTCATGGCCGAGGAAGATGGGGACATTCACAGACCTGGATCTCCAGCTTGAGAAGGTTTCAGCTCCCACAAGGCCTGGGTCAGAGCACCTAGGGTTCTTTTTCATAATTCCCAAACAATAAAAGGAACTCCTTATAATCTCCAAACAATAACAGAAACTTTTAGACTTCATTTATTTGAGGGTTAAGAGGGGGGAGAGAGAGAGCAGGGGAAGAAGAAAGCAGGCTAAACAATGGGCTAGCCTCTACACTACTTTGGGCCCCCGATACACCCACTACCATGAGCAGGTGTCCTTAACTACAGGGACCCCAGCTGTTGCTTTAAAAGCTTGAGAGTGTTTGCTGATCTACCTACTCCTGGCCTCAGAAAAGACTGGGACATACCTCAGGGAAACAGGTGTGAGAGGTGCAAGATAAAGAAAAAGCCCAAGGGACAGGGCTGGGGTCAGAGGTCAGCCACAGGTACCAGGGTGGCTGCTGCACCCTCCAGGGCCATTACTACAATGCTAAGCTGCCTCTGTACTTCAGCCCAAGCTTCAGGTCCGGAGTTGATTTCCTGGGCCCTGGCACAAGCATTGGCCAGACCTGGGAATGTGGCAGCAGAGGCTGTGTTGGGCGCCCAGAGCACGTGGCTGAGGAGAAAATGCAAGCAGAGGGTCGGTGAGAGGTTACCTGGAACTCAGCATTGTCAGGACGCAAGCATAAAACTCCTGTCTGGTCTCTCAAAGCCAGGGCTTACAGCAGTGCAGGCTGGGCCTCAGTCTCCAGCCATCAGTGAAGTGCATTTCGCAGTGACACAGGAAAGCTCCGGGTGGGAGGCCATCGCTCCACCCCTCCTCCCCAGAGCTCTGGCATAGGCTCACCTGTAGTATCTCTCCTCTGGGAAAGCCCTTGGGTTCAGGAATGCCCGTTCCAAGAGCATCAGCTGGTCATTGACCATTCGTACCTGCAGAGGACTGGAGAGCATGTGCGTCACTGCGAGCCAGCAGTTCAGCTGCCAGCTCGATGCATGCCAGGTGCCCCTCCCAGACACCTGCCCTCTGCTGATACTCACTCAGGGCTGCTCTTCTGCAGGGTCAAGATGTGCTCACCCAAGGCTGCAGCTGCAGTCTTAAAGTTCGCCACTGCGGTCACCAAGGGCCCTGAGTGGGAAACACCTGGCTTAGCCCTACCTGGGGATACAGGGTTCCCCAAGACTCCATGCTGGGGCATGCATACCCAGGCTGATGTTCTGCTTCTCTAACAGGGTACCAAGGTCCTTTTGAGCAGCCTGCAGGAAACTCTCTAGTGTCTCACTATAGTCGCTGACATTGAGGGGCAGGAAGAGGCTGTCACTGAGCCGGAGAAGCACGCTCCCAGCAGTCCGTGCCACAGCTTGGTGGCTGCTGAAACCTAGGAGGGGACCCAAGGCCAGGGCTGTATCTTCAGCCCATCCTTCTGTCAGCTTCAGAATGCCCCTGTCCCCTCCTCACCAGGGTCCAGAAACTTCTCCACATAATTAAATGTGTCAAATGCTGTGTGGTAGGTGGGGTAGATCCTGGCCGAGGTCTTGCTCTAGAGAAATAAAGAAGAGGTAGGCTTGGGGTGAGAAATCTGGGTACCCACAGTGGGCTACAAGGTAAGCTGTGGGCTTCAGAATTTCCACTTCCGGAGGAGGAACTGAGGACTAGGGACTAACCTGGTATCACCCAGATAGGAAGGCAGAGAAGCATGGGGCTTTGGAATCAAATATGGGAATCCCAGAGCAGCACAGCCCGGGGGCGGGGGGGGTGGTGGTGGTGGTGGTGGAGGGATTTAGAACATCCGCTCTAGAGGTACAGGCTGGATGCACTGTAGTCCCACCTCAATCCCCAAACATATTGATAGTTCCCTAACATTTCTTGATTTGTGTTGACACTGGCACAAGCATTTCCACACTTGGTTCTTCATGGTCACTGCCATCCTACAACTGATTGACAGCAGTCTTTTCCTTGTCCGGAATAAGGCATAACATGATGTGACAGCATTGCAGAATGAGTAAGGTGGAACTTCAGTACAACCAATGCAAGTGTTTGATGAGCAGAAAGAGATGCTCAGAGGCCTAGGAAAGCCGCCTGTCTTGCCCAGTGCTAATAGCTGGTTTTAATTGTCAATCTGATACAATCTAGAAACCTTGGGATGGAGTCTCAGTAAGGAAGTATCTAAATCTGGATGGCCTATGGGCATATCTGTGGGAGTCTATCTTGCATACATTTACTGAGGTGGGAGGACAGAAGAGACTCTGGCCAGCTAGAACAGTTCTTGCCCTTCTCCCCAATTCCCTCTGCCTTGCTAAAAACTGTTAGATTACATTCCTGAAGCTAGCCACAGAAGTCTATCCCCTTATTTGGCCAATCCCTCCTGAGGCTGTCCAGCTATCAAAACATTGAAGTCCAGCAATCAAAAGCCCCCTTTGGCTTACCTAGTTAGCATGCCCAATTAAAATTCAACACCTCATCCTAACACAGGGTTTCACCTTTTACCTTTATAAACCTCCATTTACCTATGGGCCATGTCTGTCTCCTCTCTATCCAGAGACAGTCCTTTGTCCTCCAGAATAAATACTCCTTCCCTGCCGGGCAGTGGTGGCACATGCCTTTAATCCCAGCACTTGGGAGGCAGAGGCAGGCAGATTTCTGAGTTCGAGGCCAGCCTGGTCTACAGAGTGAGTTCCAGGACAGCCAGGGCTATGCAGAGAAATTCTGCCTCAAAAAACCAAACAAACAAACCCTGTCTCAAAACAAAAAAACAAAAAAACTTCTTCCCCTTCTCCCTCATCCTCTATCTCCTGTCTTTGTCTCTTATTCCCTGACCTCTGTCCCTCTGCCCTGACCTCTGTCCTTCTGGAGCAAATATATCTCCTCTGTGCTGGGAACCTGGTGTGGGGTCCTGAGTTGATACTTCTGACCATTCCTAGGTCAGGGATGACGAAACTGAGCGTTAGTTTGTTTTTTTGAGACAGGATTTTTCTGTATAGCTGTGGCTGTCCTGGAACTCACTCTGTAGACCAGGCTGGCCTCAAACTCAGAAATCCGCCTGCCTCTGCCTCCCGAGTGCTGGGATAAAAGGCATGCGCCACCACTGCCCAGCCTGACTGAGCGCCCACTCACTGCTTTCTGCTCTGTGAGTGTGATGTACGCAGTTCTCTGGAGCTCCCACCACTGTGACTCCCTGCTGTAATGGATTAGAGCCTGGACGTGTGCCCTTCCTCCTTAGAGTTGCCTTTGTCAGGGCATTTTCTCACAACAACAGGAAGCACGATTAAGACATAGTTGACAGACACTTAGTGAATGAGAACCAGATCCTGTCTGGACTAGATCCTCCCCTGATACCTGACACAGCAGTGCTGGAGAGGGAGTGCTGTGGAGACTCTACTCACCCGGTCATAGGTGTAAGCAAGGTCCATGGAAGTGATGCCCAGGAAGTGAACGAATGCAGCATAGTCGCTGCCGGCACCCAGCGTGCCCAGGCTATAGAAGGGAAGAAGACAGGCTCTGGAGGGTGCCAGGTGGACATGCTGGACCTATGGGCCCCCTACCTGTCTGGTTTCTGCGCTCACCTGGGAACCAGTCCATATACTGGACTAGTGCGGTTAGTATATCGGATCCAGTTGTCATAGATACTGAGGCCACTCGATCCTGGTGCACTGATCTGGTACAGAGAGGAACACCTGATAGCTCAGAAAACCCAGCCTCAACAACCAGATGGGTCTCCAGCAGACCCCAATGGGGTCCAGGTCAACTGTGACCCACGGGCTCCAGGCCTGCCCACCCTATTCTAAGTAGTCCCCCTAACCCTTTGCACCTCTTTGGTGGCAGAGAAGATCACACTTTGTACAGGGGGCGTACCCTGTGCCCGGAGGGTAGCATTGGCTGTGGAAGGAAGCAGGGAGGCCTGTTCAGACCCAGCCCCTTCCTTTCCCAGCCCACACCCAACTGGCCGAGCCTCCCTTACAGAACACAGAGATGTCCACATTGATGTAGGCCACCGTGCGCTCCTGCAGCTTGCTGAGGAACTCCTGCGCCAGAGGAGGGTGGGAGAGAGGGGAAGTGACGTCAGTCCACTGCTGCTCCATCCAAGGACTCCCCACTCCGTGGAGCCCACTCACCTCTGTGAATTCTGTAGAGCCAATGAGCCCAAACTCCTCTGCTCCCCAGCTGGCAAATATGATGGACCTGCGGGGTCGCCAGGTGCCTAGAGAGAAGAAATCATGAAGAGGACAGGGTCCTCTGACCCAGGGAGACTTAGAGAGTAGGCCAAGGATATGGAAGGGAGGGAAGAGTGAAAAGATGGTCAGACCACACCGCCTGGCACCCTTCTGCCAGCCTTCCAGGAGACAGTCCTCTTTCTAGCCCCTCACTTTCAACACACTGTACCCTGGGAATCCTTGGGCCAGTGGGTCTCTCTGACCTGAATGCCCTACCTCCTCTCTGTTCTATGGTAGAGTTGCTTTGAGTTGATTCTCTGTCCTTCGTCTCTAAACATCCCAGGAAACGTTTGTTGATAATACATTGGTAGTTGCCAAATACTTTTATCCCAAGCCAACCCTTACAAGAGCGCCTTGTTGTGCGTGGGGGAGGGGAGCCTAGAGAGATGCTCTTGCTGCTCTTCCAGAGGACCCAGGTTCCACTCCAAGCACCCACATAGAGGCTTCCAACCTCCAGTCCCAGGGGATACAGCGTTCTCTTCTGTCCTCCAGCAGTACTGCATGCACATGGTGAACAGACAAACATAAAAGCAAAGTACCCATACACATAAAATATAAATAAAGGAAAAATAAAGTGTCTTTCCACTTCACAGTTGAAGAAACAGAGCCAGTGAATTAATGAAGTTAAATGTCTTGCCCAAGGTTATAGTCAGTAGGCAGCATAGCCAGGTTCAAATCCAGACAGCATAGGTTCCAGGGGCACATGATTTACCCAGGGCCCCACCCCGCCTCCTAAGTAAGTACACTATAGATGTCTACAGACACTCCAGGAGAGGGCATCAGATCTTGTTACGGATGGTTATAAGCCATCATATGGTTGCTGGGATTTGAACTCTGGACCTTTGGAAGAGCAGTCAGGTGCTCTTACCCACTGAGCCATCTCACCAGCCCCATCTCATTTCTAGAAGGCCTATACTCCATACTATTTATTAGTAATTCCTGACAATCTACATAGAAAATCCATTATTTAGATTCTTTCTATACTTGAGAGATTAAGTTATAATAAATGCATAGGAAAAAGATTGGCTATATCCAAGTAACACCTTAGTTTTTTTGTTTGTTTGTTGAGATGAGGGCTCCATGGCCTAAAACTCTCCCAAGTAGGCTAGACTGGCACACAGTCCTCCAGGGATCTACCTGCTGCTCCAGATGACCACCTGCCTTCCTCTGCTGGTTTTGGTCACATCTGTTGACCTTCCATCATTGCTAAGAGTCCTCCAGTTCATCTCAGTTCATGTCTTCTAGCCCAGACACAGAAGCCCTCAACCGCCATCCTGCCCTGTCCTCTCATTACCCTGACTGACCCTGGATGCTCGGCGTCCTCCCTAGCTATGATCCCTCACTCTGAGGATCCAGCACTCCTTCTCTTGAGGGTCTCCTATGCTGGAATGTCACCAGAATGGATAGGCTTGGTTTACAAAGCAAAGCCCCCTATGGGCAGAGCCTGGACGGATCATGCTCACAGCCTGTGGGACCTGACTTTCCCAGGACACATAGGAGGCTCCTGGAGATGGCTGCATGTATCAACTATCTGTTAATAAGCTCTAAGGCTCCCAAGCCCAGGGGCTGGCACCCAGGTACTAATGCCTCCAGGGCTCATGCCTGGTTCAAGTGAGCCCTGAAGATGAAGGAAACAAAAGAAATGGGCAGGAAATGCCTCTGGGGCTTCTGGGGGAGTAACCAGAGGAGAGCATGGCCTCACCCTTCTTTAGCAAGGTCCCTAGGACTCGAGAGATCTCCAAGAGGACAGCAGTGCCACTGCTGGGGTCCACCGCCCCATGTACCCAGCTGTCCCGGTGGTTTCCGTAGATCACGTATCGATCTGAAGGGAGGACTGGAGTCAGAAGGGCAGAGAGGGGACAGCAGAGGGCAGGCAGGCCAAGGTGGGCTGTAACCAGGGCAGGACCCAGGAAGACTCAAGAATGGTAGGGCTCAGTACAAACAGGCTCACCAGGTTCCACAGCCCCCTGGATGATGCCCAGGACATTGGAGGAGGTCCTCAGCTCCAGCCTGTTGTGGACACTCACTTTCACCTCACTAGGGGTGGGATGAAGGATATAATTAGAACTTAAGCCCTCTCCTGTCCTCCTATCAGACTCAGAGGAAAGTGAAGTCAAGAGAGGGAAGGCGACACCATCAGTCACTTGCCCCACAGGACCAAGAAAGGCAGTAAGCAAAGCATACTCTCTTTGGGTTGGAAGTCTCCTTAGCTTGGGGAGAGGGGACACCTTTCAGCCAGGAATGCTCAGATGGGGAAGTTGACAGTGGCCAGGAATGCACTGCCCAGGTCCCGGAGCATGGTCAAAGGAAGTAGTAGCTGAATTGGGAAATGGGTGTGAGGGTCAGGGAGACCCCGTGGGGTCTGCTGGGTCACTTCCTTGCAGTGAGCTTCCCCCAAAGACTGAGCCATTTTGGAAAGGGCTGGGAGACCACCCGGAAGAGGGAAGAAGGAATGTTGGGTAAGGGGGTATCAAGGGAAGAAGGGAATTGGGGGAAGGGAGGGGTGAGAGATGCCCTGCCTCACCTCCCAGCAGGGAAGCTTCCATTTGGCTCAAAGCCCGGTCCCAGCTTGTACTCACAGCCCAGGGCCCCCTGCCAGAAGGCAGGGGCAGAGGTTCCTGTGAGGTTACTGGGGGAGAGAGAGTATCTGTGAGGGTGAGTTTGGCATCTGCAGGTGTCTAGAGTCAGGACAGACTGGGCACAGGCTCACCAGAGCAGATCTCTCGCATCCTCAAAGCCGATAGGCTGGGTGGGAATTGGGGGAACTCCTGAGATGTTGTGAAGATCCAGGCGGAAAGAAGAGGGGTGGGCTGGAAGGTAGGGAGTCAGAGGGTCCCCAAAATACTCATAGTAGGAGCCTCGCTCCACACCAGAAGGAGGCAGCCTCCAGGAGTTTGGGAAGGTTTCGTTAGGCAAGCTCTTCCCGTCATTGATATCATCAGGGTCCGTGTACACCAGCACTCCGACAACCCCATGTTTGGCAGCATTAATGGCCTACAGAAGGCAGAGCAAGCGATGTGTAAGTGACAGATGGGGACATGCCCTATGTCTCCTCCTCCTTTCTCTACATGGAAATCACAATTGCTGTCATCCCACGAGCAAGATAATGTTTGCCCAAAACATTTATGACAGAACTTCTTGGGCCACTAGGTATCCTGTGGTGGAATACTATACAGGTATACAAAAGAGTGAGATGTAAGTTATCTGTGGTGGCTAAAGCCTGCAATCCCAAAGCTCAGGAAGCAGAAGGATTGTTGTGCAGTCGAGCCTAAGCCAGGCCTACAGAGGGAGACTCAGTCTCAAACAAAAAAAGATGTGCACCCTTTATAGCAGCATTAGTCTCAACACGCAAAACGAGAACAGCCCAAATGTCCACCAGGGTACCAGTGCATGAATGGATAAATAAGAAGTGGTGTGTATAAATGTGTGTGTGTGTGTGTGTGTGTGTGTGTGTGTGTACAAGTGTATGCATAGGAGACCAAAGGTCAGTGGCAGGTGTCTTCCACGATCACTTTTTTTTTTTTTTTTTTTTTGGTTTTTCAAGACAGGGTTTCTCTGTGTAGCCCTGGCTGTCCTGGAACTCAGAAATCCGCCTGCCTCTGCCTCCCGAGTGCTGGGATTAAAGGCGTGCGCCACCACGCCCAGCTTCCACGATCACTTTCTACCTTATTTCTTGTTTGTTTGAACTGGTGCTTTTGCTTTGTTTACATAAACAAAGCTGCCTTGGACCTCTCTATGTCACGAAGACCCTCCTGTCTTTGCTGGGATTAAAGGTGTGTGACACTGAACCAGGCTTCCCCTACTCCCCATCTGAAGAAACAACATAGACCTAGCGTGGCCTGGAACTCAGAGATATTTCCACCTCTGCCTCCCTCTTCCGGGATTAAAGGCATGCCCACTTTGACCTATTTTTGGAGATAGGCTCTCTCCCTGAAATTTAGAGCTTGCCAGTTCAGCTGGACTGGATGGCCATCCATTGAGCCCAAGATCCTCGGTATGGCAGGAGCCTTTAAGACATGTTATTAAGCCGGGCAGAGGTGGCACACACCTTTAATCCCAGCATTTGGGAGGCAGAGGCAGGTGGATCTCTGAGTTCCAGGACAGCCAGGGCTACACAGAGAAACCCTGTCTCCAAAAAACCAACCAACCAAACAAAAGACATGTTATTAACAGTCTATTCAGTTAACCCCATCCCAGGTTCCCAGAGTACAAAGCAGACACCAAACAGAGTCAGGGCCTGAACTAAGCATCCAGAGACAGAATACACAGTAGGAAGAAAGGAGAGACACACACATTGAGAGTCTCAGAAGTGTGGCTATCCCCCTTAGCAGAGCCCCAGGGTAACTTCCTGCCTTGGTGTCTCTGCCTTCTGGCTATATAATCTCCTGGCTGGGGAGGAAATGACAGTTGGTTTGGTTTGGTTTGATTTGGTGTTTCTCTGTACAGCCCTGGTTGTCCTAGAACTCACAGAGATCTGCCTGCCTCTGCCTACCGAGTGCTGGGATCAAAGGTGTGTGCCACCACTGTCCAGCTAGAAATGCCAGTTTTAAACTGGTGTCAGTCTGCTGCTTTCACAGATCACGAAGTCTGAGAATAAAACACAACTGGAAGATTTAATTACTGGGCTGGTGAGCTGGCATAGCAGGTAAAATGTGCTTGCCACCAGGCCTGACGACCTGACCCTAGGACACAGAACTGACTACTGAAAGTTGTCCTGTTTCCACATACAAGGGCTATTCTTCCCCTCAGTTAAACAAATAAATAAAATAAAATGAATAAATAAGTGTTTTAAAAAAGGTTTAAGAAGAACTTTTAAAATGTTTTTAAAATTTCACCAGTGGTGGAGCGACACCTAGCACTCAGGAGGCAGAGGCAGGTGGATCGCTGTCCACTGACAGCCTGGTCTACAGAGTGAGTTCCAGGACAGCCAGGGCTACACAGAGAAACCCTGTCTT